>NC_060115.1:3416492-3778992 GCF_021155765.1 Diprion similis
TGTAACTTTTGATGCGTCGATCGCAGCGTATTGGGACTGCGTTTAATCGATTCCTCTCGCAAAATTACGTCGGAATAGTGCCTGAAAGAATTAATTGCAGCACTGTTCAAAGTTATCGAAATTTTCACCAAAAATGCAAAGGGGTTAGCCTTGGATTTTTTTTGGCCGAAAAATCTTCTGTCTGGGAATCGATTCGTATGACGTTTTCTAGACTAATTCGACGCCCAGGAACTCAGGAATCACATCAAAAATAGCGTAGGACCAGCAGCAGAGAAATGACGACGAAAATCATGAGTTTTTTGGCTGTAACTTTTGATGCGTCAATCGCAGGATATTGGGACTGCGTTTAATCGACTTCTCTCGCAAAATTACGTCGGAATAGTGCCTTAAAGAATTGATCGCAGCACTTTTTAAAGTCGTCGAAATTTTCACCAAAAATGCAAAGGGGTTAGCCTTGGATTTTTTTTGGCCGAAAAATCTTTTGTCTGGGAATCGATTCGTATGACGTTTACTAGACTAATTCGACGCCCAGGAACTCAGAAAACACATCAAAAATAGCGTAGGACCAGCAGCAGAGAAATGACGACGAAAATCATGAGTTTTTCGGCTGTAACTTCTGATGCGTTGATCGCAGCGTATGGGGACTGCGTTTAATCGATTCCTCTCGCAAAATTACGTCGGAATAGTGCCTGAAAGAATTAATTGCAGCACTTTCCTAAGTCGTCGAAATTTTCACCAAAAATGCAAAGGGGTTAGCCTTGGATTTTTTTTGGCCGAAAAATCTTTTGTCTGGGAATCGATTCGTATGACGTTTACTAGACTAATTCGACGCCCAGGAACTCAGAAAACACATCAAAAATAGCGTAGGACCAGCAGCAGAGAAATGACGACGAAAATCATGAGTTTTTCGGCTGTAACTTCTGATGCGTTGATCGCAGCGTATTGGGACTGCGTTTAATCGATTCCTCTCGCAAAATTACGTCGGAATAGTGCCTGAAAGAATTAATTGCAGCACTTTCCTAAGTCGTCGAAATTTTCACCAAAAATGCAAAGGGGTTAGCCTTGGATTTTTTTTGGCCGAAAAATCTTTTGTCTGGGAATCGATTCGTATGACGTTTTCTAGACTAATTTCACGCCCAGGAACTCAGAAAACACATCAAAAATAGCGTGGGACCAGCAGCAGAGAACTGACGACGATAATCATGAGTTTTTCGGCTGTAACTTTTGATGCGTTGATCGCAGCGTATCGGGACTGCGCTCAATCGATTTCACTCGCAAAATTACGTCGGAATAGTGCCCTACAGAATTAATTGCAGCACTTTTCGAAGTCGTCGAAATTTTCACCAAAAATGCAAAGGGGTTACCCTTGGATTATTTTTGGCCGAAAAATATTTTGTCTGGGAATCGATTCGTATGACGTTTTCAAGACTAATTCGGCGCCCAGGAACTCAGAAATCACATCAAAAATAGCGTAGGACCAGCAGCAGAGAATTGACGACGAAAATCATGAGTTTTTCGGCTGTAACTTCTGATGCGTTGATCGCAGCGTATTGGGACTGCGTTTAATCGATTCCTCTCGCAAAATTACGTCGGAATAGTGCCTGAAAGAATTAATTGCAGCACTTTTCAAAGTCGTCAAAATTTTCACCAAAAATGCAAAGGGGTTAGCCTTGGATTTTTTTTGGCCGAAAAATCTTTTGTCTGGGAATCGATTCGTATGACGTTTTCTAGACCAATTCGACGCCCAGGAATTCAGAAAACACATCAAAAATAGCGTAGGACCAGCAGCAGAGAAATGACGACGAAAATCATGAGTTTTTCGGCTGTAACTTTTGATGCGTTGATCGCAGCGTATTGGGACTGCGTTTAATCGATTCCTCTCGCAAAATTACGTCGGAATAGTGCCTGAAAGAATTAATTGCAGCACTTTTTAAAGTCGTCGAAATTTTCACCAAAAATGCAAAGGGGTTAGCCTTGGATTTTTTTTGGCCGAAAAATCTTTTGTCTGGGAATCGATTCTTATGACGTTTTCTAGACTGATTCGACGCCCAGGAACTCAGAAAACACATCAAAAATAGCGTAGGACCAGCAGCAGAGAATTGACGACGATAATCATGAGTTTTTCGGCTGTAACTTACGATGCGTTGATCGCAGCGTATCGGGACTGCGTTTAATCGATTTCTCTCGCAAAATTACGTCGGAATAGTGCCCTACAGAATTAATTGCAGCACTTTTCAAAGTCGTCGAAATTTTCACCAAAAATGCAAAGGGGTTAGCCTTGGATTTTTTTTGGCCGAAAAACCTTTTGTCTGGGAATCGATTTGTATGACGTTTTTCAGACTAATTCGACGCCCAGGAACTCAGAAAACACATCAAAAATAGCGTTGGACCAGCAGCAGAGAAATGACGACAAAAATCATGAGTTTTTCGGCTGTAACTTTTGATGCGTCGATCGCAGCGTATCGGGACTGCGTTTAATCGATTTCTCTCGCAAAATTACGTCGGAATAGTGCCCTACAGAATTAATTGCAGCACTTTTCAAAGTCGTCGAAATTTTCACCAAAAATGCAAAGGGGTTAGCGTTGGATTTTTTTTGGCCGAAAAATCTTTCGTCTGGGAATCGATTCGTATGACGTTTTCTAGACTAATTCGACGCCCAGGAACTCAGAAATCACATCAAAAATAGCGTAGGACCAGCAGCAGAGAAATGACGACGAAAATCATAAGTTTTTCGGCTGTAACTTTCAATGCGTTGATCGCAGCGTGTCGGGACTGCGCTTAATCGATTTCTCTCGCAAAATTACGTCGGAATAGTGCCCTACAGAATTAATTGCAGCACTTTTCGGAGTCGTCGAAATTTTCACCAAAAATGCAAAGGGGTTAGCCTTGGATTTTTTTTGGCCGAAAAATCTTTTGTCTGGGAATCGATTCGTATGACGTTTTCTAGACTAATTCGACGCCCAGGAACTCAGAAATCACATCAAAAATAGCGTAGGACCAGCAGCAGAAAATTGACGACGAAAATCATAAAATTTTCGGCTGTAACTTTTGATGCGTTGATCGCAGCGTATTGGGACTGCGTTTAATCGATTTCTCTCGCGAAATTACGTCGGAATAGAGCCCTGCAGAATTAATTGCAGCACTTTCCAAAGTCGTCGAAATTTTCACCAAAAATGCAAAGGGGTTAGCCTTGGATTTTTTTTGGCCGAAAAATCTTTTGTCTGGGAATCGATTCGTATGACGTTTTCTAGACCAATTCGACGCCCAGGAATTCAGAAAACACATCAAAAATAGCGTAGGACCAGCAGCAGAGAAATGACGACGAAAATCATGAGTTTTTCGGCTGTAACTTTTGATGCGTTGATCGCAGCGTATTGGGACTGCGTTTAATCGATTCCTCTCGCAAAATTACGTCGGAATAGTGCCTGAAAGAATTAATTGCAGCACTGTTCAAAGTTATCGAAATTTTCACCAAAAATGCGAAGGGGTTAGCCTTGGATTTTTTTTGGCCGAAAAACCTTTTGTCTGGGAATCGATTTGTATGACGTTTTTCAGACTAATTCGACGCCCAGGAACTCAGAAAACACATCAAAAATAGCGTAGGACCAGCAGCAGAGAAATGACGACGAAAATCATGAGTTTTTCGGCTGTAACTTCTGATGCGTTGATCGCAGCGTATTGGGACTGCGTTTAATCGATTCCTCTCGCAAAATTACGTCGGAATAGTGCCTGAAAGAATTAATTGCAGCACTTTCCTAAGTCGTCGAAATTTTCACCAAAAATGCAAAGGGGTTAGCCTTGGATTTTTTTTGGCCGAAAAATCTTTTGTCTGGAAATCGATTCGTATGACGTTTTCTAGACTAATTTCACGCCCAGGAACTCAGAAAACACATCAAAAATAGCGTGGGACCAGCAGCAGAGAACTGACGACGATAATCATGAGTTTTTCGGCTGTAACTTTTGATGCGTTGATCGCAGCGTATCGGGACTGCGCTTAATCGATTTCACTCGCAAAATTACGTCGGAATAGTGCCCTACAGAATTAATTGCAGCACTTTTCGAAGTCGTCGAAATTTTCACCAAAAATGCAAAGGGGTTACCCTTGGATTATTTTTGGCCGAAAAATCTTTTGTCTGGGAATCGATTCGTATGACGTTTTCTAGACTAATTCGGCGCCCAGGAACTCAGAAATCACATCAAAAATAGCGTAGGACCAGCAGCAGAGAATTGACGACGATAATCATGAGTTTTTCGGCTGTAACTTACGATGCGTTGATCGCAGCGTATCGGGACTGCGTTTAATCGATTTCTCTCGCGAAATTACGTCGGAATAGTGCCCTACAGAAATAATTGCAGCACTTTTTAAAGTCGTCGAAATTTTCACCAAAAATGCAAAGGGGTTAGCCTTGGATTTTTTTTGGCCGAAAAATCTTTTGTCTGGGAATCGATTCGTATGACGTTTTCTGGACTAATTCGGCGCCCAGGAACTCAGAAATCACATCAAAAATAGCGTAGGACCAGCAGCAGAGAAATGACGAAGAAAATCATAAGTTTTTTGGCTGTAACTTTTGATGCGTCGATCGCAGCGTATTGGGACTGCGTTTAATCGATTCCCCTCGCAAAATTACGTCGGAATAGTGCCTCAAAGAATTAATTGCAGCACTTTTTAAAGTCGTCGAAATTTTCACCAAAAATGCAAAGGGGTTAGCCTTGGATTTTTTTTGGCCGAAAAATCTTTTGTCTGGGAATCGATTCGTATGACGTTTACTAGACTAATTCGACGCCCAGGAACTCAGAAAACACATCAAAAATAGCGTAGGACCAGCAGCAGAGAAATGACGACGAAAATCATGAGTTTTTCGGCTGTAACTTCTGATGCGTTGATCGCAGCGTATTGAGACTGCGTTTAATCGATTCCTCTCGCAAAATTACGTCGGAATAGTGCCTGAAAAAATTAATTGCAGCACTTTCCTAAGTCGTCGAAATTTTCACCAAAAATGCAAAGGGGTTAGCCTTGGATTTTTTTTGGCCGAAAAATCTTTTGTCTGGGAATCGATTCGTATGACGTTTTCTAGACTAATTTCACGCCCAGGAACTCAGAAAACACATCAAAAATAGCGTGGGACCAGCAGCAGAGAACTGACGACGATAATCATGAGTTTTTCGGCTGTAACTTTTGATGCGTTGATCGCAGCGTATCGGGACTGCGCTTAATCGATTTCACTCGCAAAATTACGTCGAAATAGTGCCCTACAGAATTAATTGCAGCACTTTTCGAAGTCGTCGAAATTTTCACCAAAAATGCAAAGGGGTTAGCCTTGGATTATTTTTGGCCGAAAAATCTTTTGTCTGGGAATCGATTCGTATGACGTTTTCTAGACTAATTCGACGCCCAGGAACTCAGAAATCACATCAAAAATAGCGTAGGACCAGCAGCAGAGAATTGACGACGAAAATCATAAGTTTTTCGGCTGTAACTTTTGATGCGTTGATCGCAGCGTATTGGGACTGCGTTTAATCGATTTCTCTCGCGAAATTACGTCGGAATAGAGCCCTGCAGAATTAATTGCAGCACTTTCCAAAGTCGTCGAAATTTTCACCAAAAATGCAAAGGGGTTAGCCTTGGATTTTTTTTGGCCGAAAAATCTTTTGTCTGGGAATCGATTCGTATGACGTTTTCTAGACCAATTCGACGCCCAGGAATTCAGAAAACACATCAAAAATAGCGTAGGACCAGCAGCAGAGAAATGACAACGAAAATCATGAGTTTTTCGGCTGTAACTTTTGATGCGTTGATCGCAGCGTATTGGGACTGCGTTTAATCGATTCCTCTCGCAAAATTACGTCGGAATAGTGCCTGAAAGAATTAATTGCAGCACTTTTTAAAGTCGTCGAAATTTTCACCAAAAATGCAAAGGGGTTAGCCTTGGATTTTTTTTGGCCGAAAAATCTTTTGTCTGGGAATCGATTCGTATGACGTTTTCTAGACTAATTCGACGCCCAGGAACTCAGGAATCACATCAAAAATAGCGTAGGACCAGCAGCAGAGAAATGACGACGAAAATCATGAGTTTTTTGGCTGTAACTTTTGATGCGTCAATCGCAGCGTATTGGGACTGCGTTTAATCGATTTCTCTCGCAAAATTACGTCGGAATAGTGCCTTAAAGAATTGATCGCAGCACTTTTTAAAGTCGTCGAAATTTTCACCAAAAATGCAAAGGGGTTAGCCTTGGATTTTTTTTGGCCGAAAAATCTTTTGTCTGGGAATCGATTCGTATGACGTTTACTAGACTAATTCGACGCCCAGGAACTCAGAAAACACATCAAAAATAGCGTAGGACCAGCAGCAGAGAAATGACGACGAAAATCATGAGTTTTTCGGCTGTAACTTCTGATGCGTTGATCGCAGCGTATTGGGACTGCGTTTAATCGATTCCTCTCGCAAAATTACGTCGGAATAGTGCCTGAAAGAATTAATTGCAGCACTTTTCAAAGTCGTCAAAATTTTCACCAAAAATGCAAAGGGGTTAGCCTTGGATTTTTTTTGGCCGAAAAATCTTTTGTCTGGGAATCGATTCGTATGACTTTTTCTAGACTAATTCGACGCCCAGGAACTCAGAAATCACATCAAAAATAGCGTAGGACCAGCAGCAGAGAAATGACGACGAAAATCATGAGTTTTTTGGCTGTAACTTTTGATGCGTCGATCGCAGCGTATTGGGACTGCGTTTAATCGATTCCTCTCGCAAAATTACGTCGGAATAGTGCCTGAAAGAATTAATTGCAGCACTGTTCAAAGTTATCGAAATTTTCACCAAAAATGCAAAGGGGTTAGCCTTGGATTTTTTTTGGCCGAAAAACCTTTTGACTGGGAATCGATTTGTATGACGTTTTTCAGACTAATTCGACGCCCAGGAACTCAGAAAACACATCAAAAATAGCGTAGGACCAGCAGCAGAGAAATGACGACGAAAATCATGAGTTTTTCGGCTGTAACTTCTGATGCGTTGATCGCAGCGTATTGGGACTGCGTTTAATCGATTCCTCTCGCAAAATTACGTCGGAATAGTGCCTGAAAGAATTAATTGCAGCACTTTCCTAAGTCGTCGAAATTTTCACCAAAAATGCAAAGGGGTTAGCCTTGGATTTTTTTTGGCCGAAAAATCTTTTGTCTGGAAATCGATTCGTATGACGTTTTCTAGACTAATTTCACGCCCAGGAACTCAGAAAACACATCAAAAATAGCGTGGGACCAGCAGCAGAGAACTGACGACGATAATCATGAGTTTTTCGGCTGTAACTTTTGATGCGTTGATCGCAGCGTATCGGGACTGCGCTTAATCGATTTCACTCGCAAAATTACGTCGGAATAGTGCCCTACAGAATTAATTGCAGCACTTTTCGAAGTCGTCGAAATTTTCACCAAAAATGCAAAGGGGTTACCCTTGGATTATTTTTGGCCGAAAAATCTTTTGTCTGGGAATCGATTCGTATGACGTTTTCTAGACTAATTCGGCGCCCAGGAACTCAGAAATCACATCAAAAATAGCGTAGGACCAGCAGCAGAGAATTGACGACGATAATCATGAGTTTTTCGGCTGTAACTTACGATGCGTTGATCGCAGCGTATCGGGACTGCGTTTAATCGATTTCTCTCGCGAAATTACGTCGGAATAGTGCCCTACAGAAATAATTGCAGCACTTTTTAAAGTCGTCGAAATTTTCACCAAAAATGCAAAGGGGTTAGCCTTGGATTTTTTTTGGCCGAAAAATCTTTTGTCTGGGAATCGATTCGTATGACGTTTTCTGGACTAATTCGGCGCCCAGGAACTCAGAAATCACATCAAAAATAGCGTAGGACCAGCAGCAGAGAAATGACGAAGAAAATCATAAGTTTTTTGGCTGTAACTTTTGATGCGTCGATCGCAGCGTATTGGGACTGCGTTTAATCGATTCCCCTCGCAAAATTACGTCGGAATAGTGCCTCAAAGAATTAATTGCAGCACTTTTTAAAGTCGTCGAAATTTTCACCAAAAATGCAAAGGGGTTAGCCTTGGATTATTTTTGGCCGAAAAATCTTTTGTCTGGGAATCGATTCGTATGACGTTTTCTGGACTAATTCGGCGCCCAGGAACTCAGAAAACACATCAAAAATAGCGTAGGACCAGCAGCAGGAAAATGACGACGAAAATCATGAGTTTTTCGGCTGTAACTTTTGATGCGTTGATCGCAGCGTATTGGGACTGCGTTTAATCGATTCCTCTCGCAAAATTACGTCGGAATAGTGCCTGAAAGAATTAATTGCAGCACTTTTTAAAGTCGTCGAAATTTTCACCAAAAATGCAAAGGGGTTAGCCTTGGATTATTTTTGGCCGAAAAATCTTTTGTCTGGGAATCGATTCGTATGACGTTTTCTAGACTAATTCTACGCCCAGGAACTCAGAAAACACATCAAGAATAGCGTAGGACCAGCAGCAGAGAAATGACGACGAAAATCATGAGTTTTTCGGCTGTAACTTCTGATGCGTTGATCGCAGCGTATCGGGACTGCGTTTAATCGATTCCTCTCGCAAAATTACGTCGGAATAGTGCCTGAAAGAATTAATTGCAGCACTTTCCTAAGTCGTCGAAATTTTCACCAAAAATGCAAAGGGGTTAGCCTTGGATTTTTTTTGGCCGAAAAATCTTTTGTCTGGGAATCGATTCGTATGACGTTTTCTAGACCAATTCGACGCCCAGGAATTCAGAAAACACATCAAAAATAGCGTAGGACCAGCAGCAGGGAAATGACGACGAAAATCATGAGTTTTTCGGCTGTAACTTTTGATGCGTTGATCGCAGCGTATTGGGACTGCGTTTAATCGATTCCTCTCGCAAAATTACGTAGGAATAGTGCCTGAAAGAATTAATTGCAGCACTTTTTAAAGTCGTCGAAATTTTCACCAAAAATGCAAAGGGGTTAGCCTTGGATTTTTTTTGGCCGAAAAATCTTTTGTCTGGGAATCGATTCGTATGACGTTTTCTAGACTAATTCGACGCCCAGGAACTCAGGAATCACATCAAAAATAGCGTAGGACCAGCAGCAGAGAAATGACGACGAAAATCATGAGTTTTTTGGCTGTAACTTTTGATGCGTCAATCGCAGCGTATTGGGACTGCGTTTAATCGATTTCTCTCGCAAAATTACGTCGGAATAGTGCCTTAAAGAATTGATCGCAGCACTTTTTAAAGTCGTCGAAATTTTCACCAAAAATGCAAAGGGGTTAGCCTTGGATTTTTTTTGGCCGAAAAATCTTTTGTCTGGGAATCGATTCGTATGACGTTTACTAGACTAATTCGACGCCCAGGAACTCAGAAAACACATCAAAAATAGCGTAGGACCAGCAGCAGAGAAATGACGACGAAAATCATGAGTTTTTCGGCTGTAACTTCTGATGCGTTGATCGCAGCGTATTGGGACTGCGTTTAATCGATTCCTCTCGCAAAATTACGTCGGAATAGTGCCTGAAAGAATTAATTGCAGCACTTTTCAAAGTCGTCAAAATTTTCACCAAAAATGCAAAGGGGTTAGCCTTGGATTTTTTTTGGCCGAAAAATCTTTTGTCTGGGAATCGATTCGTATGACGTTTTCTAGACTAATTCGACGCCCAGGAACTCAGAAATCACATCAAAAATAGCGTAGGACCAGCAGCAGAGAAATGACGACGAAAATCATGAGTTTTTTGGCTGTAACTTTTGATGCGTCGATCGCAGCGTATTGGGACTGCGTTTAATCGATTCCTCTCGCAAAATTACGTCGGAATAGTGCCTGAAAGAATTAATTGCAGCACTGTTCAAAGTTATCGAAATTTTCACCAAAAATGCAAAGGGGTTAGCCTTGGATTTTTTTTGGCCGAAAAACCTTTTGTCTGGGAATCGATTTGTATGACGTTTTTCAGACTAATTCGACGCCCAGGAACTCAGAAAACACATCAAAAATAGCGTAGGACCAGCAGCAGAGAAATGACGACGAAAATCATGAGTTTTTCGGCTGTAACTTCTGATGCGTTGATCGCAGCGTATTGGGACTGCGTTTAATCGATTCCTCTCGCAAAATTACGTCGGAATAGTGCCTGAAAGAATTAATTGCAGCACTTTCCTAAGTCGTCGAAATTTTCACCAAAAATGCAAAGGGGTTAGCCTTGGATTTTTTTTGGCCGAAAAATCTTTTGTCTGGGAATCGATTCGTATGACGTTTTCTAGACTAATTTCACGCCCAGGAACTCAGAAAACACATCAAAAATAGCGTGGGACCAGCAGCAGAGAACTGACGACGATAATCATGAGTTTTTCGGCTGTAACTTTTGATGCGTTGATCGCAGCGTATCGGGACTGCGCTTAATCGATTTCACTCGCAAAATTACGTCGGAATAGTGCCCTACAGAATTAATTGCAGCACTTTTCGAAGTCGTCGAAATTTTCACCAAAAATGCAAAGGGGTTACCCTTGGATTATTTTTGGCCGAAAAATCTTTTGTCTGGGAATCGATTCGTATGACGTTTTCTAGACTAATTCGGCGCCCAGGAACTCAGAAATCACATCAAAAATAGCGTAGGACCAGCAGCAGAGAATTGACGACGATAATCATGAGTTTTTCGGCTGTAACTTACGATGCGTTGATCGCAGCGTATCGGGACTGCGTTTAATCGATTTCTCTCGCGAAATTACGTCGGAATAGTGCCCTACAGAAATAATTGCAGCACTTTTTAAAGTCGTCGAAATTTTCACCAAAAATGCAAAGGGGTTAGCCTTGGATTTTTTTTGGCCGAAAAATCTTTTGTCTGGGAATCGATTCGTATGACGTTTTCTGGACTAATTCGGCGCCCAGGAACTCAGAAATCACATCAAAAATAGCGTAGGACCAGCAGTCGAGAAATGACGACGAAAATCATGAGTTTTTCGGCTGTAACTTTTGATGCGTTGATCGCAGCGTATTGGGACTGCGTTTAATCGATTCCTCTCGCAAAATTACGTCGGAATAGTGCCTGAAAGAATTAATTGCAGCACTTTTTAAAGTCGTCGAAATTTTCACCAAAAATGCCAAGGGGTTAGCCTTGGATTTTTTTTGGCTGAAAAATCTTTTGTCTGAGAATCGATTCGTATGACGTTTTCTAGACTAATTCGACGCCCAGGAACTCAGAAATCACATTAAAAATAGCGTAGGACCAGCAGCAGAGAAATGACGACGAAAATCATGAGTTTTTTGGCTGTAACTTTTGATGCCTTGATCGCAGCGTATTGGGACTGCGTTTAATCGATTCCTCTCGCAAAATTACGTCGGAATAGTGCCTGAAAGAATTAATTGCAGCACTTTTCAAAGTCGTCGAAATTTTCACCAAAAATGCAAAGGGGTTAGCCTTGGATTTTTTTTGGCCGAAAAATCTTTTGTCTGGGAATCGATTCGTTTGACGTTTTCTAGACTAATTCGACGCCCAGGAACTCAGAAAACACATCAAAAATAGCGTACGACTAGCAGCAGAGAAATGACGACGAAAATCATGAGTTTTTCGGCTGTAACTTTTGATGCGTTGATCGCAGCGTATCGGGACTGCGTTTAATCGATTTCTCTCGCGAAATTACGTCGGAATAGTGCCCTACAGAAATAATTGCAGCACTTTTTAAAGTCGTCGAAATTTTCACCAAAAATGCAAAGGGGTTAGCCTTGGATTATTTTTGGCCGAAAAATCTTTCGTCTGGGAATCGATTCGTATGACGTTTTCTAGACTAATTTGGCGCCCAGGAAATCAGAAATCACATCAAAAATAGCGTAGGACCAGCAGCAGAGAAATGACGACGAAAATCATAAGTTTTTTGGCTGTAACTTTTGATGCGTCGATCGCAGCGTATTGGGACTGCGTTTAATCGATTTCTCTCGCTAAATTACGTCGGAATAGTGCCTTAAAGAATTAATTGCAGCACTTTTCAAAGTCGTCGAAATTTTCACCAAAAATGCAAAGGGGTTAGCCTTGGATTTTTTTTGGCCGAAAAATCTTTTGTCTGGGAATCGATTCCTCTGACGTTTTCTAGACTAATTCGACGCTCAGGAACTCAGAAATCACATCAAAAATAGCGTAGGACCAGCAGCAGAGAAATGACGACGGAAATCATGAGTTTTTTGGCTGTAACTTTTGATGCGTTGATCGCAGCGTATTGGGACTGCGTTTAATCGATACCTCTCGCAAAATTACGTCGGAATAGTGCCTGAAAGAATTAATTGCAGCAATTTTCAAAGTCATCGAAATTTTCACCAAAAATGCAAAGGGGTTAGCGTTGGATTTTTTTTGGCCGAAAAATCTTTTGTCTGGGAATCGATTCGTATGACGTTTTCTAGACTAATTTGACGCCCAGGAACTCAGAAATCACATCAAAAATAGCGTAGGACCAGCAGCAGAGAAATGACGACGAAAATCATGAGTTTTTCGGCTGTAACTTTTGATGCGTTGATCGCAGCGTATCGGGACTGCGTTTCATCGATTCCTCTCGCAAAATTACGTCGGAATAGTGCCTGAAAGAATTAATTGCAGCAATTTTCAAAGTCATCGAAATTTTCACCAAAAATGCAAAGGGGTTAGCGTTGGATTTTTTTTGGCCGAAAAATCTTTTGTCTGGGAATCGATTCGTATGACGTTTTCTAGACTAATTTGACGCCCAGGAACTCAGAAATCACATCAAAAATAGCGTAGGACCAGCAGCAGAGAAATGACGACGAAAATCATGAGTTTTTCGGCTGTAACTTTTGATGCGTTGATCGCAGCGTATCGGGACTGCGTTTAATCGATTTCTCTCGCGAAATTACGTCGGAATAGTGCCCTACAGAAATAATTGCAGCAATTTTTAAAGTCGTCGAAATTTTCACCAAAAATGAAAAGGGGTTAGCCTTGGATTATTTTTGGCCGAAAAATCTTTTGTCTGGGAATCGATTCGTATGACGTTTTCTAGACTAATTTCACGCCCAGGAACTCAGAAATCACATCAAAAATAGCGTAGGACCAGCAGCAGAGAAATGACGACGAAAATCATAAGTTTTTCGGCTGTAACTTTCAATGCGTTGATCGCAGCGTGTCGGGACTGCGCTTAATCGATTTCTCTCGCAAAATTACGTCGGAATAGTGCCCTACAGAATTAATTGCAGCACTTTTCGAAGTCGTCGAAATTTTCACCAAAAATGCAAAGGGGTTAGCCTTGGATTTTTTTTGGCCGAAAAATCTTTTGTCTGGGAATCGATTCGTATGACGTTTTCTAGACTAATTCGACGCCCAGGAAGTCAGAAAACACATCAAAAATAGCGTAGGACCAGCAGCAGAGAAATGGCGACGAAAATCATGAGTTTTTCGGCTGTAACTTTTGATGCGTTGATCGCAGCGTATTGGGACTGCGTTTAATCGATTACTCTCGCAAAATTACGTCGAAATAGTGCCTGAAAGAATTAATTGCAGCATTTTTCAAAGTCGTCGAAATTTTCACCAAAAATGCAAAGGGGTTAGCCTTGGATTTTTTTTGGCCGAAAAATCTTTTGTCTGTGAATCGTTTCGTATGACGTTTTCTAGACTAATTCGACGACCAGGAACTCAGAAAACACATCAAAAATAGCGTAGGACCAGCAGCCGAGAAATGACGACGAAAATCATGAGTTTTTCGGCTGTAACTTTTGATGCGTTGATCGCAGCGTATTGGGACTGCGTTTAATCGATTCCTCTCGCAAAATTACGTCGGAATAGTGCCTGAAAGAATTAATTGCAGCACTTTTTAAAGTCGTCGAACTTTTCACCAAAAATGCAAAGGGGTTAGCCTTGGATTTTTTTTGGCCGGAAAATCTATTGTCTGGGAATCGATTCGTATGACGTTTTCTAGACTAATTCGACGCCCAGGAACTCAGAGAACACATCAAAAATAGCGTAGGACCAGCAGCAGAGAATTGACGACGATAATCATGAGTTTTTCGGCTGTAACTTACGATGCGTTGATCGCAGCGTATCGGGACTGCGTTTAATCGATTTCTATCGCAAAATTACGTCGGAATAGTGCCCTACAGAATTAATTGCAGCACTTTTCAAAGTCGTCGAAATTTTCACCAAAAATGCAAAGGGGTTAGCCTTCGATTTTTTTTGGCCGAAAAATCTTTTGTCGGGGAATCGATTCGTATGACGTTTTCTAGACTAATTCGACGCCCAGGAACTCAGAAATCACATCAAAAATAGCGTAGGACCAGCAGCAGAGAATTGACGACGAAAATCATGAGTTTTTCGGCTGTAACTTTTGATGCGTTGATCGCAGCGTATTGGGACTGCGTTTAATCGATTCCTCTCGCAAAATTACGTCGGAATAGTGCCCTACAGAATTAATTGCAGCACTTTTCGAAGTCGTCGAAATTTTCACCAAAAATGCAAAGGGGTTACCCTTGGATTATTTTTGGCCGAAAAATCTTTTGTCTGGGAATCGATTCGTATGACGTTTTCTAGACTAATTCGGCGCCCAGGAACTCAGAAATCACATCAAAAATAGCGTAGGACCAGCAGCAGAGAATTGACGACGATAATCATGAGTTTTTCGGCTGTAACTTACGATGCGTTGATCGCAGCGTATCGGGACTGCGTTTAATCGATTTCTCTCGCGAAATTACGTCGGAATAGTGCCCTACAGAAATAATTGCAGCACTTTTTAAAGTCGTCGAAATTTTCACCAAAAATGCAAAGGGGTTAGCCTTGGATTTTTTTTGGCCGAAAAATCTTTTGTCTGGGAATCGATTCGTATGACGTTTTCTGGACTAATTCGGCGCCCAGGAACTCAGAAATCACATCAAAAATAGCGTAGGACCAGCAGTCGAGAAATGACGACGAAAATCATGAGTTTTTCGGCTGTAACTTACGATGCGTTGATCGCAGCGTATCGGGACTGCGTTTAATCGATTTCTATCGCAAAATTACGTCGGAATAGTGCCCTACAGAATTAATTGCAGCACTTTTCAAAGTCGTCGAAATTTTCACCAAAAATGCAAAGGGGTTAGCCTTCGATTTTTTTTGGCCGAAAAATCTTTTGTCGGGGAATCGATTCGTATGACGTTTTCTAGACTAATTCGACGCCCAGGAACTCAGAAATCACATCAAAAATAGCGTAGGACCAGCAGCAGAGAATTGACGACGAAAATCATGAGTTTTTCGGCTGTAACTTTTGATGCGTTGATCGCAGCGTATTGGGACTGCGTTTAATCGATTCCTCTCGCAAAATTACGTCGGAATAGTGCCTGAAGGAATTAATTGCAGCACTTTCCTAAGTCGTCGAAATTTTCACCAAAAATGCAAAGGGGTTAGCCTTGGATTATTTTTGGCCGAAAAATCTTTTGTCTGGGAATCGATTCGTATGACGTTTTCTAGACTAATTCGGCGCCCAGGAACTCAGAAATCACATCAAAAATAGCGTAGGACCAGCAGCAGAGAAATGACGACGAAAATCATAAGTTTTTTGGCCGTAACTTTTGATGCGTCGATCGCAGCGAATTGGGACTGCGTTTAATCGATTTCTCCCGCAAAATTACGTCGGAATAGTGCCTTAAAGAATTAATTGCAGCACTTTTTAAAGTCGTCGAAATTTTCACCAAAAATGCAAAGGGGTTAGCCTTGGATTTTTTTTGGCCGAAAAATCTTTTGTCTGGGAATCGATTCGTATGACGTTTTCTAGACTAATTCGACGCCCAGGAACTCAGAAAACACATCAAAAATAGCGTAGGACCAGCAGTCGAGAAATGACGACGAAAATCATGAGTTTTTCGGCTGTAACTTTTGATGCGTTGATCGCAGCGTATTGGGACTGCGTTTAATCGATTCCTCCCGCAAAATTACGTCGGAATAGTGCCTGAAAGAATTAATTGCAGCACTTTTTAAAGTCGTCGAAATTTTCACCAAAAATGCCAAGGGGTTAGCCTTGGATTTTTTTTGGCTGAAAAATCTTCTGTCCGGGAATCGATTCGTATGACGTTTTCTAGACTAATTCGACGCCCAGGAACTCAGAAATCACATTAAAAATAGCGTAGGACCAGCAGCAGAGAAATGACGACGAAAATCATGAGTTTTTTGGCTGTAACTTTTGATGCCTTGATCGCAGCGTATTGGGACTGCGTTTAATCGATTCCTCTCGCAAAATTACGTCGGAATAGTGCCTGAAAGAATTAATTGCAGCACTTTTTAAAGTCATCGAAATTTTCACCAAAAATGCAAAGGGGTTAGCCTTGGATTTTTTTTGGCCGAAAAATCTTTTGTCTGGGAATCGATTCGTATGACGTTTTCTAGACTCATTCGACGCCCAGGAACTCAGAAAACACATCAAAAATAGCGTGGGACCAGCAGCAGAGAATTGACGACGATAATCATGAGTTTTTCGGCTGTAACTTTTGATGCGTTGATCGCAGCGTATTGGGACTGCGTTTAATCGATTCCTCTCGCAAAATTACGTCGGAATAGTGCCTGAAAGAATTAATTGCAGCACTTTTTGAAGTCGTCGAAATTTTCACCAAAAATGCCAAGGGGTTAGCCTTGGATTTTTTCTGGCCGAAAAATTTTTTGTCTGGGAATCGATTTGTATGACGTTTTCTAGACTAATTCGACGCCCACGAACTCAGAAAACACATCAAAAATAGCGTAGGACCAGCAGCCGAGAAATGACGACGAAAATCATGAGTTTTTCGGCTGTACTTTTTGATGCGTTAATCGCAGCGTATTGGGACTGCGTTTAATCGATTCCTCTCGCAAAATTACGTCGGAATAGTGCCTGAAAGAATTAATTGCAGCATTTTTTAAAGTCGTCGAAATTTTCACCAAAAATGCAAAGGGGTTAGCCTTGGATTTTTTTTGGCCGAAAAATCTTTTGTCTGGAAATCGATTCGTATGACGTTTTTTAGACTAATTCGACGCCCAGGAACTCAGAAAACACATCAAAAATAGCGTAGGACCAGCAGCCGAGAAATGACGACGAAAATCATGAGTTTTTCGGCTGTAACTTTTGATGCGTTGATCGCAGCGTATTGGGGCTGCGTTTAATCGATTCCTCTCGCAAAATTACGTCGGAACAGTGCCTGAAAGAATTAATTGCAGCACTTTTTAAAGTCGTCGAAATTTTCACCAAAAATGCAAAGGGGTTAGCCTTGGATTTTTTTTGGCTGAAAAATCTTTTGTCTGGGAATCGATTCGTATGACGTTTTCTAGACTAATTCGACGCCCAGGAACTCAGAAAACACATCAAAAATAGCGTAGGACCAGCAGCAGAGAAATGACGACGAAAATCATGAGTTTTTTGGCTGTAACTTTCGATGCGTTGGTCGCAGCGTATTGGGACTGCGTTTAATCGATTCCTCTCGCAAAATTACGTCGGAATAGTGCCTGAAAGAAATAATTGCAGCACTTTTCAAAGTCATCGAAATTTTCACCAAAAATGCAAAGGGGTTAGCCTTGGATTTTTTTCGGCCGAAAAATCTTTTGTCTGGGAATCGATTCGTATGACGTTTTCTAGACTAATTCGACGCCCAGGAACTCAGAAAACACATCAAAAATAGCGTAGGACCAGCAGCAGAGAAATGACGACGAAAATCATGAGTTTTTCGCCTGTAACTTTTGATGCGTTGCTCGCAGCGTATTGGGACCGCGCTTAATCGATTCCTTTTGCAAAATTACGTCGGAATAGTGCCTGAAAGAAATAATCTCAGCACTTTTCAAACTCGTCGAAATTTTGGCCAAAAATCCAAAGGGATTAGCCTTAGTTTTTTCCACATTTTCAGAGCCGGAAATTTTTCGTCTTGGAATCGATTTGTAGAACCCCTTCCGGAGTAAATCGACCCCCAGGAACTCAAAAAACACATGAAAAAGAGCGTAGGACCAACAGCAGAGAAACGAGGACGGAAATAAGCAGTTTTACGGCTGTAACTTTTGATGCGTTGCTCGCAGCGTATTGGGACTGCGCTTAATCGATTCCTCTCGCAAAATTACGTCGGAATAGTGCCCTCAAGTATCTATTGCAGCACTTTCCAGAATCTTTAAAATTTTCGCTAAAAATCCGAAGGGGTAAGCCTCACTTTTTGTTCATTTTCGGAGACGAAAATCTTTCGTTTCGGAATCGATTTGTATGACCTTGACTAGGCTAATTTGACGCATAGGAACTCAGATAACACAGCAGAAAAATCGTAGGATCAACAGCAGAGAAATTACGACGCAGAGACCATCGGCTGAAAACAGAACGAAACACATCTTTTGTTTCTTGGCTGTAACTTTAGATCCGTTGTTAGCAGCGTATTGTTCCTGCGCCCAATCGTTATCCCCTGCAAACTTACTCTTGAATAGTGCTTCAGAGAATTGATCGCAGCACTTTTCAATATTGTCGAAATTCTTGCTAAAAATCCAAAGGGAGTTTTCCTCAGAATTTTTACGGCCGAAAAATTTTTTGTTACGGAATCGATCTGTATGAAACTTGTCTGATGAATTGCTCACCTAGGAGTGCGAATAAGCGATCCAGATCAGGAAACAAGTAACAGATGAGAAAATTTCAAGTAATCACGTTAAAAATGGAGACTTTATTTATTCCAATATCCGTTACAGAAAATACAAACAATAAAATATTATAGATGGCATATTGGATCCTGGCAGAGGTGTGCTTCACCTGAAAGTAGGTCGAAACTCAAGCTGTATAGTCAAATTCGTGTGACAACATTCTTATAAACTATCGTTCATGTACTGCATAAGTCAACGTAAACCGCACACATATTCTTTTGTAGTATCATTATATTTCTCTTGCATTATTCAACCGCATATTTGTACTATTTCTTATCCTAAACTTTTATTCTATTCTTCAACTTCTTAACCTACGTTACATTGACACTCAAACACTTGTACCAAATTTAAGGCATATTGAATAAACTTAAGCTTTGAGTTATGAAATTCTCAATTTTCTCTCCCGCCTTTTTTATAACCCGTCGCAAATTCCATTTATTTTTCCCGTAACCTTTGATCCGCCGTCCACAACGTGTTTAGACGGTGTATCGTGTACCTAATAACCGAAAAAAATGGGCTGGAATGATTCCACGCTGGATTCTAAAGTACGAGAAAGTTTCTTTCCAACGTAGTCAAGCGAATGACTTTCTGTGGGAGAGCATGCTTTCATCACTTCTTAGTTTATTATGCTTAGTATTTTGACTTATTGTTGTCTCGTTTGTCGGTAGCTTCTAAGCCACCGCTGGTTTACTCTACTTTTCTCTGATTTTTGGAGTCAAAATTTTTCCATCTCAGCATCGGCGTGCAGAACTGTATTTCCACCAATTGTACCTTCAAGAACTCAATCAAAAGATCTTAAACCATGAGTCACCCTCACCCCGTGGCAAAACACTGTCCCAAGCTATTTCGGGCCACATAAATTACCTCGATAATTAGTATATAATTCTCTTTACCTGCATACCCAACCTGTAATTTCCCGTAATTTAATCTAATTTACATCGCTTGTCATCAATTGCTTACCTCAATAATTGTGTATCCAAGCTATAATTCTTATGATGTTATTTCTCATTGTCAAACTATAATGTTCGCGCCTATATGCTTCGACTCTTAAGGGGATCAGTTTCAGAGCCCCTAAAATTTATTTCACTTACGTCACTTTACTTTACTTGGCATATTTACTTTTTGGCTGCAGCTCTGCGCAATCGTCATAGTCGAAAAAATACATCTATCTAGCATATAAATTGATTTTACCCCAGCGTTTCTTCGAAAGTCAAAATTATCTGCATACAAAACGATAAGGAATTATCATATTCGCTTTTCTCACAATTCTAGGTCGAAATATCTGTGGCTGTAGAAGCCAAGAAAATAAAAACGATGCCTGTAACACAGTATGCGCACTAGAAATGAAATTTTTTCGCCATCAATTGAAGTGTAAAGATTTTTAAGAGGATGGTACCATGCATGATAAAATAATAAAGAATGGTTTCCTTCTAAATTATCGTAATTACAAAATCTTTCGTGACAGTCCCAAAAACTTTCTTACAGCCCCTTCTCACATTTTCATGACGGCTATCGTGACACTCCCGATTCATATTTTCGCCACGGTGTGGCATTTAAAAGTTACCCATAACGCGCAAATGTAGTTTCATTTCACAAAAACGTTACCAACTATCGACTTCACTGTGACTGAAGACATATGTCAAATATACACAAACATACTCCGTGTACAATTAAAATTTCTCACACACCATACAAAGAAACGGCAATGACATTTAACAAAAACCTTATATGCTGGCAAAATACCAAACTCCTTAACACAAGCTATGGCTTACGTATGGGAAAAACTATCTGTGTAAAATCGACGTACAATATGAATGGAATGTGATAAACTCAATTCACATACATGCAAGAATTAATAATAGGTTGTTGAATTGAATTATGAAGTATACCTTCTCATGATTTACAAGAATGAAACAAAGTCCATCGACAAATAATACAAATATTTTATTTACAATCATAAAAGCTTAATGATTTATACATACATGTTAATTTTGGACTAATTCAACATAGAGCCGACAGTACATTTTTGAAGCCATAGTAATTAGTCTTTATTAATTACAATTCGATTTCAGTCATTATATGGTTAGATTTTTTTTAGTTTAAATGGTTACATTAGCTGATCGGTACACTTTCAACATCTAAAAATCACTACAGATTATGAATGATTATTGGAAAGCGTATCAAAAATTGTTCACTGGTATGCCAGAGAGCGAAATCTGTCATTATTTGGGGGCTATAGTTAACACAACGAGTATGGGCAGGAAACTTCTATACTGTAAAAATCGTATAATAAAGATGAGTTACACGTTGTCCCTAACTATGAGCTAATTTCCTAATGATTCCCCAACTAGATACGCAGAGTCTGCGTATTTCCGGGGTCGGGGGGATGAGTAAAAATGTGAACACGGAATATATAATATGTGTCGAATAAGAATATGCAGCTACCTCGTAGTAGCGCAATCAAAAAGTCGTCGGAAATTGCCTTACTTGACCAAGTTACCAAGACATCAGGTCCATGACGTGCACGGTTGGGTCAAAGAAGACTGAAGGCACGTAGCCAGATATACACCTTCCAAGTGAAGCGCAGTCTAGAGAACGGCGACGTCCATTGTCTCTTGTCGTCCATCCTCGTTTTCGAATTACATGGGATTGTTCGCTTTCGATGCATATGCATTACACAACTCGATGCTACGATCGTTTTAGAATTTTTATTACATAGTTGTATACGAGGGTCTTGGCGTCCACGCCCCACAGATAATCGATGTGATTGAATTTGGCATAAGGGATCTTGTACTTCTCGATGACGTTGGGTAGTTTATCCGCTAGCCGCGCCACATCCTACAAACACGCGAAATACAGTCAATTACATAATGGCAATATTAAAGAACAATTCTAGAATTTTCAAGGTCGCTGCTCATTGATTCGGTATTGTTATCGAAACTGCAGTGATTGTGATACAAAATTGTACTGTGAATGCCTTTTAAAACGGACCCTGCCAATTAAGTCACGTGATCACTGCCAATGCGCAGTCACAGTCACGGCAAATACTCTCGGGCGAAAGTTGCGCACGCGTAAATGGTGACCGCGTGACTTGAAAGAGTTCGTTCCAAGTGACATTCACTATACAGTTGAGCACTCTACTCATCTTAATAGCAAAATAATGATATTTTTCTGTACACTATAATTTTCCACACGACAAGCCCACGTGACACCGTATAACATTTATTAAAAAACGAAATCAGTAGTTACGGAGGGACGCCGGCATTCGATAGAGATGATGCAGAACAGTTAATTAGATTCGTCTTGTTAATGACCGTGTCAGCTAAATTGTATGAATTTCGGGAGTCTCGTTAGCGAGTAAATCAAATTGGAAATTCTTTATGTACAAATTGAATAAGCTTCTCTCCCAGAAGATTATGTGGAATGTATTTTCAAAGTTAAAAAACTTTTTTAAAGAATCTCACCACCGTCATTAATTATGACTGAACTGTTAAATAAGTATCTCATTAGTCGAATTCAATTCACGGTCCGGAAGTTTCCTTTCGAAACGACTGAATTCTAGATTAGGAATACCTTAATATGTTCTTAATTGCGCTACATCATTCAATTTCTACGTATTCTGAGAATGTATTAAATGATCACGGTCTCACCGAAAGTGAAAAAATGAGTTTGCACCAAATTTCATTAGGAGATGATTATTGAAATTATTGAAAACTACAATTTGGGCTGCACTTTTTTTATTGGACCGTCATTGTCGTTAGTAGTGTTTTCACCTTCGAATTTAGTTCGAATGTTACGTCACTTTACTGTAAAGTAGCACCAACGACTTCTAAAGGTCTGTGAGTAGCTCTGGGACTTGACCGAAAAGACGTTTTATAAATTTTTCACTAAAAATTTGTAAGACTTAATAAGTATCGTTTAATGGTATCGACGATATCGCAACTTACTCGTGGATCTGTCATGAAGTCGTTCTCGCTGTAAAATATCGTGACGGGGACTTTGACTTTGTCAAGGTTGTACTTGGGAGGTTGGATGCTACCGTAAATTTCCAAATTCTTCTTCTTCCCGTAGTCGAATTTTCGGAAAGACCCTGTAATGAGACGTTTGAATGACGGCGGACCATTCACTTACATGAATTAAATAAAGTGCTTCCGCTTCGTCAAATCAGTAAGATTTTCAATATCATTTACAATAACCACTGTAATGGTATCCGTGACGGGAGCTGGATTGCTGAGCAATAACTATTAATAGATGTCAACTCAATATTTATGATCTCGCTATTTATATTAGTGACTCTATATCAATTGCTGTAGCTGCTGACAATAAGTTGAAGTGTGAATTATTCGTAGAATAGGAAAGTTGATATTTAATAATGAAAATTTCAGTTTTTGGAAGTTTCTAATTTTTACAAATAATGAATGAAATTTTTGGGGAATCGATATGTGCAGGTGTACACAATTTCGAAAATGATTCACCCCTGGGTTTTGACGCTTTCCACGTCATACAGAAATTTATTGCTACTCGAATATCATTTTCTTAATAATAGTAGAGGATTACAAGTTTTCATTTTAAACATCGAGTTACCGCAATTTTGGTGGATGCCAATTTTTAAATCACAAGTCATTAAGTGAATAGTGCAGGTGATTTAATCACAAACTCTGAAAAATCACCTCGCGTATAACTAGCGTCTACACACATTACAGGTATACGAAAGTATTCATCCAGCACATGATTTCGCAAACGAGTAAATAGTGTTTTTTTGTCATATTTACCGACGTACCGAACAGTCGAGCCAAAGATAAATTCACGTAGTGTCTAAAACAGCTACAGCATATTTGTAAACGACGATTGCATCTGGTCGCTGCTTATAAATTTTTGTACATTCCGTTGTAATGAATGCAGAGAAAGTTTATCTGTAGACAATCTATAGATATAACACTTATGCAACTTACCTGACTGAACGCTTTGGCCGTAATGAATAATCTGCTTGTAGGACGAGCCAGCGGGAAAGTGGCCGAAAATTAGAGGTAACATCGCTTTGTCCAGTTGATTGCTGCCAAAGCCAGCAATAAGGTAAAGCCACGAAGTGCACACGCTCTTCGTCAAAGTCTGAGGAGCGTTGCGTATGAGCGTACCCAGAGCCCGAGCCTGGAGTCTGTTTCGAGGAAACCATTGGTGAATGTTACAGTACGAAGAACCCCACTGTAGACAAAATTAAGCAGACGCAGTATAAATATATTGCAAGAGATATACGTGCAGATCGTAGAATATTCATGCAAGTATGAACCAAGTTCGTATGAGAGTCGGATATAATGTAAATCGGATACACATTTAAGATGATTTGCATTAGTTAATATTATACCCCAAGATTTTATCAGTCATGCTGTTTAAAACACTCAAGTTCTTTTCTATGCTGAGAAAAGGTCAATGCAACAATATTTAGTCGGTCTTAAATTCGACCAGTGAAATTTATTCCATAAAATATTATGATCAGAGCTCGTTCAGTATTAACAACAACTTGAACGTATTCAGGATTTACATATGAATTATTAATCACATAAAATGTAAACCAGCCAAAATTTATGACAAACCCCTTTGCAGCTGGTATCTACATTCTTAGAATTAGCTGTATGGGGGACATGCAGAGGCTGAACGAAATACGAAAATGTTTATGACTCGGTTAAATCTAGGGAATGCTTGTTATTTACCTCCATAAGATTGTAGAAGTGTACGGTGCACTTGATAAGAGGACTTCTTTGATGCGCCAGAAAGGCGATTGGCGCCAGACTGACCATAGCCCTGATCTTGGAATTATACTCCGGCAGCTCACTCGCCATTACGTAGAAAATCGTCGTGCCTTGGCTGTAACCGACGTAGTACAACGACGTGTGCCCCGTTACTTCGAGGATGTAGTCGATCATCGCTGGCAGATCGTAGTAGCCCATCTCGTGCCAACTTTCGGAAAGCGGATAATTTCTCGAATTTATACGCGTTTTCGAAACCTACCCTTTCACCATTTTTACGGTGAGAAAAAAAGGGAATAACGAAAGAGGAGATGTTTAAAGCTATTTAATATAAAACACTCTGACGGAAATTTCATATATGACAAAACCCAGATTATTTTTTTATTTTTATTTTTTATTTCTATTTTTTAACTTAAATCACCCTAAATTTAGTCAATTATTTAGATCTACGCACATATTTCGACATACTTATATGGGTTAATCATATGTTGCCCGAAAAGAGCTCACGTAATCGATTCCAGTTTTCAAATTATGCATGCTGTTTCTTAATCTGCAGTATTTTTCGACGCACCATTCTCTACACTCTTGACTCTAGCATTCAGTTATCTAACTATCTTTCACGCAGAGAATTGTACGTATATTCCAAAAGGTATTCAAGTATAACCTCATGTGCGAAATAAATAAATAAATAAATAAATAAATAAATAAATAACGAGTTGGTCCATTAGGGATGGGTTAAACTGAAGCCACGCTGTTAATGGTACAGGCGACATTTCGAATGACAAAGGTTGGATGCTTGCATATGCGAATTATAATGAGATTTGTGAAAGGGAACGTAAATTTACCTAAAGTCCCAAAACTGCTTGTCTTTGATCGTGTATTGTTTATGATCCTGAGAGTAGGCATTTCCTCGAGAGTTTCCAAGCCAAACGTCATAGCCACTGTCACACAATGCGTAAGCTGTAATAACGTCAACATTTGTAATTAGTTGGCACACCATGGGGGAACATATAACAGCACAATGTATAGCAAGAACCTATCAGAAGTTGCAGTATTATTGTTATCGTTGTCTCCGATCATCTAGATAGATTTACTGAAAATATATGCACATACGTGTGATCATTCATTTCACGTCTATCGTGGTCGCAAAAATTACGAAGTTAGAGAAGACATATGTGGCCGAAAGTGGAGAATTCCTAATTGCCTCCTTTTTTTCAAAAAATTCAACTAGTTCTCGAGATATTTTCTCTCAAGAGATGTTTTGTACATTATGTACTGGGTACAATTTTCTTGAAGGTTGCCGACACTTAGCCAGCAGACTAGCATCCGAAATAACGTTTTAGGGCTGCACAGCGATTTCTGGAATGCCAAGTTATATCTCTACACCCGACTTACAGCTGATGCGGAATCCAAAAAAATAAGAGGTTAGAGGAACAAAAAAATATTTCACATTCTACAACTCCTGTGATGAATATGTGGACTAAACTTTTAGCGTTAAATTTACAGCAATCGTGGAGAAATATAGAAAACTGATAATAAGAATTACAAAACCAACCGTAGAGTTACAGTATGCTTAGGAAGATCTACCACAATTGACGTAACTTTGACTCCAAAAAAGTGCTGTCCATATATTCATCACAAAAGATGTAAAATTTGTATTAAATATTTTTCCGTGTAGCTGCAATTGCGAGTCCACGCCGGCTCTTAAGTCAGATAGAGATATCTTTTCACAAGTGAAAGTACGGTCCTGAAATGTAACTTGGATTGGTAATCTGCTTGAAGCAGGTCAGAAACCTTCGACGAAATCGCTCAGGTATATATCGTACATATCAATTGTGACGCAGCGAATAAAAAACGGTAAATATTTTTGTCGCACTGGATAGAAGTGCCGGAAGTTTCTGTTTGCGACGGCCACGATAAATAATCAAGAATTCGATAGCAGGTCGTTTATTGGTTTACGGAAGTGCGCAGCTCACCGAGGGCCCTTTGCGGCCCAAGAAGAACAAAGTCAGCGGAGCTAGACAGAAGACCGTGGAGAACAAGTACAGGCGGCCTCTCATTCAACACGGTTGGAGATCCACGTGTTCCGGCAGCTGATGGTAAATCCTCACTCGATCCCGACGGTTCGGGACTAGGCTTGTCCATTGCAGTTGTTCCAATGGGTATCCTCTCGGACAAGGGCCGGGGAACGCGATGCATTTCAAGACGATATCCATCTTTCGTCCAGGCATGATGAGTCTCGGCTGGATAACCGTGCAGTCTTATCAACTCGGGCTAAAAATTAACGATTCGTATTAGTTATCAGTGTCCTGTATCATGCATAGGTATACAATGTTGGATGGTCGTACATCGGCTTTAAATATATTATAAACAAAAACAAATCTCTAATTTTTACAGATTTTTATTTCAAGCCATGAGTCTCCTTGCTGGCCTGTTTTTGTTGTACTTAATTCTTGAGCGCTAGAATGGAATTTTTAGGCATATCTTCTTTCTATCCAATCGAAAGTAACGACGATTCTAAATTTAACGAAGATTAACTAAAGTATAAAATCCGGCGTTATATATCTTGAAAAATGCAGATGAAGAAAAAATTTACTAAATTAACTTAACACCCACCACTCGCGTGAAATATACGATCCACAGGAAGACTGAGGGTTGAGAATAAAAATCTGACAAAATTAGAAAGCAACTTGTTATACATTTCGAGCCGATTATCACCATCCAACATGATTTTCCATTTAACTACCACCCTAATAAACATACGTATTATTATATTATATAGTATGCATAGCGGTATAATAACCGCGTCAGACGTTCCCCTTCGGATCAATGTACCTTATACGAGTGCGTCGCGGCGGAGTTTTCGAGCACGCCGTAACCGACAAGTTAATTCTTTTTCAAGGCAAACCACGCTCCGAAGTGTTTACAATGACGTAATCCGGAATAAACAAACCTATGCAGATATTTCTATTGACGCCACAAACGGTTTAAGGAAATCCGATACTGTATGTAGATACATAATACCTGGCACACGCGCACGACTATCAATGAATTCATCGGCAAGCAGGCAAATTCGCGAATTGTCACGTAATACCAAATGATTAGTAAATAAGGTTCAAACAATTCGTGCAATTCTATCGATCTTGACAATCTCGTTACAAAACGAAACGTTCAGAGTTTAAGTGTTTAATGTGCGATATTAATATTGTATTAAGGTCATGTTAATTCTCCGAAACAAGACATAAAATTGGTATTTTTTGAGCAATGTGTCGTTTTTAACCAACAGACTTGTAGAAGATACTCCTCTTTCAACATTTGACCGCAGTTATACTGTATATTTGGAAAAACACAAAAAAAATACTACCACTAGCAAGGACCTATCCAAACTTCTCCTGTTTTCTAGGAATTCATATCATCACCTAATGTATGTACGTATATTTCCACTCCAAACAGTACACGCTAAATGTACAGTGTATATACAGTGTAACACAAACGGGAAACACGTGCCGATACGATTACCGTCGGCACATGTGTGCGTTATATCCAGATGATTTTATCTAAGATAGATAGATCGTCTTATTGTCAAACGTCGCAACTATCGATGGCTGAAATTGAATGAAAACGTGGGTTTGATAGCCGCGACGACTGCAGTCTTGTTGTGACTCAGGCACTCGTACAATCAGCTTCATGCGTCAGGCGACGTATTATGCTCTCTGTTTATACGAGTTCCATATTCCTGGTTATGGTTGGAAGCCCTTGTCAGGTTCAATACTTTCTTATCTGGTCAAGTTTAGCGTGCAACAACAACTAATCACGTGAATGAACGGATTACAAACACCCAACTACGCATGTTACACGTTATACGTTACGTACTCTATTTCCCTTAGATTCATTCTGACACATTCAAGGCCACATGATATCTAGTCCACTGTCACTTGTTCGTGAACGCGCGAGAAACTTACGTGTCACAAGTGGATGACAAAGATTTCTCAAGACACACACAATTTCTACGCCGATAAAAATCGTTTGACGAGCACAGATTTCCACGATCGGATGAAAAAAAAGCGACGCTCAAACGCCGGCGTTTCTATCGAATGCACTCACGTTACACGATGAGGTGAAGTGAGAAAGATAACCTTTACAACAAAATCAACGAAAGGCGTGATTGGGAAATTTAAGTATGCGCAATTATTGCAAAAACTTATAACAGCTACGTTATGGAGTGGAAAGCGCGACGATTCGACGCAACGCAACGCAACGCTTATAGCATAAGTAAGAAGTATTAGTTACCACGGCGTCACCTTACTTCTTGCCTGCACCCTCGGAAGCCAAAAAATATCGACATAATATATTATTAAACCATGACATAAGTACGTACCGTCGATATATGAACTTCGTCGTGATCCAACCCTTCCGTCATTATACAAGGATGGCGGCAAGGATTCGAACAAGAAGTAGCAATTATTCACAGCGGAGCAATTGCCACCTGCGGGCTAGAGTAACGTTAACGTTCACGATTCGGAATACACACGCGACCAGTTCACTGTCAGAATTACGCACGAGTCACTGGCGCAGCTGATCGCTTTCCGATGCAATTTGGCGGTGCTGCGCAGCCGCTTGCGCATTCCACGCGCATGCGCGCGGCTCGAATCTCGTTTCATATTCGACAACAACACGCGTCACGTGATCATTTATTTTTCAAATAATCAAGAAGCCGCCGAGGAACGATCGCGGGTTCAGAGGAACCCCGATCGCATTATACATACCTACATACGGGATTAATCGAACCCGTTTAATCCGACTTGATTATTCGACCTCTTCGCGGAGTTGCATAACCCCGTGTTATCCGTGTTGTAATGTCTTTGTTTTAACGCCTGTAGTGGTGTACGAGATTGCGACGTAAAAATGTGCGTTACTTCAATACTCATTGACTCGATAATGTGCGCTTGTCCCTTTATTTTATATCACTCGAGCTATAGGGTGGATGCGCAATAGCTCGGATAATCGAGGTTCTACTGTATACACATACATTTATATATATATATATATATACATATTATACTGATGAATATCAGTAGACGCACCTTTTCTATAAAACATAATATTCACAGCTTATACGTTATAAATAAATTCAAAGAAAAAATACGTCAACTTTCTTTTCAGACGGATAATGTCGACAAATTTGCACCGTATGCCTTCAAGAATATAATTAGTAATTACTTATTATCCCTAATTATGTATAGTTTTACAAGTCCGTGGTCTGCCGTCAACGAAATACGCGCTGACTGACAATGAGAAATAGTAATAAATATATATACGTATATGTATATATGCTACGTGCGAAGCCCAAAATTGTACACATCACGCTTCGTATAGAAATTTTTAAACAAACAGCGGTCTGTACGCTCTTCACACGTCACATATATGTTATATAATATATATAGCTATACCTAACTAATCGACACCCCAGTATTCCTTCTGAATTGACACCGTACGTCACTAGTATTAGGTATACATTATATATGTATAATTGTATATATATTAAGATGATAATTGCTTTTCTGCAACTTTCACGGTCGTCGATATCTTGAAATACATAGTAATTGTTTATAAGTTATAAGTATTTCACTGAAGCGCTAGTTTGACATTCATTAGAGTTTACAATAAAATTTCTTCATCTAAAATTTAACACACGTCATCATCCTGTTAATCGAACGAGCGAGGGGATACACGTGTAGACGATGTATGTACAATGACCTCAAATGGTTCTTGTAGGGTCGGATTCGATGTTCAGACCTACCACGTCTTGAGCCCAGCTTCAGCCTATCGGCTATCTTTCATGCAGATATTGTAACGGTTTTCACAGTTACTGTTCAAATAAATACATGCAAATTCACGTACAACGTATAGCAAATATCGGTTTTTTCGAAACCGAGCTAAGCGTCCATCATCGGTATGCATTTGTACTCGCATACAGCAATGACACTTGGGTAATTCATGTGTGACTTTTTTCATAATTGCCTACGTATATCCCAGCGCAGCGTGGAGTAATCTTTGAGGATAATTTTTTTCGTATATCTTCATGCTTTTACATCCGTAAAATTCACGCAGGGTCTGTCCGAAGCGTTTGGACCTTTAGAGGATGTAGAAAATCCAGTAGACGGCATTGAACAGAAGGAAACTGACGGGAAAAACAATTCTTGAATACTTGTCGATGATGTTAACGTCTTTAATCTTCGGCATTGAAGCTCGCAATACCGAAGCACCTCTTCGTAATGCGTGTAATACCTAGAACAGATCGACACCAACCTCCGTTATCATATCTTAATGTTAGTCGAGACTTTCCGCTGTGAAACCGAGCCGTACAGAGTCAGTGATTGCTTAACGCTCGTATATAGCTGGAACTCGTGAGCACGAGATTAAATGCTTGACTTACAATTAGCCCGATGCTTTTCAGGCATAGATAAATCTCTTATTTCATGTCTAGGTTGATCGGTAGCTTGCTATACTCTCTTCGTGCTACTTGCAGCTCCTTGAGCGAAAGAGAAAGCCGGTTACGTACACTTCGGGTATCATCAGGCATTCTTGCTCGCACTTACGGGTGTTCGCTGTCAGACATGAACGTAAGGAACGACTGACCGTTAAGCGAGGGGGATATTCGCTTGTTAGAATCGCAAACCACTTTGGAATGCGGTCACTTCAAAATCACTTGAAATCACTTGAAAAATCTATGAGTGAATACCCCCTCGCCGTTTAGCTTATGGAATGGATATGTAATTTGTATGATTACTTTGGGTTTGTGCTGCCTGGCGCCCCTGTATCGCAAGCCACTCGTTCTACAGTGCGTGTTGTATCCCGGAGGTCGAGAAATTCGGAAGCTTGGGGGAAATTTGGCCGGGTCGTGATCCCGAACTGGTACTCCTGCACCATCCGGAGCAGCCACGATTCCCGATCTGCTTCTTATGCTGGGCAATGGTGACATTCTCAGATCTTGGAGCTCTATGATATCTGCATCTGTCGATTCGGCAAATGGCGAGCTCGCTTCGCCACCTGAGCATGTTGACGTGTTACTCACGCAGATTTATGAAACGTGACTATGCATGTAGAAGGAAATTTGTAGAAAATTTCCGAATGAATACAGTACGGATTGCTTGTATCAAGGTCCTTATCAAATGCCATTTAGACTAGCATCTCTGCGCGTCTACTGTACTACATGTATTTATTCGTTGACCAGTTCCACGGAGATATAACAACACGTTAGGTAGATAGATAAACAACGTATAAATATGGGTACCAGTTTTTGCCGCGGTAACTGATTTTTTCTCCGTTCCTTCCTTCTTCTTAGTCTTCTTTTTAGCCCTGGCACCCCAGTATGTATAGTTTACAGCCGCGTACTCTAGGAGGGCGGCGAATACAAAAACGAAACACATTACGAGATATATGTCGATCGCCTTCACGTAGCTTATTCTCGGCAAGGAACTCCTGACGCCCGTTGATATCGTAGTCATCGTCAGTACAGTGGTAATACCTGGAATTATAATACGTGGTTTTGTGTAATTTGGTTTCGTCTTCTAGATTCATTGCTCAGATATTTATTGCAAATGAAAGATCAAAACCATTTCAAAGTCATCGTTTGGAAAATCAAAGTCCTCACGAATAAAGCATCTTAGGATCGTGAAAAACAACAACCGTAAAAGAATCTCTCGATGAAATCTTATCAATGATTGTTAGTATTTAACTAAAAATGGATGATATGGTAGGCGAGCCTTACCCAGTGCGACCCTGGCGCTGGTTGCCTCGTGGTTTATCCAGAAGCTGACCCAGCTAAGCATTACGATCAGAATGCTGGGTAGATAGGTTTGAAAGACAAAGTAACCGATATTTCTCTGCAGCTTGAAGCTGAGAGAAAGTCGCTGATAGATGCCAGTGGCCAATCTTTCCTTACGATCATTTGTCTCGTAGCCGATAATCGTGAATTGTGGCAACTCAGCTTCTTCGACACCACGGACCGGCGTCTCCTTCCAGTACATGACGACATCCAGGACCGTGTATCCATCTGTCCAGAATAATAACTCAGTTTAATGTCATTCATATATTTGTGCCGCCGTTGCAAAAACAAGAGAGTATTCGTATAACGTACAGCTTTCAATTTCGACAGTGCAATTTTGAGAGTCCAATGGATAATAGTGAAGATCCATCATGCAGGCCAGGGTTGTTGTAAACCTCATTCCATAAGTGACAGATCCGTCCCCGGATAAACGCACCAGCTTGTTTCGCTCCGTCACATCATGTAGAAAGCTAAGATTGACAATCCATACCAACTAATTAGCATTATCTGTTTAGAATCAACATTTCATCGACCAATTACGTAAAGTACAAAATTTCCAAATGACCGACTGAAATAAACAATAATAATTTGACTGCTGAATATTTTTGTCACGATGTATACAGATTATCATCGTCTTTCAACCTTATATACGATAACTTACAACAGCCCACGTGCTCACTAGTAGCCAACTTTTTCTAACCAGACCCTTCCTAATATCAACCCCATGGTTAATATCCTTCATTCTCAAGTACCACGCGACTTTTTTTCCCCCACCTTGCTTACGTTACCCTCAAACTCATCCTCCTCATCTGGATTTTTTCCACCCTCTCCCCCAACTTCACTTTCCCTTCGACAAGTCAATCGCCCATCACCCTTCAGCAAGAACAGATGTGTACACTCAATCTCAATTTATACTCGCGTAAAATCCATAACTCTTGATTGCAATCTGTAACTCTCCACTTTCATTTCATTCCTGTATGCATCAGTTGTATTGATCTAATATTTTGTAATTACAATATGCTATATAGCTACTTCTACCCTGCAAAAAAGAAAAAAATGAAACCATTTAATCAGTGCTACATCATGTGCTTGGATCAGAAGGTCCAAGTTGGGGGAATGATATGGGAAAACTTTTGGTAAGTTATTTAACGAGGTCAGTTGGTGTGTAGCGACAACCTGCTGACTACCCCACTTACGCTTGCAAGTGGCCCAGCTTAAGGAGCACTATTCTACATGATCTGCGATTGACCCATATCCTAGTTTATCATTTATGCATATGTACAGTGTGCATGTGTTAACCTATGGATTTATGTGTATCATCCATAGTTATAGCTATAGTTGGAGGCGTGTATCAAGCGCAAGGCAAGACTGGGGCAAGTTTTTTAAATCGATCGCTTTTACCCATTTTCAGAAAGGAGGTGCGGTGTTTGTATCTTACGTATGCCATGTACTAAATTGCAGATTTCAGGTAAATACAACAATATGTGGCACTCGTTTCTGATAAGCTTATACGTTAATCGAGGGTGAAGTAGTAAGTCTCATGCAGTGAGGTAAAAAAGAAAATCAAAAACTATATCCATCGACGTACCATGCTGACATGGTAATTATACCCATATAAGTAACATACCTGTTCTTATCATTAGCAAAGAAGGTATCAGGCACCCAAATCTTTTCAGCAAAATCCCCACTAAGCGTCAGAATTTCTTCTTCATGCGAAAATGCCAACCTCTCATCTTTCCAGTACTGATTCAGATACATGGTTATGGTATAATCCTGCGACGAAGAAATCATCCAAACATCAATACGTGTACATTTAACCCATATATATAGCAAGTATTCCTAAGACTGACCATGTTAACTTCTGATATAGCGTCAAAACTGGCGATTGTCAAATCCATTCCGACTAAGAGTGGTTCACCTAAATGTATAAAGAAAATTTCAGAGGTCTTTATTTACCACAGACTTTCGTACTGCACTGAGCACTCATACCTGGGTATTAAAAAATCTTCAATATAGGTATATTGATACATGCTAAGTATAATGCGGAAGAATAATTTTCAGTATACCGCCAAAGTTTGGTCTCAGCCGAATGTCATATCCCTCAAGAATCCTAGAAATCGTTTGGGTCACATTTTCCAATCTATCAGATATCCTAGTATCGGTGGTGGTTTCACTGCCCTCTCCAGTGCTCCTGTTTAAGGCATATATAATTTACGACGTATATTACGTATGTTGTACACATAGGTATGTATGTATCGTATTCTGATATGAGTGTGTACAGGTAAATTATACATATAGGTATAAACGTGTAGTAAGTACCTAACTATCGATAAATAACATTCTATTGGTATGTCGATGAATATGCATGTACTCTGTACGTATAAGTTACATGTGTGTGAGTGTGTGTCTGTACAACTGTGACATATAATGCATTGACACGCTCCTGACCCATGAGCTATGTTTCATATATGTATAAGGTCTTGAATGGCGCACTAAGCCTCTTTCAAAATAATGCCGTGAGATAGAACGTACTGCATGTAAACAACCATGCAGTTATGTGAAATCAAGATGCCTGGGGCATAAATTGAAATATTGGTTCTAGAAAACTATGTGACGGATGCTTACTTTCGGAGGTATAGAAAATTTATGTCGATGAGCTATTATGTACCATATAGAATGATAGTTCTACATTTTACGGATGAATCTTTTTCAGTCTTGTAGTACTTCATCTTTGGAATAGTTATAAGTCTACACTAAAGATGAACTTCAGTATGTTTTATCATGTTGACTTACAATCGTCTGAGACAGCAGGCAGGTGTGTACTGTACGGTGGTTCTCGTAACAGTGTCTCTATTTCAATATTAGTACAGAGTGTGTATTGTGATGAATAAATGTGTAATCTATTTTCCATGAAAAATCTCGATGGCATGGTGTGAGAACGTTTTTCATAGGAACAGCAAGGATAATATCAGACCTCCGAATCACGGATTCTTCTGAAACTTATGGGGGTATTTACTGCGTCCAAAATATGAAGTTTCTGTTACTTTACTTAGTATATAATAAATCAGATTGTCGAAAATTCGCAATGCATATACTTCACTGTAGCTCTGAAGTAATAGTATATCCGTTTACACTTGAATCTATAAGATCCTGTCAGCGAAACTTCAACGGAGAAAATGAAATTTAATATATAAAACAAAAATACACAACAGGTTTCATTTATGATAGCATTGCATGTGAAGAATGTCCTATAAGCTAAAAGTATCTAGCTGTTCAGCAACGAATAAATTTCCCTGTATGCCTGTTCAGGTAAAAATACATGAAAGATGGTTTTTTCGTCTGGCTATAGGAGATTGTTTAATTTCCGTACAAATCTTTATGGTGTATCAGAACTTTAACGTCATCAGTTTACACAAACCGGTAGGGTTGGTTCTCATCCGAAGTAGATACAAAGATCTTGATTATAAATACATAAACGTATGTATGGAATATTGGTTAAGGCGTTACTCACCAAACTCTGCGATGTTCCAAGTACAGAAGAAGGAATATTAGAAGAGCGTGATGCTTCGTGAACATCTCGTCTAAAGTCCGCATAAATCTTGCAGCATGGAAGAAACACAAGGATGATTAGGTATACGTCCGATTAAAAAAGAATCAGCAGATCGATTTCCATCCAAGTAGTTTATAGCGGGCACCTACATCCAACAGCATCATTAAGTTAATTAAAGTCATCCCAAAGTATTGACCTATCGATATATACCTACACGTCCATCACGTGTGAGAATAGGATCAGTTATAGAATAGGAGCGTTCTCAATAATGCTGGAGATGACATTCTGGTAAATTGTATACCTTGGGTCCAGGTCGGACCTGCACCACCATTGCCACCTTATTACCTCTGGGGATGCTTTCATTCCAATCAGCGGCACTTTGGGGAACTCCTACGGAGACCGCATATCGACTCCGAAAACCGTTTTACATTCATCGACGCACCACCAACCACCGAGACACTGTACTACCTTCTCTCATTCATTCCCTATCCCTCGTATTTTCTCACAGAAAAACAGTGATACAGAGGAGAGAACGACACTGACGCAAATCCCGCATCGGCCTCGGGAAATCTCGGGCGAGAAGACACGAGCGCGCGCAACTCCAGGCCGCGCCGAGCGTCAGCATCCCTACAGCCCCGCTGCATCTATACACGGGGTGCGGGTCATACCTACATGTAGATATATGTATATACCATACCTACATTTATTTCATACCGATACGAGCCTATACCCGTATAGGAACCCCTAATTATAAGCAAGTCAGGGTGGAAACCCATGGAAAAGTATCAGTTTCGGTGAGAACTGAATCCTTTTTTTTTTTTTTTTTTTTTTTTTTTCAATTTTTACTTTCAATGACTATATGTTTTTGAGACAACAGTATTTAAATAACAGGTTTTTAGGAAGATGTCGATCTGTCTGTCCCGGTAAAGTCTCGCGATGATTTTGTAAACGGATTGATGAAAAAATATAGGATTTAATTCAAATGATGGATATGAAAAATTGAATTCATTTTTAAGGCGATAAGTACCGTAAAAATACTCTTATTATGGCTTGTTTTCAATAATTTTGATTGGGTTCATTTGACCCTACATCAGTGGAATTTTTTTTTTTTTTATTTTTTTACCTCATTTTGGCGAATGAAGTTAATTACGGTATGTCATATATGTGTGTGTGTTCGAAAAATTAGATATCTAATACAAAATTACTTGGGGATTATACCATTTCCTCATATTTTTTCTGAGCTTGGTTATTCAGGTCCGCTTTCGCCTATGAAGCTATTTTTTTTTTTTTTTTTTTTTTTTTTGATACACTATTTACAGTTTGGTGACAAAGAATTTCCTGAAAAAATTGAAAAGCACTCCGTAGGTACCTCAAAAGCTCTGAATATCTGTTACAAAAAATATCTACAAAGTTTCTGAGCTTGCGCGTGGAGACAACTCGACGGAGGGTACAGAAAGTAACTTGGCTCGCGAGTAATACAGCGGGAACAGACAGAAAGTTTAGCTGTTCCTAGAGCCACGAATTTCTCCAAGTATACATGTGATAATCAGTTCATGCTTTGGCGCGAAATTTTACTTTATCGTAACATATTTAAATATACTCAACTCCTCGGGCGTTCGGATGGTTTTAACGTGGTTTTGCGAAGCTTCAGCTTATTCCTCGAATTTAAACGAGTTGCGTGTACTTAATTAGATGGACACGTAGAATAGACGCAGTGAAAGTGATTTGATACATTCATAATGAACACGGTCGTAAGAATCTGGCGTGGAAATATTTTGACGAAACTTATTTTGTGAGTTGTTTTTATATTCGATGTTATTTTCCCAAGTACTTGTCGTATCGTGGTTGTTGATGTTGTTGTTCTCACTATTATTCCAGTAATAATTGTCATGATGTCTTAGCAGTTTATTCCATCGTATTATGTACGTTGAGGTAGAATTAACGAATGATAACAGCTATCAGGTACGCTACTTTTACATTGAGATTACAAGCTATTTTTGTCGCTGGTTGTTATAATTAGAGATGAGAATATAGGTATAGATACTTTATACTTGTTCTTGCATCGAAATCAGCAGATACATGTCTGGATACATAAGATTCTTTCGCTTATTGCTTTTAGGCCAGCTATCAGACTGTCGTCAAGTCACTTTCTTGCAGGGAATACGTCTATTGTACAATAATATTACTTTTATACCCGATACTCCTTCTTGCATAAATCTGACAGCCTATATCCCTTACAGAAAAAATAGTGTCGATGTAGAAATAATAGTTTTAGTCTCTGAATACTTCGTCGGCATTCGGTGTACTGGGAAATGCTGGTAAATACTATTATATGTATAAACACAAGTTGTAGGCGATTAATAAATATAACGGTATGCATGTGCGCTGTGTGTTAGAATACAAGGATTATAATAATTATTGGTGGTGATAATTATTGGCAAAAGATTCGGTGACGCCGTCCAAAGGTAAAATTCACCAGGAGAATCACTTAAAAGCATAATTATGGCAATATCAAGATTAGGACTTTAGTCTAAAAGTTGACCCCAGGTATACAGCCGAAAAATGAACGTGACAGACGTGAGGAGTTGGGGCTAAAAAAGAGGCCGAAAGTAGGTCTTGAAGCATCATGACGTCACTTGAATCGGGATGCTTCTGCTGCTGCTGCCTCAGCGACCGTGAAGTGCGCTTCAACCTGATGTCGGTTGAAACCTAAATTCATTGGTAAATAGCACATGTATGCTGAGGGGAAAAATGTATTAATAGTTAATTACACCAGATGCTATTTGACCCAAGCAAATACTCATCTTTGAGAAACTGTTACGAAAAAATTCTTTACTCTGTTTCAAGAAGCATTTATTGGAAATCGCGTCTGTATATGAGAAGAAAAAAAATATCCGCGAAAACGTTAAATTATATATTAGGTTAGACAATTGTGTGAATCTACATGGACAACTGCATGATAGCGACGTGGAATCCTCTTCTTATTATCACGCTTCATTTGGGCTCGATAGTTCCGAAATGTATGCAAGAGCATGGAAAGGGCACTCAAGTAGCTCTCGATTTTCTGAAAACTGCATGCCTTCGAGATCTGTAACACATAAGTTACAGGTGTGCACACAATACATTTCAAGGATGTATCCCCTATACTACACAGTATTCGGCAACTTCAACGAACATATCGGATCTTTATTCACAATCAGTTCCAATTTCTCCGGTCTATTATTTTTTAGTTAATAGTAATCCCGGTATATTCTATTTCTCTGATACCTGCAGTTACGAATTTGCGTACTTCATCATCTTCGACGCAATCACGGACTATCCGTGTTTCACTAAAACTCCAGAGGATGATTTGTCTCGTTTCTTCTTGTTGCATAGCCGCTGCAGTGTCAATTCCCTAACCACCTGCGGTCCGATCTTCCAGCAAACATATCATGTATCTCGATTTCTGGTTGTAAATGTTGATTACTACTTGTAAATTTTCCTTGCCTAGACTTCTGGTCTCTTTTTCATCGATTTGGTGCAGAAACGATCCCACGGGATCCGTGGAACTTGGATCTCTGGACTCACCCAACACCTCCAGTCTATCGGCAATAACATCACTGTCCTACAACGGGATGTATTGGCATCCTATGTCCAAGAATAATAATAATGTTATAAAGCAATCCATCGACACAAGGATTGCCATGAAAACTGTTCTACCGGTGGCCGTGAGGGAAGGCAGATCAGTTGTGAACGACATGGTTTCAAAAAATATAACCATGGTTCTGGAAAACTTGTTGAAAAACTACGAGAACAACCAACTTCCCACCCATGGAAAAGGTTCAGCAATCAACCATTCCAGTCCGCTGTTCTCGCTTGTGTAGATAAATGTAATTTATAAATTTGGAATAGTTGTAGGAATTACCTTTACTATTTCCTAGTTTCGATGCTTACCTCATCGTTCTCTTGCTTCCGAAAAACTAGCTTCAGTGGCAAACATATATAATCACTCTGACCGCGGTATTATACAATAGAACCGTATGACATAAGCTGGAAGTAAACAAAAACAGTATATAACAGTAATTTTTTCTATAGAAACGATTTTGTAGAATATTATCTATATAAGAACTTTTATTCTGCCACGTGAACTTCAACCCTATAAAATCTTGTCACAGTTAACTGTCAGTAAGACTGTTTGTCCCTACGACTTTCACATCCTTGGTACCCAGGGGTTTTCGAAAACGCTGATAACGTGTTGTTGAACTGAGAGTTAAAAAAAATCAAAATAGCTGAAATTGCATCTTCTCCGCATGCTTCCGTTTCCACGTCCAATTTTTTATTTTTGCCCAGCTCTATACCACGTGCCTGTGATGTGTGAAGTTTAACAAAATTGCAGGTACGCCAACCGTGGTAAAGACTAACATTCTCATCAGAAGTATGGGTCCCGTTTCGGAACTTGACATGGTAAATTGCAGGCTGTTCGTTTTAACGAAAGAGAACCAGAAGGAGTGACGTTGGATTTAAATTTCCAGGATTACTCGATGGATTGTTATTTTCGACAATACTGGCGCGACTCGCGACTCAGTTTTTTGGGACCAATAAAATCTTTGAGTCTCAGTATCAAAATGTTGGAAAGAATTTGGAGACCAGACACTTATTTTTATAATGGAAAACACAGTTACGTTCACACGATAACCGTGCCAAACAAGTTACTACGTATTTCCCAGGATGGTGACATTCTCTACTCGATGAGGTTTCGTATTCCACTTCTACCCACTGTTACTTTATCCTCACCGTACGTTTGCTAATCCCGATCAATTTACTTCATTGAACTCATTGTGTATCATCCTATCTGACATTTATTTTTCGCACATCCCTGCAGGCTTACGATAAAAGCAAAGTGTCCAATGGAACTGAGAAATTTTCCGATGGATCGACAATCCTGCCCTTTGATTTTGGGAAGCTGCAAGTATTTCCATAATGCACACTTGTGTACATTTTTTCCCCTCCTCCTCATCACTAGTACAAAATGATATGTAAATATTTTTTTTTTCTTTCTAAAAATGCTGCGACGATAAGGGATCATGATTATTGGAAGGCTATAAAACAACCTTTTCAGATGCCTACACATCAAGACAGTTGATTTATGAATGGCAGCAGGGTGCCTCGGTAAACTTTGTACCAGGGATGACGCTTTCGCAATTCGACCTAATGGGCTCACCTTACCGTAACTTAACCTTCGCCAGAAGTGAAGGTGACTTTTCGGTACTGCAGGTGTCCTTTAATCTGCAACGAAATACCGGTTACTTCCTTATCCAGGTGCGTGTAAATTTCCTGTTACCGCACGGTAAAACGGGTTATTGATGCCACTATTAGAAAAATTTCGGTATCGGTACCTACATTTTAACGATGAAACCGTAAAACTTACCGTTTTTCATTCACACTAGTACCTACCCCAAGAAAATTTGGCTGTCTTTTGCACTACCCAATACATATAGCCTTGACGCTTTAATTGTTTATAATTATAATTAAAGCTGTAATAACTGAGTGCCTGATTTGCAGGTTTACGTACCGTGCGTGCTGATCGTTGTGCTGAGCTGGGTTTCATTTTGGATTCATCGCGAGGCGACTAGTGACCGAGTGGGACTAGGTAAGAAGATTGTGAAATAAAAACTCGAGTACGTCTGTACGATGAATGGCCATTACAGAGTGCGTTGAAAACAAATAAATTTATATGTTGTCTGTATTTAACGAGGGCTTCCTCCTCGATGAATTATTTCAACCTTTGAACCCGACGGAATGATATTCCATGTGTATCACAATGAATCATGAATATTCAATCTTCTTATACAAGAACAATAAGTTGGTCTACATTTTTTCGTTCGATTCTTCTGAATTGAGTATATAAATTGTGGCTTACATTGAAGGAATAACAACCGTGCTGACTTTGTCGACCATAAGTCTGGATTCACGTACAGACCTGCCAAAGGTCAGGTACGCTACCGCTCTCGACTGGTTCCTACTGATGAGCTTTGGTTACTGCATTGCAACTCTTTTGGAATTCGCGGGTGTCCATTACTTCACTAAGGTAATATCACCAAAACGTGGCATAAGATTAATAATTATATGACTTGGTGAGATCCTCCCGCACTGTCGTTCCAAGCGTTGAACAAATGGAACAAATGAGTTGCAAATCGAGAAGGTCATCACTTGCACACAGTGCATTAGCCTACAGCAGCGTGGGTACCATTGGCACACGGTCCGTATCCTACATTTAAAAAAAACTATGTATTTCCAGCCTTGTCACAAATCGTGTTTGGGTGCCGAATATCTTTTAGCCACAATACATCAGAAGCCTAATTTTTTCTAGCATTGAATGTATGCTGGTGTGCCGTAATTCCTGTGCTCCATAAGCTTTTATTATTTATTTGATTATCCTGTATCAAAATGCCGTTTGCCGTAATGCATATGGATTACAGAACCCTGCGTTGAAAATTCTCTGCGCCATTGATCTGCGTGTTATTGCGCTGCGTGATATAATTCAAATACATACACATCATGTTACCCGTGTGCCACTGAAACATATTCCAGCAAGCTATGTCAGACATATTGTGCGGTCATTTTGATTAGGTACATATAAATAATGATTCAGTTCATACTTTCCACAGTTTATCGTATACAAAAATGGGTGAGAATTGTTCAGTATTATTGTACGCAAGCATTAGCAATTGGTCACGAGATTTGTAACAAAAATCATGAATTTTCACAAAAAATGGAAAATATTAAAGCTTTATGTATTATTGATTGTGGAACGTGCGTGCATAATGTGACAAAACATTGTCCGCATATTTGTGAAAGATAAAATTTCTCGAAAATGTATTAATGAAATCACGTGTTTGGAATGAACCGATAACACAAATATGCTTTTGACAGGGTAGAGACTGGTGTTATTTATTTAGCGTTGATTATTATAAGAGAACTTATATGCTGATTGACGCGGTGATGACTCGGTACCGCCTGTGCTATTAGCTCACTTTATAAATGGTTCCTTACGACATGGCATTATGTATAGACATTTAAAATAGACATGATATGATTTCATCCCCGTTGCAGGTCGGGAGCGGTGAATTCTCTATTGATGAAGAGGATGATTGGGATGACGATTTCGCTTCGGTACCTCGTAGCTTGCGGATGAATCACAGACTGACATCCAAAAGGCGCGGTTTCCCGATTTCTTCAATATCTAATGTAGGTACACAGGTCAACAAATTTTATGCCACCAGTATTCCTAGAACGAATAAACGGATTGAGATGATTTGGCCCCAATCGATTAAGGTTCTTTTAAACCAAGAACTTTTAGATTTTTCATCTGATCGGTTCCATAGTTCTCAAGTTTATCAAATCACGTGTGCCTTTCACAGTACAGTGCTGTGCCACTGTTTACTGACTACTTGTTATTGCTTTTGTAATATTGTGGAAATGTATTAGACTAAATTGAAACAGGGTTCAATCGATCTTTGTTTCACAGGGCACGATAGGCTCTACAACCAGCTTGAGTATCGGCTCACCCCAAGATGCTTCAAACGTGACGTCAATGGAAAGGCAGACGCAGACGGAGCGTATGTTGCCAAAATGGAGACAATTTCTATACTGTTTGGCTGGTGACGATGACTTCAGGTTAGTTTTTAGTTCCGGAAATGATTAAATTGATCCTCCATCATCCAAATATGTATATCCTTATACCACAGGAGCCATAAGGTATTCCACGTTCTTTCGACCTGGTTAAAATCATGACCCTCTCAGACCCGCTATCCGTTTAAACAATTATACGAAGAAGAAGAATAATTGTTGAAAATTCTTTACCCGACAGGAAGCAAAGACAACGAGAGGCTGCAGCCGGGATCTGCGACCGACTCGGGCAGTCCGTCAAGAGACACGTGAACAGTGTATCGTACATTGACAGAGCAGCTAGAATCTGTTTCCCTGCTTCGTTCTGCCTCCTCAACATATGCTACTGGATGCTATACGTCACCTGGCAGGACGAGTTTAAATGGCAGGATCCACCGATCGCTTTTTTTTCTCACTGATTCCGAGACCTCGCATGCAGGATATTTCTGCAATATCCGTATTGTCTTAATCTTCGCATTCCTCGTGATGATTGAAATCACCATTACGAATAATCCACAAGCCATAAGCATGGTGTAGACTTGCTGCTAATTATTCCTCGTTCCGAGTAGAATTGCAATTTGAAAAAGTGTACAGGGTAAATTGAATCTCCAATTATGTGTATTATTGTTCAATCGTTTGCTGATTGGCTCACAATCAGTGTGCACGTTTACTCCCCGCCCACCTGTTAATTAATTAATTGGCCGAGATCCGCCTAGCGATTGATTGTCGATTGTGTGTCAACACTGCTGCATTTGCACTCGTCCCAGGATTTATTTTCAACTGAGATCTGAAAGCTCATATTCGCAACAGTTTTTTTATCTCAGCCTATATCCCACAAAGCACTGAATATTTCAGAAATGTTGCAAAAACTTTTTATTTTACATATTTCATTTCAAAATGTTTCGAAAAACTTTTGGATCTGCACGGGATGCGCTTATCCATTTTCAAGCCGTTGGCTCGTTGGTAAAAAAACTACTAAACGTTGTTAAAATATTCAATGACTTTTTCACGCTGTAGTACTCAACTATCCGCACTATTGCAATATAATTCTATTCTATCTTGTGCAATTACCCATGCATGATTTGAGACTTGACCTTATTGAAAGAAATCAGTGTGTAATTTAGTACATGATTTATCTTGTGAATTCGATAAAATATACAAGAAATCACGTAATGAATTACAAAAGCTTGAATCATTAGATATACTGGATCAAAAATCATATAGTCAAATGTCTAGTTAACTACAGTTAAGTACATGATTTTTGATCTTTGTAATTAACAATGTACAAGTTTTTTTTCTCTTATCAATATAGTCAACTACATGATTGTTGACCTAGTCTGTCTGATGATTCGTGTTTTTTGTCATTTAAATAATGTGATTAATTGTATATTTTATCGAGTTAACAGTACAAATCGGGTTGTAAATATGAATCGTTACAGTGACGTTATTGACTTCATCTTCGTTAAATATTACTATAATTCCGTTCAACTTAATCTACTCAATTGATCGACTGGGCCTAGTGGAATAATCATATACATATGTAATTAAATTGTGTGCATAATGGTAATAAAGAAAATAACATAACGTAATATGTGCAAATCATTGGTGCAATCTTTCACCCTCCTGATATCGCTATAGAATCCCATATGCTCTGATTATTTACTAAATCGGACTATCCAAGAAGCCGACTATACTGAGTTTTCGAAGCGAGTGGCAAAAACACAGGACCGATGTAAAACGTGGATAGAACATGAACGAATGGACCGATATTCAAAAACCTTTTTTGCCCGAAATCAAAAGAGTAAACCTTTCGTTTTGCGATTGAAAATCCGAAAGATCTTTATTGTCTGTTGAGATATACGCTCTTGGAAAACAGATTCAGCAAAAGTCGCTGGCAAGATGAAAAGAATTAATATTAAAGAATGTTCAACTTAATTTCTATCTTAAATTCAAACTTGATCAAGACTGATTTATTTTGGTTCAATTATTGTCCAAAAATTTTACAAATATTTGTGTTTTACTCTTGTGCTTTTTGTTTTTCATACTTCGAAATTTCCTATTAATTCATAAGACCAATGCGATTAAAAAAATTAAAGCAAGTGTTCACCATCTGCGAGAACTCTCCTTCGCGAGGATAAAATGGCTCGTCCGCAAAACAGTAAGAACAACCAACACGCTGATGTGTCTTTAACTTCCTTAGATCACTGAATAATTCTTCATCACATCTGATGAAAGATTAAAAAAGTCAGCCTCAGCGTCGTCTCGAGAAATACCGAAAATGTCCGTTTTATCTGTCAGGTGAATTTTTATTGGCTGGTGATAAATTTAAAACAGGATCAGTTCTTCTAAATGATGCTTATCAATTTTGGTAATGTTCTCGACATCATTTACAGCCGACTTTTTTGATATCGGACTTTCTTTAATGCCGAATATGTACAAAAATTTCCAAATTATCAGGCTTGATTAAGGCATGAATTTCTGGTCTAATTTAAACTACATTATAGATCAAAGATTTCTCTGGACAATATCCTTTTCGGAAAAGCCTCAATAAAATCACATAAATTTGAATCGTTCGAATTAAAGATTCGGGGCCGTTGAAATTCCACTTAATTAACAACAGTGATTGCATTAAGAATTTATCGAAATCGCGTGAGGCGTAAGAATAAAAACACTGGGTAATCGTGCAGCCTTAAACTTATCTGCGGCGATCTTTATATTTGCTCACGGCCTTCCAACATTTTTGAATGACGCATTTCCTTGTGCAAACTGATCTGGGCGGTGTCATGGCAGCGTACTTACATGACTTACATGACTTACCGCCACCGCCACTCCACCTTATTCGCCTGCTTCGCCTGGCGCCAGGTCGCGAGTTAATAAAATATGGCCGCCCGCTAGTGGGATGGGTCGCATGAAGGCGATTGTATTTTAATAATTTCTTACCTCCGTAGTTTCAAGGTGAATATACTTAACCGCGTGTTAGTCACAAGTCATCGCCCTGCCATATCACTTCGAGAGTGAATAAGAACTCTGAACGACGAGGTTAGAAATGTCGCAGATTGACGCTCGTTGATATCCGCAGTCTTCAAATATCCGAACATGATCCGTCAAAGTTAACGTCAAGTCCGACTTCGAGTCGTCCAAGTAAGTACGGGGCTCAACACGTTATCCGGTTTTTCGATCGATTGCAATTCCCGTACCGGTGGGATTTCCCAGCAACGATAGAGTCGAAAAACTATGCATGTCGAGCTACCTGCGATCATTCTTGTTTGCTCGCTCTCCCACACTCACCCACACCCACATGCGGATCTCCTTCAATTATACCTATTCACGTCTGTTATTTCCGTCGCTACTTATCTATCCTCTCCTCGTCTCTCCGTTTGCTTGACGATTTCAATGTTGAAAAACAAGTTCGCACTCACACGATCCAACCTAATCTAACCTAACCTAACCATGATTCGAAGACGTTGCGGTGAGCCATCGCAACTTGCTAACTACTCTGCATCCCTAAATCGCGTACTTTTTAATCCATAGCGCTGGCCTTGCCACGCAACAATGCGATGCCTTTTTTCCGACCGGTTGTAAGTGTTGGCATCAGCCGGTACTCGACATGACTCCACCTCTGAGTCGCAAACGCGGTTCGTCTGTCAGCTTTACCCGAGCAAAAGACGACGCTGAAGATACCGGAGATGAAATACAAATATCCCTTGCCCCTTACATCCAAACCTATCTGGCCCACAGTGGTCAAGGATCAGGATGCTGTGGCATAGGGTTACCGATTCCTTTTGAACGAGCCGCGCCAAGGTCTTGGTGGCACCCTAAGTTTGACTCCGAGATATTAGAGGATCAATTCAAGATGAGCGCATATCCTCAGATCAGGCTAAGGTTTAGGTAAGGCTCGTTAAAAACTCATGAAAGCATATATCTTTCAAACATGTGCCGAGGTTGAAACTTGCCTCGATTGTAAAATAACTCATCTTCCTCGTGTCCTATATTACAGGTACGCTCTTGGCTATATCCTCCTCCTTTCCCTCTCTTGGCTGGTATACTTTATAGTTATTGAAATGGAAAGCACCGACACCTCTGTGTGGCCAGCAGGAGCGAGCATAGCAGCAGCCTTCGGAGCAGTCGGGGCAATGGCTCTTGCAGTTCTGTACTTCACCCATACTGACTACTACCGCTTCTACGTGTTGCCGACATCTTTGCTGGTCGCATCCGTCTTGTGCTTCTTGTCGTTGCTGTTTGTCGCATTGGTACCCCCTCAGTCAGACCGACTGACCCGGGTAGGACACTTCGCCTTGTGTACGGAGATTTTACTTCTAATATACACAGTGATACCCATGCCGCTTTATGCCTGCGTAGGAATATGTTCCGTGTACTCAATTTCCTTTGAATTTCTCACGGCATACTTCTACAGTATTAACCAGTTCACACGGTCTACTGGCGACGAAGATATTAGTTCACATAACGACTCATCAAATCACAGATTGAAATGGATTACTACGGAAAAATCTGATGTAAACGACTCAAACTTACCAACACTTGTTCATTCACATAGCAGCTACCTTGCATCAAATTTAAGCAACCCTGCATCAGTAGCCCCTTTCATAAATTTGGAAAGCGATGCATCGACATGGATCATAAGAATATTAATGCAAGCATCTATACACCTGATCGGCCTTCACATTTTAATTATGACATTTGTTCGTATGCGTGGTACATTCATGAAAGTTGGACAGTCTTTGCTGGTCCGTCGCCAGCTTGAAATGGAAAAGCAGTTGAAAGAAAAGATGATCCATTCTGTTATGCCGCCGAAAGTTGCCGATTGGTTAATGGAGGAAAGCGAGCGAGAAAGGGAGCGGGAAGACTCATTAAAAAAAGGCTCTATACCCTCGAACAACTCCGATATACGTTCGCTCTTTCGTCCCTTCAACATGCACTCGATGGAAAACGTCAGTATTTTATTCGCTGACATTGTGGGATTTACCAAAATGAGCTCCAATAAAACTGCCGAGGAACTGGTGGCAATTTTAAATGATTTATTTGAAAGATTTGACGAGCTCTGTGCTCATCACGGATGTGAAAAAATTTCAACCTTGGGTGACTGTTATTATTGTGTCAGTGGTTGTCCAGAGCCAAGGGCGGATCATGCGGGATGTTGCGTAGAAATGGGTCTTGGTATGTCAATTGTCTGTTTAACCAAGTTTGGCCTATTTAATGGCATACAATCTCGTCTTATATCTTTTATTAATGCAAATGTTTTCAGCAATGATCGAAGCAATAAAGCAATTTGACATTGAGAGGCGAGAGGGCGTTAATATGCGTGTCGGAGTACACACTGGAACCGTTCTCTGTGGAATTGTCGGCACAAAGCGGTTTAAATTTGATGTATGGTCTAATGACGTTACACTAGCAAATAAACTTGAAAGTACCGGTAAACCCGGCAGGGTGCATCTCAGTGAGGCAACAATGAGTTTTCTTGGAGATGTATATCTGACTGAGGATGCCGATGCTGTCAATGGTAAAAAAATCCTTAGATACTTGCAAGTAATTTTTGAAAAACAGTGTCGAAAAAATGAGAAAATAGTTTGTCAAATTATGCTTCGATACTCCACCATAACAATAGATTCCATTACATTCAAATCGACAAACTCCAATATTGAGTTAAAAAAATACATTGTAATATAAAATGCTCCTGGGTGACACACAAGTCGAAACGCATAGATTTCTAGTATAAACAGAAAACACTATGGAGAAAATTCAAAGTGGCAGGCGGTAACCCGTGATCCTTTGAAGATGACTTTCCATATCAAAAAGTATGCTTTCGTCCTGTGGGATGACATTTATAAAAGTTGGAATTCATTTAATGACAATAGAGTGCCATTTCTTGAGTTATATTATTTTCGTTGCTGAGAAGTGCTATGCAACTATCTCGAAATGTGGATGAATTTAGGGTTTCCCTCACATAACCAGTCCGCCCATGGTGCCTGCAGAAAATTGACACTATCGATGTATAACTATACAATAATTAAAGTATAATGACACAAGTGCTGCGTTTTTTTCTTGCAGGAGTTAAGTCTTACTTCATAAGAGGTCGGAAAGCGGATCTAGTTACACAATTCATGACGAATATTAGTCCAACACCTTCGTCATCGCCACCAGCGCCACACAATACTCGCCATCGGCTAGCCTCGTGCACCAATCAAGGAAAATCACCACGCCCCCATTATTTGCACATGGTCACAAGCCCTGCAAGCTATCGGATAAAAGCAAACTCACTACCAAGTATCCTTGATTCGGACAACGATGGGGATACTGGGGATGAAAAGGATGACCTCAACAAAAGTCCTACCTCAATAGCTAGCTACGGAAAGAAAAAAATTAAGCAAAAACCTTGGCGATATTTACAAAGGCAAAGGACCACAGAGGAAATGACGCCACTCGATAAGGGTGGAGGCAGCGAAGAGATAACACCATCTGTTAAATCATCCCGGGGACCCACTACACGCGCGGAGAAATTCACCAATGGGCATTATGATCAGGTATAACCAGTAGCGATTTAGTCTTCAACGATTTTATTCTGATTTACTATGGTTTGAACAATTACCTTCCGTAATCTTGGTTACTGGATGTTTATAAATTTTATGCTACAGCGGACTCCATTCATCTACTTTCCTACTTGTAGAGAAATCTGCAATGACTGGCCAATATTTATTTTATTTTCAGCTGGCATTGGATAATGGCATTGAAAGGGATCCGATGCCAATATCGAATTTGCCGCTTAATGCAAGCCAAGATGCAGCGAGTCAAGCACCATCAGTTTGTAGTAGAAAAGATTCTGGGATTCGTAGTACCAGTAGGCGTAGCAGTATCCAGCAACAGGTATGATTAGATCGATGATACGAAATGTGTATAACTTCCTAGTGTTGCCTATGTATAATCAAGATGTTTTATAATACCTGCTGAACAGATACTTGAACGCACCCAGAGTCTGAATTGACTTTTCTTTTCCATTCTACAGCTGTTTCTGATGAACGGGATGGCCCAGGGAGACATATTGGGGCACAGGGTCAGTGGTTATTACACATCTAGCCAATCAACGTTGAACTCTACCCAAGATCAACCTGCGTCTAGCCCCCAATATCCGCCTGCGCCAGCGGTAACGGACTCTTTTGGTGCCTGCTTCCATAAACTTAGAAAACAATCCGACCTACAGTTGATCAGGCAAGTTAAGTAATTAATTGTAAAATCTGGGTATACATAACTATGTACGCATAATAGGGTATGTCAAAAACTTACAAATTTTGATATACGACAAGAACATTCCGTAATTTTTCCCCTTTAAACAAAAACAAAAGGCTGTGAATGATTTTAACATAATCAAGAAACATTCAAAAATACCGCACTAACTCTGAAATTCATGCTCTTCGACAGATAAACTAAAGAAAGTTATATTCATAAGGGAGTTCACACTTTGGATGCAAAACGATATCGCAATTGAAAAAGAAAACCCATCAACTGATTTTACTAATAACAATTATACATTTACAAAACTAGTCACGATATAAATTAATTTTCAAACTCATTATCATTAAGTGAAAAAAGTTTCCTTATAGAAGAATCAATCATTTTCAAACTGACAATTTCACAGAGAATTCAGGGTTTCAGTGCCCAATTTAGAGAATGTCGTAATGATGTTTCAACCAAAGAATTATTCATTACTTACCAAATTATTTATTTCATTTTATTGAATTAAAGATATTTTATAGTTATGAATATAAATCGAGGTTTTTGGCGCTGAATGTGATGACGAAATAATAAATCTTGTACTAGATTTATGGATAAAGCTGTCTCTACCATTTTTTAGAACAAATTATCCTTAAAATCAGAAATCGACTTATATTCAGATTCAGAAAACTTGTAACCAGAAGAAAATACGGTATTTAAATTTTTATGGAGAACATCTTTTTGTATAACTTTATTTTTTCCCAAGTAATTGTGTTCAATGTTCTAAATTTTTTATCATGCATAGTGCCTTGCATATAATTGAACTGATTTTATTAATTTTTCTTGATTTGTACACCAGCACTCGTTCACAAGTGCAAGCTTCTCCGCTTCATGATTAACCTTAAGCATGCAGTATTCTATAAATGTATGTATCGACGTATGTAAACAGCTGACCTTTGAGCGAAAGTGCAGTTTGTGTGGGTGTCGGATCGCGTTACTCGTATTCGTGTTTGGTAACGGATAAATGATCCTGTATAATAGACATGTGTATATTGATCGCAATTTATGCTGCTTCTACATACCTACACTTTCTGCATGGCATCCTATTATCACTATTTTGATCATTGATCATTTTATTATGATCATACTGCGTGAATTGTGCTGATGCTTTACGAGATATACCAAGTTTCAGATTGAAGAATATTTAATCGCTTTTATATAATCTTTAGACAGGTATCTCGAATAATGACTAAAATGTATTGATTCAATTTGATATTCTAACTTGTTTTTAAGTCAAAACTGCGTATGCCAACTATTGATACAAATTTTTTTTAAATGCATCAAGCCTCCTCAAGCGCAATTAGTGTACAAATCAATGAAAATGATTAAATTCACATATCAACTTCATATGAGGTGCAGACAAAATTTTTGCTTCTTGATAAATACACATTAGAGAGATAATACGTGTATTATATGACAAATTCTCGAAGAACTTAGAAAGATAGAAAGCAAGTTGAGCAGACAATCGTCTTTATAATTGTAAATGCGAACCGTATTGCTTCAGATGTGTCCAGGACAACGTGAGCTCGCAGCGTTCATACTTCGTAAAACCCCCATTGTCGAGCCTAACGCTGTTTTTCAAAAATAAAGAATTGGAACAGGAGTACCGGGAAACAGCACACAAGTCCAGCGAAGGTGTTGGTGACAATCCGCCAACATTGGCAACATCCAGATTCAACACATATTTCGACATATTAATATCAGCTCTGGTGCTTACCTCGGTCACTATATCCTTGTACCTGTTGTATCCACCTACGACATACTACATTGTATTCTCAACGTTAGCTACTATAATCCAGCTATTTGCCGTTTCCTTGTGCATAAGGCAAATTTTGCATCCCAATACGACGCACACAACGTTTACGCATAGAATATTCAAATTTTTCTCGAAATGGCATCCGTGGCACATATGCGGGGGTGTGCTCGTCAGCTTGCCAATTATTTCGATTTTAATAAACCTCACCCGCGACACGATTTTCATGCAACAGAACCATATAGACTATTACTACAGCTACTTGGTGTTTGTTGGCTTGGTACACTTTTGTAATTTCACACAACTCAATTGCTGGATGAAGAACTTGCTCGTTACGCTTACAGGATTAGTGTTCATAGGCTTAATTGCTACTCACATATCTACCTACAACGATCATGATAGTAAAAATCTGGTACACCAGAATAACGAAGAACGGCTTTATGAATCTGAAATTTATTTGGACATGGTATTACTTCTCCTTCTCGTATGGTTTCTCAATCGCGAATTCGAAATCAGTTATAGACTGAGCTTTCACGGAAACGCGGTTGCAGCAAGGGACAAGGCTAGGGTTCAGTCAATGAAGAATCAGGCTGACTGGCTCCTGCACAACATTATACCAAAGTATGTCGCCGATCAATTAAAGACTACTGCCAAATATTCTCAAAACCATAAGTCTGTTGGGATTATATTTGCAAGTATTGTCAATTTCAACGAGCTCTATGATGAATCTTATCTGGGGGGAAAAGAATACCTTCGCGTGCTGAATGAACTTATTGGCGATTTTGACGAGCTTCTGGAAAAGTCAGAATTTTCAAATGTGGAAAAAATCAAAACAATCGGCAGTACATTCATGGCTGCAAGTGGTTTGAATCCTCAGGTACGGCAAAAAAACGAGCACAAGTGCACTCATTTGTTTCAACTTTTGGAATTTGCGGTAGCGATGCATAAAGTTATCTACGATTTCAATAGAGATCTCCTTGGATTTCAATTGATATTAAGGATTGGATATAATCACGGGGATGTAACTGCTGGTGTGATCGGTGCCACAAAGTTGTATTACGATATATGGGGGGATGCAGTAAACATAGCGTCGCGCATGGATTCAACTGGTGTTGCAGGAAGAATACAATTAGCAAGTAATTGCTTGGACGCACTTGCAGGGAGGTATGATTTCGAACCAAGGGGACAGGTATATGTAAAGGGTAAAGATAATATGGATGTGTTCTTATTGATCGTCAAAGGTGCGAAAGGTGATAGTTGAAAGTTATTAATAAATGTTTTTCATGATTGTCTAAGGTAAAAGTTATTCAATCCCTACTGTAAATCCGAGTTTCACTGACCAGGTATCCGATTTCTTTCATCAGCCCAGCGTCTGTTGCATTGGGAGATCTTTGTGCGAGAGACGCGAAAGCTTGAACAGGGTTGTCACTAATTACGACTTTCGGAATTTCCTAATTAGCTCAGGTTGAGCATGCAAAAAAATTGACATTTTCATATGACTGTAGTAACGAATGCTTACATTATGCGACAGTAATGTTCATTCCATGTAAAACTATTTCAGATAGTGAAGGAGTGATACCTTGGCTTTTGTTCTGGCATTCCAGGAAAGTGTGGATCTCATTTGCAAATTGCAGCACGAATTAAGTTTAAGCATCGATGACTGGTCAAAAAAAGTAGTTTGTCACAATGAGTGAGCAAGTGGTTCTAAGAATTTCAACACATTTTCAATTCCGAGTTTACAATCACGTTCCTTGATTTGTATATTGACTTGAAAATTTTCCGAGTTTTTTAAGGTTTATAACAACCCTGAGAAACTATACTAAGGAAAGAACTACCTTGTACCTTAAACTTTACACATAGTGCATAAAACCTTGCTCAATTGTATCGATCAGTCTATAAATTTATCAGATCATTACTGTTTTGTATTTTTTTTTTTTTTTTGCATCTGTATGGTTCGAAAGAGTTCCTATGTGAATATTCCTTCCAATTTTCATATGGGATGCGTTTGTGTGTGTGTGTGTGCGTGCATGTATCTATCTGTGGGTACGTGATGCTGGGCACATGGGATACTTTTGTTTGTATACTTCCGGGTGTTGCTTTGCAAGACTATATATGCTGTGGTCATATTGTTTCTGGTTTGAAATGGCTGTCATGACTATTGGAAGAAGTCTTGAAGGTTCATTTCTTTCCAATATAGACAATCGTCATATTAAAATTGGGTAAGCGGAGCGCCTCTATTGTTATTAAGCCATGGACATCCAGTGCATTATCACGAGTCCAATGGCTGGGATTTTTTTCTTGGTAGGAGTACAGATGGGAGTTCAAAAAACGTTTGAACAGTTATTTAGAAATTTAGTTCAACAGAGTGATAAAATTCTATTGGTGCGTAATATATGTATGTACAATTATTCTTCAAATCTGACATCCATGTCAAGGCGACGAATATTATAATTACAAAAGTGCCTTGATGATTATGACAACGTTGAAAGTTAGATAATTACGACATATTCACTTTTTCAGCTCGATAATATTATCAGGTTTACAAATGTATTATTACAGTCTGCAATGAAATGAAGTCTATTGCAAATACCTTAACGGTTTCTCATTCATTTCAACTAGAAACTATAGTACAACTATGCAGAATTGAATTCAATTGCATGAAATTAATAGTGATTCTAAAAAGGCCGCACTGACTGCGGCGATACATGTATTTTCAGATTCCCCATAACCAGTATTTGTTAAAAAGAGATGAAGATACACTCGCTGCGGTCAATGCATCCCAAATACAGTCGCTGAAAGTACATACCTATTATAGCTTCAAAATAAGACCAACAATACGATTTATGATGATTGAAGCCTATAATAGTGCTAGTTATGTCTGTATATGCTGATTGTGAGGCAATAAACTGTAACTAAATACTCAATTGTAAAGTCTATGCTTTTTATGAATATATGTTTGATGTATAATAATATGTACATATAATAAGGTTGGAGGCTAGATAATTGATCTATCAATATGTGGGGTCATGTACCTGAGTCACACGCGTTCAGTGTAATTATTATGTAAGTTAGCTGCAAGACAGATTAACGAGATTTGGAATGGCCAGTATTCATTTTCACAGTTCTCATTTTTATTGCTAGTCTGACAGTAGCGATTAGGATACCCGCTGCACGTGTACCAAAACGGCTCATATTTAATCACAGTAAGCATTTAATCACTTTCAGACGTTCTGCGCATTGTTCCATTTTTCGACATGATTAACATGTAACATAAGCTGTGATCGTGCCTGTAATACAAATGTACGCGGTGATTCATGCTTAAGGAATGTTTATTTTGTATAGTGTAAATTCAACTAATATATCCAAATATGTGTGGATAATTGTAATGAGAAGAATTAGATAATATATTTTTTAAAATTGCAAAATCTCACTTGTCTTTTCCTTCTCCGTTTCGTGACTCCATCACACCCAAAAAAACTGTATACAATGTATCGGTAAGAATTGAATTTAGCAGGATACTCCCTCGTCTTGCCCATAGTTCACATGAACTCTGATATCCTTACACATTATTGTCATATTTTTTTTCTCATTTTTTTAAGTACAATAAAATATAGATTGTACGTGTATGTACATTGTGCGTGAAAAATTAGTGGCACAGGACAGACAACTCTGTCTTGCAAATAAGACGATTGTGGCTGGTCCAGACAACTCTTTCTCCTCAAATACACAAATATTACAACGTTTGAGTGGTTTCAACCATAAACATTGTAATAAGCTTGTGACTCACGCCTGTCAACATTGAGCACAGGTATGTAAGTAAAAGCATACTTAGACTGGTCTGTGGTAATATATGTTTTTACAACAAAATCGACTGCGAATAATGAAACATTCATGATATAATATACACGTTTTATATGGGTGGTAAACTCATTTCTGTTACGTAAAGGATGAATATATTGAAATATTCAAGTGACAACTGTAAAGTACATGTCAAAATAATGAGCAGCATGATGTATTATTGATAAGAAAATAAAATATAACAAGAAAATGAAATGAAACGGTAACTCGTCTGCTATGAACGTTTTCTGACGAGCATATACGTATATTGTTCTTTCTTGAGAGAAACGTTAAGCGCTCTGCATTAATAAAAAAACATTAGTAAAATTCGTTCAATTGAAGGTATACCAAATCTTACTGAATGTAAGTTTTTTCGTACCATAAGAAGCATATCACTCAGTGCAAATAAATGCTATTAATTGTTTTCTGCACTACATTCATCAACAACTCTACTACTTTGTAGTTTTATGAGCAATAGTGCTTAAAAGTCTACTTTTACAAGACTACTTTTGAGCATTAGTGCTTATAACAACTACACAGTCTTCTCATTTTTGACAGGAGGTAGCACAGGAAATAGGATTTGTGGCATGTGCGCTTATAGGGACTTCTTGACTCATGTGAGTTTCACACTCTCTTTTGGCTTGTGCGGCATATTTGTGACTATTACAGTATCAAGACATATGTGTACGAAATAATATAAATCTATACATATGTCTCGAACGAGTCAGGTGTAGTAATTATATGATCCTTGACTCTATAGTATTTTAAAAATTAATACTGCGAAATTTCCAAAAGATGAGACAATAATTTTTGCACAAGATTGAAAATGTCGCACAAGTGAATGGTTCTAATTAATGTTGGATTAAAATCTTGATCCTTGTCAAATGTCTTTTCAAACCATGACCTACCAAGAAATTAGAAAAGCGATAAATTGAGTTAGACTTCATATTCGTATCCTATTCTCAAATGATAAATTGTGAACCCCAAAAGTTTATTGGTGTGAGAGTTTCCAAATTGGTCTCTACCGTTTTATGTTTCAATTGTCTAAAAATTTGTACACCTGAGTGAAGTTTATTCTGCCGCCCTAATTTCAGCAAGTCAGTGCTAAAGCTGGCAGCGCTAGTGTCTAACATACACCTATTCAATAGCATATCCTATATTGGCTTGATACGCAGCTGCCATTGGTTAGAGGTTGCTGGAGCCAGCCTTATTTCTGAACTACTAAAGAGAGGGGTATCAAAGTCAATTTTACATGGGTGTACACTATTGAAAACAGTAGGAAAATCTTTCTTCATTCATACACACGCACACATGTAAAAATCCACAACCGTCCACAATCTTTAAGAAGCATTATTAACCAAATGTCAAAATGCTCAGTGAATGACGCCATCTAATGTGCAGTTGAGCATTGTGTTATGATTTCATCTTCTTGGTGATATTCAAATCAAAGTAGAAGTGCAACGGTATATAAGCTTTGCAAATTCATCTAGGTCTAACCGACAGAAAGCTGTATGGCTACTACGGATCAGTATATTACCACTATCTAAGCCTGTGCGGTCCATCTGTATGTTCAAGGAGAATATAACATGACTAAAGAATATAAACATATTCCATACATTGTGTACCTATAGTTATATTCAATAAAAGGCACTAATGTAGCAATATTCGCACAGCACATTGACAAAAGATAAAATATTTAAATTCTGATTGCAATTTACTACACTGGATGTGTTTTACGATCTAATTGAACTATATCTCCACTCAATATTTTGGAAAAGCTACATCTGGTATTACTAAAAAGAAACAGAAAATGCAATAACATAAATTTTGTACAACGATGACACGTTAGCCAGAATATGATACACCAATGATTTCAAACCACTGTGGTCGAAAATTTCACATGATTTCATTTACCGTTTAATAAATAACTATTCCTAAAAGTTCAAAGTATATTTATGAAATCAATATTTCTATTGCATTACCATTAGTAACAATAATGGTACAATTAGCGATTCAACTGGACTTGTTTAGTTGTAATTAACAAATTTGTACCAGAACCATTCAATTTACAACATTACGTGTATAAAAAAAAAAAAAAAAAAAAAAAAGTGCCTTTATAGACGACACAAATGAAACTTGTAAATAAAGTTCATCATCTTGATTCAACCGATCTGTTGAAGATGCACACATCATGCATGATCATGTGTGATTGAGCAATGATCTCTGACCATTGAAAATTTCAGATCATGTGAAACTATCAATAAAATATGCTCGCATTGTGAGTAAATCACCTATAATTCAATAATTCAATATAATAAAGCATATTAATATATTACAAACGTTATCTTTTCGAATTAGGAACGTACATGTACAACGTATGCCACACTCATGTTAAAAAGAAAAAAAAAATGAAAAAAGCGGAACTTAATATGGAATTCGACCTTCAAGCTGTACTCCGGCAGTCTGATAGGTGTTTGTTTCATTTACAGTAAGACAGTATAATTATCAACTATTTCATATTTCTATGATTAAATAACATGGAAACCAGACGCTGTTGTCGTGTGTGGTAACCAACCTTGCAAACGTTTACAATCGTTTTTACTTTCAAATTTTGTTTTTTTACAACAATTCATACTCACATAATAAATTACTCCATGCTCGAGAGATGCAGCGATCATAAGCCATGTGCTACGTGGGGCTTGCGAAGAGCGCTGTGAGGCCTGTTTCGGATGGACCTTTCGATATTTCGTCCACACGAAGCGGTCGTGGCTTGCCAGGGACTTCCAAGCGTGGGAGATTATCTATTTTTACTTCTTTTCGAAACAGTTGACCCATGCTTCTACCTATCAACTGCAATAAAAGTAAACCATTGATTGAAGGTCACGAAAGAGATTTTCAGTCAAACTAATTAATGTAATGCTCCTTTATTTCTGTATACGTGTAATTGGCAACGATGGACAGTATTGTTAGTTGCTTCCACCTGAATTTAGGTAACTCTTATATCGCTGCCAAGCAACGGTGCTATTTCAGCCAGCTGTTGGTTTTCCATAATCTAATGCGACATTGACATATAAATTACAACGAAATCGAACATGATTAGATGTAGCACAAAGGCAAAACGATTTAAAATAATAAATATCGTACATAACAATTTGAGGTGTGCTATAATAAATAATGAGAGACTAAATGAATTGGATAAGTCTCACATTGAAATTTGACTTGAATAATGAATCTTATTGCATTAGATAAGTTAGATTTCACTATAGCAGCTTGTCAACCGAAGTAGCATTCCATTACTAACTGGTCTGCCAGCATTAAAAATCTGGTGGGGAAAATGCAGAGATAACCAACAATCCGAAAGCACGACAGAGACACAACAATGCCACCAGTATTGGATGCGAATGAAAGAAATTAGAAGCCATGTTCCAATTCGTCTATGATGCACACTTCATACCTTCGTATGCTTTTTCACCCCGGACTGAATCATCACAATGGGCCGATGGCGGATTTTAATAATTTCAATTTATTTTCATGCATTTATATGGAATGCATTACGAAACTGTCAACTTTCCAGGAGAATTGCTAAATGAAAATTGCCGACAATCTCATTTCCAAACTGTCTAGTCGGTGAGTTGATAAGTTAAATCTGGTAAAAGGCTGAAATTAATTGAAACGTGTCAAGAGGTTGAAATTGCTCCAACTAATTGCTAATCACTGAAGTACATTTTCAAACTTTTAAGCTGACTAATCTCAACTTGACAGAAAGGATTCGGAATGTTTGTCAACATTTCGTTTTTCGAACTATGAGGCTAATTTTTCACTGATTCAGTTGCAATGGTCATCTTTCCCTTGTTAAAATTGTGTTATTAACCGATAAACGGATAAACACGGTGGCATGTATTGCTCAGAAAGGTAATCGACCCTGGGTCTCAATATATATATACGATGTTTGTTATGAGTGATGAAAAATCTAATATCTCACGTGATTCGTAATTTTCTTGAATAGATCCTTCTTTCCCTTTTCGACCTTGTTTCCTTTGGTGCTGACGACCGTCATCTTTTCATCGAACCTTTGCAAATCGGCTGGGTTGACACCTGGTATCTGTTGCATCACTTCGATTATGTTTGGAAACTTGGGCCTCAAACACTCGTAGATCTGTGCTCCTAGCGTTATAAGAGACCCCTGATTAGCCTCATGTTGCCCGTGAAGTTGAAGTCCTTGAAGGACGGCTACCATAACATGGGCAGCCATCGCTGGTGTAAGACTTCCATCAACAGCTAATGCTCGCACAATCGGCCCAGTGAGGAGAGTTGCCTTCAAGCTTGCATTTGAGTCGTTCCAGGACAATGCGCTAAATGAATACAAGGAGGTGCTGAATTTACATTTGAATGTATACGCATATACACAGAGATAAACTTGTTTTCGAGATACAGATCTTGAGCATATATGCTACAAGGAACGATGCACCAATATTTTTTGGAACTATTTTTGCAAGAAATTAGTTATGCAAATTTTCAAAACGATACATGTGTAGGTAGATGTGGAATTCATTTACCCCAATACACAGAGAACAACACTGTGACAAGTTGATGGATGCCTCAGTACAAGAGTCCCAAGCTCACTGACTACCTCGGCAACGATGCTACTACCTCTGGTGGAAGGTGCATCTATTGCCATTCCACCAGTATCCTGTTCCATAAGGTCAGGGGGCGAAGCGTCGCTGGCTGCCCCACCGACGAGAGCTACCTTCAATACGTCAACGAAATCTCGGGTCAAGTTTCTATTCAACATGTCGTCAATGACTTCTTGCACGTTTGTGCAATTTTCCTCATCTAATCCCCCAGACTCGTACAACTGTGTCATGTACCTCCACTTTGCTGTCAATCTGTGGCACACTGTACAAATATAAGTCTCTCTCAGTTATTTGTGGTTTAACATTCTTTTTCTGTTTGTCTAATTCTTTTTAAATCTACGCTATGCCCTGAATGATGTATCATTCAGTTACATGTACAGATGTTATGCAAGAACGTTGTGTAACTCACTGTGAGTTGCTACATGGGCCAAGACAGGGATGAGAACAGTCTCGTAGTATGCTGGTGGACATGAGTAGATAAAAGGCTTCATAAAGACCCGAATAATCGGCCGCAGTCTGTAATCTGGAATAACCTGAACCCATACAATGTTAATCGTGTAGAGCGTGCTTGTTATTTTCAGTATTATGCCATGATAGAGATTAAAGATTGGATATCGAAGAAACTTGAGAAGGTTCTCAGCTAACAAATCTGGGATTCAGCAGTATTTAATTAATTGAGTATATGCGCTAGCTACGTATGTAATTATTCTACTAATATTTACCTCCATATTGGAAAAAACTGAGTTGAGCAGAGCAGGGGCGAGACCAGATAGCTGGTAGAAGTCACGGCCAATTGTGTGACAACCACTTCCCAACATGTGGTAGCAGTTGTCATGAACGTTGGTGAGAAAAGTCTGCATTCTGACCAAGGGGGCAAATGTAGTTTGGTCAGAGTCGGCAAGATTGTTGTCATTGCTGGAAGAATTCACTCCCAAGAGATTGGATTTTTCTGATTCCAAAAGTCCGTGAGCTGATCTGTATCCCTAATACATGGGTACACGCATCGTTATAGAGGCACATACAGACAAATAGATGTGAGGATTGGTAGAAATGAATTTAATTGTGATTGGATTCAAACGTTATACTGTTCTTGAATAACTGTTATTGCCATCGATCTCGTGCACCTACCTCGGATAACACTGCGAGGGCCTCGGGTGTGAAAAGTGCATTCATAGCTCTGATGAGAGCAAACAGCGTTGGCAGAAGCGGAATTACATGTGGACTGGCTGGATTTCTGTACACCGGATTGCCACTCTCGCTCAGTGCTGCTAAGAAACCCCCCCTAGCCGCACGGTCCGGATCCTCAGGTACGGAGCAACGTTTTACAATGCTTAAAATTGTTGCAATGCAAAAGACGAGATCTGCACGATTTTTCGACGTTGGATCTTCCAAGTTGTTTTCAATCGGGTCACAATTTAAACCAACAAATCGTACAAACTCTATAGGGCCTTTGAAGGCCTCAGCACCGAGTGTAATGAATTGCGACTGCCCCTGGCTGATAACTTCAGCAACAAACCGTGTTTGCCTCTCGTAGTCGCAGAAATGATTAGATATAAGCAGCAAAGCTTCATATAACGTGACGCTTTCCATCTTGGTAAGCTGACTAGGTTCTTGCACCAAGCCCAGAACTGTGGTATGAATCTGTTCGAAAACTGGGAGGAGCAGTAGTGGATATTTCAATCCAATTTTGACCATCAAACTTGCTGCGTGACGTCTGACGTTCTTTACAGCCCTCGATCTGTTATCTTTAGTTTCACCTTGTCCCTCAAACACCAATGCAGCGAAAATTTTTTCCAACACACGTGGAAGGATGGTCACACCAGGCATCTCCATGGATCCCGTTGACATAGAAAGGAAGACAAATAATCCACTCACACATGACAGTAGAGCAGATAACAGCCATGGGTCTAAGGGTGAATAACTCAGGCATAATTCCAATAGCTGCAGGCCTGTCTGCACACTCGGCCGTTCGTTTACATGTAGTATCCTTGAAGAGACAGAATCTAATGCCTGGGCGAGTGCCTCCCACTCTAGATAGACTGGGTCATTTGGGTTACTCTCATACCCTAAATCCGTTAGACCCTTTGTTATTTTGGCAGATAGCCATTGCTGCACATAGGCAAAGGTCACCAGGGGTGCCACCATCGTCGCATGACGAAAACCCTCAAGAAGATCCATCCTTAGCCGATGAAAGAACACATTAAATTCTTCTTCGGAGTCATAGTCAGAGATACTATAGGTAAGGGTTCCATTTGTGGGTCTGCCGTTTCTGTACGATACTTTAATAAGTTTAGGCGCCGTACTTTCGACAAACTTTGGCACATACGTCAACAATAGCGGATCAGCCTTGATTTGGTCATGTTTGAACAACATTACCCATATGGCATTAGCCATATGTGACAGAGTCAAACTTGAATGGGTGGTGAACGTAGTTACAGCATCTAGGTATAGATTGAAATGAGCCGGACGTACGGTCGATCCATCCTCCTTGCCCCAAAGTATACAAAGTTGCGTAGCCATACCGGTCAACACCTGTGGTAAATTAACGTGACAAGGCTTGCTAAGAATGCACTCAAAAAAATATGACAATGTCATCGCTTGTAACTAACTGCATAATCTATTTATTCATTTGTATGTATGGAAAGGTCCGTTATATGTATGTGTCTACATCTAGCATTGATTATAATCCACACATTCGCATCTCTGACTTGATTACTGATTTTTTGAAATTGTTTCTTCAATTCTAAGACATTCACGATTTTTTTTTTCAAATTTTATAATAGATTTTGAGCACCAACTATTAAATGACCCGATATGTGATGAGAATATAGTACAAGTGTGTAATAGAGTTGCATTGGTGCAAGGATAGGGGTGCGGGTTAGTGCAATTACTTGCTATTTGCTATAATTTGGGCAGTTACTTACCTGAATCAGTTTTTTTAAGAATAAATAATAATTCTCCTCGGAGTTATTTGGTCCTGCTGGAGGTGCAGGCATTGTCGCGGCACTGTAAATGCACCGCAAAGCCTCTTCAGAGTAAAGAATCATCAGTTGCTTCCTGTCTTCCGCTTTACCCTTACGATTGACAATCTGCAATAGACACTCTGCGGCTGGGCATTGGAATGTTGGGTTGCCGAGCAGTACACAAAGGATTTGCAGTAACCGACCATCTTCCGCCATTACGTGAGCTATCGACACCCATTCCACAAATCCTGTCAGGGTAAGTAGAACAACCTGAAATCGCAATGAAGCAACAAAGAAACTTTTACTTGTTACCTTTTGACAATGACTCGTAAAATCCAAAAATGAATAAAGGGTAAGTTTGTAAAATGATTCAATCTCAGAAAAGCAAAATTGGAATTGTATCAATCTAGTTACCTGGACAACTTTGCCATGGGCGGTAGCTTCATTTACATGGCCCAAGCTGTTTGCTTCTTGGAACTTTGTAAAATGTTGTTCAATCAGTCTTAAGAAGAAGGTAAATATCTCAGCCATGTTGGTTGTCAAAGCCTGATATATATCTTTCCTTCTCTGGTTTGACTCCAATGTTTGCAGTAGAGCAACATCCTCGACCAGTCTCAAAAACACTAGCAGTACTAGTTCAGTTTGGCTCTCGCCTCTGGTACAGGCCTGGCTAAGTTCAGCCAAAAGGGTTGGCCACTGCTGGGGCCATTCCCGTTTGATCATTTCCACAATCACGCGAGATAAGGCATCTTTTATGTGTGTTTCCTCTTGCAAAAATGGTTCCGTACCATCTTGCAATAATTTCATAGCATTCTCTTTGATAAATAACTTTTCGGGCTGTGACATCTGGGTCCATCTGTATTTGACACAGTGTTCCATCAGCTGTAGCCCAAAATGTCGCACGACCGAACTGCTATTTACAAATTTCTGAGCAAGGAACAGGCCACACTGAGCGCACAACGGAGATGATTCTTTGAAACGTTCACAAGCCGCGTAGGCCTCGAGGCGCTGCGCGTGTGGTATACCAGGTGACATCATCACCTCGACAACTCGAGCTAATTCAGCCGATATTTGGGCGACATTCCCCACGCCTGCGTCCATACCTCCCTGGTTAATGCACCGAAGGCCAGCTACTTATTTGCCCGCAACTGCAAAAAGACACACCTGTCATACAATAGCTTTACAAGAAACTGCATAGAATTCTTTGCTCCATTTTTCGCTCCTGGTTACTTCTCACTTATCTAGATATATGGGTCAATTCTCAAGAATATAGTAGAACCTCACTTATCCAACGTAATTATTTAAGTTTGTCTCGTCTATCACAGACACAAATATCTGCTGTTTCGAAGTCCTAATAAATACATATATCTTTTACAGTTGAACTTTACTTTCATGACGCATTTTTTCCGAATACGTGTATTCACTTGTGTTTCTAATCATTGTTTAACGTTTTTGAGTTAATCTAAAGACATATGTCTATTTGTTAATAGAGAAAAATATAATTGATATTTATCATTTCTCAAAAATGTATTGTTATTTCTGTTATTTGAGTATTTTCATTATCTGAGCTAAGATGGGTACACAACAGCTGGGATTACCAAGATTTGACCCTATCAAGTACATGATAATAGCCAACAAGCTGAGATTCATATACCTTTCGTACCTTAGTATACCAATTTATTTCACAATGCTGTCAAACTTTCTGCAACATACTCAACGAGTCGACCCTCCGTACTAATGAGTTAACGCTAAAATGAAATTTCATCATTCATTCGAGTGGTTCAATTTCGCTTGTATTCACTTTATGCATACAGGGGAAAAAACACTTGCAACGATATAATTCTGTCTCATATTTACTGAAGTATGAATTCATTTTTCCATTGGTACAAAGCAAAGGACATACATGCAGTGACTTCTATCCGCGTTAACTGACTTACGACTTCTTTGATATTGATATTAAATGTACACAAATACTCTCTATACGTACATACATGCGAGAATATTATGAATTTTATCGGTGAAAAATCTTTGGTTTCCTTGCCGTTTGAAATTAAATAGTCAACATGGGTCGAACAGTCTCGGAAGCAGATTTCGGATAAATCTGGTTAAATTGCTAAGAACTATCGTCTACACTGAGAACACGCACGATACACACGCCGCCGACCATGCCTTGACAGATACCAGGAAACAAGGAACATTACCTGAAATATCGTGCGGGTTGGGGCAGCTTATTCAAGGATTCCTCTCGCACTCCAAAGGTCAAGATAGGATTACAGTCCAAATTCCGAGTAAAATAGCATTACTATTGAGAAAAATTGATAATTACCCCAAATGATCGTTCCGCGATGCGGCTCGCTAGCGGCTGGACGATGCGTATTCGTATGTGGCGCCCCATTCGGCCGAGCTGTGAACTTTCAATTTTAAATCACCGACACAACACCCCGCTCCCCGGGATAACACCGACTAAAAGTGTAGGGTTAGGTTAGGTTAGCTTAGTGTTTGGCTGGATTAATCGCAAGTGTCGCTGTGCCGTGTTGTCTCTCTACATTTACATTGATTTACATCTGAGATTGAGAAATGGGAGGATAATATAAACCAATGTGCTTAGAGCTGACCTTATTCGGTTTATTCCTTGGCTCTATGAGGCTATGTCTGACTTAACCTAACCTAATCCAACCTACCCCAACGTACCCGAATTCCCGCGTGAAAGGCTTAACCTCGTAAATAGGCGTCACGCCGTAGCTCGCGTCAAACGATATAGAGCAAAAGTCTCGCGTTTTCTGGGGATTGTTGCGTGTGATTTGTGACAAATATTCGGTACAGAGTAGCACAGTGTGACGGCGGTAATGGAAGAAGCTATCGTAACACCACCCACTTATAAGCTAAACTTTTCCGAGCAGATTTATTGCGTCGAGTTGTCACCCTTTGAATGGTCGCAACGTTTAATTTGTATTGCTCTCAACGGCAAGATTACTGTCGGGATTGTAAAGTTCCAGGTACAGATTCGTATTTCTGTCTCGCCTGTGGCTGCACAGAGCCAAGTCTGTTCATAATTCCATTGTCGTATGTTTTCACTTGTATATTACGCAGGATGAGGACGACGATGTTGAAGACATTGATTACTGCCCGATTCGAACGTTTCATCATGAAACGAGAGCAGACGCGCTTTCCTGGAGTCCAGAAACCTCCCTGAGTGTTGTACCAAAAGTTCTAGCCTTCTGTGTTGCTGGGGCAGATTTCAAGATACGATTGTACAACAGTAATTTAAACGACATCAATACATACCAAGTGAGTCACATTCTTCATATTTATTTATCTTTGTTTTGTCTTTCTTCTTCCCAGTTACGTGAGCGTGAGCAGAAAAATTAATTCTTTAGACTATCGGCTTAGTTTGTTATATGGAATTAGTCACAATGGGGACTTCTTTCAATACAATATGCTTCAGATGGGTTGAAATGATTATAGCTTTTTCTCAGCTATTGCTAAAGTTGGAAAAAAATACAGCCACAACAGACTCACAAAGTAGAGCCCATGCTATTGACTTCTCACCTTCAGAATGGCTCGTGCATGATCCATATATGGTTAGCCTGGCTGAGAATGCAAAACAAAAAACCCACATTACAAATACAAATCACCAACTACTTTGAATTTCCCGTTTTCGTTATTCACAGTTAAGAAAAGTTGTAACTGATAGGTTCTAGATGGGCACACAGATTACATCAATTCGATCTCTTACGAGCTGGAAGGTGATATCCTGGCCTCAGTCTCCGACGATCATACCTGTAAATTGTGGGACACCAAAGAGGACAAAAAATGTAATATTACATTTTATCTAACATCTCCAGGCATGTCTGTATGCTGGCACAAAGAAGAAACCGGCAAGTTGTTGGTAGCTGAAAAAAATGGATCGATACGAATGTACAACATTATAAGCCAGCAGGCGATATTGTCTCTTGACACCGGTGTTACACCCCTCATGTCTGCTGATTGGGGGGCAAATCCGCTGAAGGTTGCAGCTATGGCAGCTGGTGAGCTACTAGTTTGGGATGTATCCAGACCTAGGTGCGACACTTGTTACTTATGAATTACAATTCACTCCTTATAAATTTTAAAACTCTTTTCTCACTGAGGCATATCATCCTTTTCAGCCGGCCTATGGAATCCCGACCCCTGCACGTGGAAGGAGGACAGATGATCAAGTTTTTCCCAGCCGTCGAATATTTACTTGCCAGCATCGGAAGGCCTGATAATCAACTCAAAGTGATAAATTTGAAATCCAAACAAGTAGTTCTTACCAGTCCATTGAAGCTTGTTGGCGGAATGAGCTGGCATCATAAGTTACCCTTAATCTGTGCGGGCAATGACAGAGAACTTTGGTTTTGGAAAGTGAATCTAAAGTAACTTACTGGACACATCAATCATCCGTCGGATGGTGAAATTGTGGATTTTCTACATGACATGACTTGTAGATTGACATAAAGCATCATAAAAGAACTGATAATATTCAGGAAAAACGTGAAAGTGTCGAGTTTCATACTATTTTTTATAATTATATTTAGAATATAATTTTTTTTAAAAGTGGCAAAACGTTGCACAAGATGTCCGGATAATAATCTATGCCAAAGGATGAATGACAGGGTGAATCGATTAGTGACTGTTTGGAATTTTCCAGAATATACCCAAGATTAGGTAGGTGGATGATGGGGTGGGTGAATCCAATATGCGTAATAGGGGATACATGATAGAATATGTTGTGTGATTGACGCAGTTTGTTCCATAATATTTACATTTGTGGGCTCAGAATAAATACATGCGCCTGAGTGTGAAGAATTACACCTATCATAATAATGAATGTAGCACTCACAACTCTTGTGACTTGTAGATTTGTTTCTTTACAGAACAAAGCAATTAGTAAGCAGGAACATAATTGTACCATATTTTTTCAAATACAAGTTTACACTGAACTTAAGTCGACTTTCGATTTTGACAACGAGTCATTGTACATGTAATTGTTCTTTAAAAGTTATCCACAATGCCATAAGTTGAGTAAAACGTTATTTTTAGTCATGTTCAGCACTTATATTTCAAACAATACAGTTTACTTTTATGAGGTAGCTTCCGTCCAGGTTTCCATCAAGATTCGCGACATTTTCTCTTCAGTTTCACCATGAAATAAAATACTTACTAGCTCACGTGCTTTACTGTACACAAGGATAGGGTTAGGAGCAGAGAGACGTTCGGTCAAATACTGTTCCCTATTCCTTCGAATCAGAGCAAGTCGTTTCATAAGACTTTCAACATCTTCCTGAACGTCGTCATTGGTATTTTCAACCTTCTGTGATTTCCCTATAAAATATTAGTTTTATTTACCACTACTGACATTTTATAAAAAGTACCTAATTTAATTGCAATAGAGATGCTCAGAGATTAAGCATTAAAGGGATCAGCTAATCCAGCCATTGATTCAAATGTACTTTTTCAGAATCAGCTATAGAAAATACTGCGGCCAAAAGCAGATGATAAGTTTGAAAAACTAACTGGTAAAATTTGACGATGACATCTTCAAGCACTCGAAAAACTCACTCACCCATGGCAATAGTCAATGTTCCTTCCAGTTTATTGACTTCAGCAGACATCATGTTGTGCCTGACTGTCTGCTTTTCCAATGCATCTCCAATCATATTCTCGATTAAAGATATAACGAGATCTTGCCTGCCTTCCTTTTCCAATTGCGTGACATCTGAGTCTATGACCCAACTTAAAATCCCGTAACATAAATAAGCTCTCAAGCTCTTACGGATACTTGGCTCGCTTGCAGCAAATAGGCAATCTTCTGACATTGGGCTTTTTTCCTCCAACTGTGACAACAACTTTACTAAAAAGTTTTTGTACCGTCCTACAACTGCTCTACCGGATTGATTCTCCTGATCATGCATTGTTGCTTCATATCGAGATGCTGCATCCGCTGCTGCGACAAGATGTTTAAGTCTCTTCTCATTGTCAACGCATGTGGTTGCCAGAGCAATTTGACTACCCACTTCGAGCCAGAGCTACAATTAAAAGCTGTTAGACTGACAACAGTGAACGTGCATTATACCATTTTTCATATCAAGTAACAAACAGTCATAACCAACAGCTTTGCACATCGTATTTAAGGACTTGGGTGCATAAATAATTACCGCTCTCGTGTCCTTAGAAACCCCCACAGTTTCGAAACTTCTCAAAAGCTTTGTATAGTGATGATCGCAGTTTGGATAAAAATGTGATAAATTCCGTAGCATAGAGTGCTCAGCGTTTCCTTCAAGCCAGTTCCAAATTCGTCCATCGTTGCAATTGTCTAGTATTTCATTCATCTCTTTGAGAGCAGCAACTGTTACTTGATAGTGCTGAGAAGAATAGTAACATCATATTATAGTGCATCTGATGGCAGTATTCAACAATCCATGTGTGTACGCACATCAATTGATTTACAACTAAATGGTAGGCTATATTACTACATGAACATATTAGTACATTCATATTAGTACACATTAGTACATACATACCAGAATTTGTGGAAATGTCTTAATCAAGTTTGCAATTGATTCGTAATCAGCCCTCAAAAGCGCTTCATTTACGGCTTGCTCAATAATAGTTGCACTAAATTCTTCATCTCCGGATTTTGAAGCCAGCCGAGCTGCAACTTCTAAGCTTCCCATATCTTTTCGTCTGCTTAACAGTCGAGCCGCTTCTTCATAGTTGCCTAATTTAATGTAGCTGTGGGTGACAGTGAATAAGCATTGTACCGGTCAGTATAGGTTTATAAATAAGAATTTCTTCATTTCCCACATTTTCAAATTGCTGGCAATGATACAAATGACACATATTTGATTGCCCCTTTTCCTTAACATGGATTACGATATGCACGTATCATACAAACGTATTATCAAAGATAAAATTGCAATCTGTACCCACCATTGAACTGCTTCTTCAAAATTTCCTTCCTTAGCTGTGCCCACTGCCCATGTTTCTAATAAGGAATCCACTAATGGATCTGATGCGTCGAGCTTACTCTTGGCTAACACATATGCTTCCTTGAACATCTTACCCTCGACGAAGACCTGGATAGCTCGTTCAATTTTGTGTATGCACAAAAGGTATGAGACCGCTTTACGATGATTACCCTCAAACTCTAGTTGTTCGGCATAATTTTCACATGTCACTTGCCACTCTCTGAAAATTCCAATAAGTATATGTCTATAATAAAGTAATAATAATAAATAAATTTTTTCTCAGTGAACTACCCCTTGCAAAACAATTTACTAATATTATCACATGTAATTCAGTTTTTTTGGGATGCTTACTTGTAAGAAAGGCTGGGTGCGAGTGAGACTAGAAAATCATTGAGTCGTTTTTCCTTTGTTGCTTCCTGCAAGTTATGCTTCAGATTATCGCACCATAAATCCATTTCAACGACCGTATCGAATTGTGACAGCTTGGCATGAACAGATTCTAAGGTACATACCAGGTCATAAGTTTCGACTCTACTGAATGGGAATACGATCCAAGAAAGTATATCACTATGGCAGGATTCTAAAGTTTTGTTTGTCTTGTAAAAACTTGTTACAAATATGTTGCTTACTTTCCGTATCCAATAATTGGATAACATCTTCTTTACTTCCAAAAATGGATGAAATTTGAAATTTTCCAATCGAATCCTTAGTGCTGTCTGCATCACATACATTATCAGAAATCTGACTTGGGCCTTCCTCAACACTGGATAATCGATCAGACCTTTCAAAAAGCTCTGTAATTGAACTCAGTAATGATTCTTTATTATGCGTAGCCTTTGCCATCGCCGGAAAATACGTGGGTTTTTTACTTTTTTTCCTTTTAATTTGATCCATTGCCAGGCTCTCTTTGATTTCTGAAAGTAGACGTGGTTTTTACCATCACACTCGAAGTTATAACATTTTATGCTGATTTGCTGACGATGCAAAACATTAAAGTGAAAATAAAAATTTGCAATACTATACCCTGTTCGGTTGTTGCGTTTTCAACAGTTGTTACATTAGGTACATTATCGTCAAGCCCGTTTATTGGAACCTCATTAACGTTGCTCGCTTGATTTACCTCTATCCTTTCGGTTTTATGTTTGTTCTTTTTCGTTCTTACTTTTTTTGGTTTCAATTGATTTTCCGCAGCGGGCCTTACTTCCTGCTCAGACACTTTCCATATTCTAACTGTGAAATCTGCGGATCCAGTGATTATCAAGTCGGGGTCTAAGGGGCTCCACATGCAACTGTATACAGGACCACAATGGCCTGTGTAAGTTCCCATCAACTCCTGAGATTCTGTCTTCCATACCTGAAATCATAATTTGTCCAGAGGTTTAAATGAATGTCAAACTGATACAATAACTTTTAACGAGCATTGTAAAAGTCTCATCTTCAGTTGGTAGGATTTTTTTTTTTTTAGAATGCGCATATACGCATGTATGGCAATGAAGGAGTTGATCTAACTCATCACAGATTTTTTAGAGACATTCGTAGTGACTAATACAGAGATAACTTACGCCTGCTTACCTGGACAGTGTTGTCGCAACTTGCCGATGCTAGATATCCACTGATATGCGGACTCCACGACAAATCAAAAATTTTCGCTGTATGTCCCATCAATGTACAGACAATTTTTGGCAACGACGATCCTCCGATCATGGTCGATGCACCGGATGTTCCTGTACAGTTTGCGGCGAGATCAGTCAAGTCAAGTATAACAATAGAGTTAGCAATAGTCGACACAGCCAACTGATGGCGGAGAGGGGACAGATCGATATCTGTAGCAGTACTTTCAGGATGCCATTCGAGGCATTGGACAGATTTTTTAAATGAATGAATTGCTGTGCCACATTCTTTCAAATTGCGATTTAGGAACGAAACAGATCTAGGTGGAAAGAGAATAATCATGATAATTACTTCCAAACTTGCCATACACGAATAACTTGTATGGGGTGAGGGAGGAATGAGTTAGTAACCATCATTATGCATGTATTCAACAACATACCCGTTTTCAAGACCGATTGCAAGACACGAGTAGTCTGGCTTCCAAGAAAATTCTGTACAATCCTTTTTAATAACAGAAGTTGGTTCTGCAACACAAGTGTGAGATTATGTGCATGTGAAAACGTGACAATATCATTGATTCTTTATGAGGAGACCCTGGACAAGTTTCGCAGATCTTGTGTTTCAGGGAAACTGACAGTCCTTTTCACGTATTCTGGTGAATCGCAATACACAGGGTCATGTGGTTGCTGAATACTCGACCCTTGAGTTTAGAAAGCAGAGATGATTGTGCAGACTCCGGATAGCGCCGGCTGCATTAGTCGAACTCGCGTTCAAAAACCGAGAAATGACCCTGTATTATAGAACTACACAATCTAACCAAAACACAGTTTCTACAAGACTTGTTGGAATCCTTTAACAACAGATAATCCATTCTCCACACTCACCTTGATTTGGCTTTTCTGGATTGTAGTAAATCAATTCTCCATCACCGCACGAATACAGAACATAAGTACTTTTGCCATTCGGTTCTGGACCCCAGCCAAGGGTGTATACCGTATGTCTATGATATTGCCTATACAGAATAGGGGGTTTGCTCGTATTTGTATCAAATACACCCACACGACCTTCTCCAGTTCCAAAGGCCAACAAATTTTCCTTCTCAGGATGCCAGGATATCTACAAGTAATAATATTTGTATAATATTTACATAAGTTTAAACCTAGATAAGTACAAGATTAATATAATTTCCCACCATAAGTGACATTTGAGACTGACATCAATTCATTCTTCCTTGATACATATTTGGAAACTACACGATTCAAGATATTTGACCTACTGGGGTTTCTAAGGAGGATGAACACCAAACAATCAAATAGCTTCACGCTTACAAGGGTATTGTTTTTTTGGGGAATATTTTGTCAGGTGGAATGGTCTCACAACTAGTCTTATAATTATTTACTCATAATTCCACTAATAATTAGTAACGCAGGGTCTAGAAACAGCATCCCCAGGGCTAAAGACCTGGAAACTTGGTCTGAATGTGTAAAAATCAATTTCAAATTATTATTTCGTAACATGCAATAGCCTAATAAGCAATTGACTATAGATGCATATCTGCACCTCTTCCGAACTTCATCTGTTACATGTCCTACTTATTTGTAACGGTATTTTGCAACTCATTGTCACAAGTCCATGTATTTATAATAAACAAACAGATAAATGGAACATTTGAATGAGTTGGGTTGAGATACAGCTAAAGTAACTCACAGCCATAACTTTTCCCTTTATTTTTTGCCACAGCATGGTGACATCGAAACTATTTTTGTGAGGCTCGCTCAAATTCCACAGTCTCAGCATTGCGTCGCCAACTCCAAAGGCAACTCTAGATGTATCTAACGGAGAGGCAGCAATACAATATGTATAGCCACCTTGCGTTGGAACGTTGTATGTTATTTCTGAATTGGCAGCGGTCACTTGGCAGCAAACTATGTGACGATCTTGAGCTATCGTCCAAACCGTGATGCTGTAATGATTTTATGAATTGCCTTTGTTATTAAATTATTTTAATTATAACTGCAGCATTATTATTGTTGTCTTTGGTGTTATTGATATCGAATAATTGATCTCACAGTAACTAGTTTCAGAGGTAGCATAGATATACCTGCTTGTATCTGCCAACCTCCAATTAGAATCGCTCGCTTCCATCCCACCTTGCACATTGGCAATACAGAAAAGTCCTCTGGAATGATAAGCGTGAATCAACTTACATCCATGTTTAGGCTTCGAGTTTATCGACAAGTCCCAGGATATCAATTCACCCCAACTGGAGCTACTAAGCAATAATTTTGGTGCTGCCCAACACACAGCGATCCAGCCACCTGTTGCTGCCCCTAATTTACTTCTATGCTGGTGAGAATCCAGGGGAGTATTTGGCAAGGTTAGCGTGATTTGATATCTGCCATCTCCGCCAGCTCTCCAAACATATATAGACCTGATCAAAGAGATTGAAAACTTACTAATGATTACAGAACTTGTGAAAATGCTAAGAGGATGCGATACAATCATGTTTAGTACATTGAGTCAGATTGTAATATTTCAATCACAGAATTTATATCAAATTAATTGTGATCACCTGTCTTTACTACCAGAGGCTAGAAGAGAATCCTTGGCTTGGGTACCGCTTATAACGTTCGAATCTACTGGACACCACGAGAGGCTGGATATTTCAGTATCATGTCCTCGTAGTTTATAGACGATTTTGCCATTACCGTGTACATTGATCACATAGACTAATCCACTTTTTGTGCCAGCTGCTACTAAATCAGGATTATGTGGACAGCAGGATAAACAGGTAGCTGTTACCTTCCCTAAGGAAATTTGTTGTGTCATGTTGTGAACTACATTCCAGATGACAAGAAATCCGTCAGTGCTGAGACAACAAACAATGTTCATATTGGCTCTTGACCAATCAACGCCTACAACTTTCTGCTGCGCCTAAAAATGTCAAGGTACGTGCAATGTATAGTTACAGTATCGAAAACCAGATGACTAGAAGCATATGCATCACTGGGCAAACATTATTTAGCACCAACTATTGAAAGAATGTAATTAAGACATCGTCTAAATCTATGGATTTATTTTGGTGAGTTTCCGAGACTCGTAATGAACCTTATGGTAACTTAAACTATAAACTCACGTCGATGTAAGAGTGAGCCATGACCGCATTCATCGAATCCACATTCCAAATTCTAACAACATTTTCATCACCACCAGAGACTAGTAGGTTGTGATTCGCCTCTCCAAACTTTGGCGAAAAGGCCAGAGATGTTACTCTGTCTACATGAGCATCGCTGATAATAGAATATTTGTAAACATTTCTATCCCTTTGGAATGTTGCAACAACAATGGAGTTTCTTGCACCCCAAGCTACGGTTCCATCTTTGGCACAGGCCAAGATATTAGCAAGATACCAGTTTGGTGACGGAGGTAACGTTGCTTCGTTCATAGTGACTCTTTAACTCTGAAAGTTTAAACAAAAGATTTGAACGTCATTATTGCTGTCCGACCTGGTATTATGTGGCGACGTAGAAAATGTGTAGGTTGTTGCAGACGTAAACAAACTGTCACGTGCATACTATGGACACGCCGGTATGGCAGCATAACGTGAATATGAAGACGCAGTAAAATGTTTATTGAGAAAATAAATAGTGGTCAAGTATGATTGTATATTTATATGTTACACGCACACATTGAAACTTACCTACGTGACTGTATGTCGCCAACGACGCGATTAAATCTAAATAAACCTATTGACAATTGTGCACGATATTCTTGTATATGTACGCAACCACGCTGAAACACGCGCACGCATATGAATCTACACTTATACGTACATGAGTATGAACCTCTGTAGGTTATGTTAGGTTAGATTCAAAAACGTTGAGGTATGGTTGGAACACGCTGCGCTGTCAGAGCTGTCAGAGAGAGCTAGAAGTATCTGCTCTTATAGGGTGCGTTCCGAAACTAGCTGGCAGCGGTAAAAACTCCCCAGGACTGAAACAGAGCTAGTCCTAAACTCGGCAGTACAAAAGAGATAAGAGATTGTTGACAGCATTGGAATCTAATTTCGGAACGCACGTATAGTTGAAGTAGCCAACGGAAGAACCTGGAACGCCGAAGAGTGCAACTGCATCTTTGCAAATGATCGACGGAACGTGATCGAATTTTCGCACGATTTTCTATGGTTCGTCGATGGGTGCGAATACAGTGCAGAATAATGCGAAGCATATTTAGAATGGCGAATTGCTGTTGTATACTATGGAAAATAAACTAATTACAAACATTACCAAATTCTTATATTTTGAGGTTTATATACTTTTGTACCTTTACCAATATTTGTAGTTCATTCATTCTCACTCACTCGCTCATTATATGGTAAACACGGGTTGGGTCGCACCTGTAAGCGCCTATCATTGAAATTTAGTTCCATTTAGTACCAAAAATCTGTTTCGTTTGAGAAGGCGCTAGTACTTGGGGAACACGAAAAACGCGAGCATCGGCTCTGAGACTTTTCCCTTATGTTGATGTTCGTTTCAACGACGGCGCGCCGATCGTTTTTAAATACTAAATATACGTTAAAAAACAGGGATAGAGTTAATGATTGTTCTTAAAGACCAATCTTACAGAACGGAGCAGGCGAGGACGCGGCAATCCATCATCTATTCAGTGTAAGTTTCAACTTGACCTATAACCTATCGTCAATATGTACAAACCGCGGAAACAACGCGGATCTATTTTGCAGCAGGTACTTTTTCCAAGTATAAATATGATTTTTACCGGCAATTCTGATACTATTTTTCAAAGTACATGCAGTCCGCTCAGCCTCCATCAAAATGGCAAAATAGATCGATGATTTAGTTACGATTAGTGAAACTTTTCCTCCCTCGTGTTGGAAGATCTGTGTTCGCATTATAGGTATATTTACTATACGTTTACATACATACCTACTGTTTACCTGTACGTACGCGAAAAGTATTAGGAAGAGAGAGAGAGAAAGAGAGAGAGAGAGAGAGAGAGAGACAATCAAGAGAGAGAAAAGCACTTATCAATTGTGTCCTAGAGTTGTAAGGGGCCGGAAGCAAGAAGAGAGAGAGAGAGAGAGCAAGAACAACTTCGCGGCTGGTCACTGCGAAAACGTTTGATAGGCGCGAATAAAGGATTTGGAATGACATGTGCGAGGTAATCGATGATGGCCAAGGTGAGCAGGCCCCAATCCAAGAAGATGGTACGAATCGTCCAAACAAATTAACTGCGTTGGTTCACTCGACACAATTACATTGAATACTCCAATTTCACCCGTCGGATTTAAACTTTTACGCCGAGGTCGAGATTGCAGATACATGAGATTAATGGAAAAATTATGCAAACTAAAAATCGACGCAACAAGTTTTCAGGAGATGAGGAATTTCAACAAAATGTTAAAATACACAATTTTCCAAACTGAAACCTTGACAGAAATCGAAAAATTCCGTAAATCGAACCTCTACATTGTTGTAAAGGCCTAAGTTCGGTATGACATTAAATTTATCTACTGTGAATGTAATTGTGTCAGACGCACCAATGCAGCCATTCTCTTTTCCAATCTGTTTATACATTCAAACTCTCCAATTTTTGTATTCGCAATAAAATTCCTTAGCGCCAATGAACAAAAATGAATATATCCCGAAGCTGGGGCTTCTAAATTTCAGAGAAATGTAGAACTTTGCAGGAAAGAAAATTGCATTAAAAAATGGGGAAAAATCGTTGACATTTTTGAAACATTAACCGGACGTATGTGATCAAAACTTACGTATGATTCGTTTCCAGATGCGTTGGAAAAAATCTTTTCGGAATGCGATGGACCGTCAAATGGCAAAGTTGCAGTTGCGAAGCTCATGGATTACATGTACAATCAAATGTCTGCGCACGGCAGGTGAGCGTCCATGTAATGGGTATTACATCGTTTATCTCGTTTCCGCATTCCTTCGGACGTATTGCGGACTTATTTCAGCTTCAAAACACTCACTGAAAAATAATTCGGAACGGGTTTAGATAAATTATAAATCCGGTTGAATTTTCGATGTACCAAAGTCAAAGTCTTTGATTCATTGCGAGACTTGATTGAATTTATGCTTTGTCGCAGCCCGGAAATTCTCAATGATCTTCGTAAATCGATGTGCGCTATATCTTACAACGGCGAAGTAACCCGACAGCAATATTATGACGTTTCACGATCCTGGCTGGCGAAAATACGCAAAGATCAAGATCATCATGAAAACCATCAAGACGGTAACAATAATCTTCGCATCGATGAAAGCAGGTGTGTTTGCCATCGCAATACGACTCGTATGAATCATTTTCGATCCTAATTCCGTACATCGTTATTAACGCTAAATCGTGATGATTACAGTCGAGCTACAAGTCAACTCACCGGATGTGGCGACGATGCAACGGTTTCGTCTGAGTCGGGACCAGACACCGCGTCAACCCTCCATGGTAAGCACTAAATTCCGAGAGAACCTTATACCAGACTTCTCCAATGAAATTAATGTTATGATTATTAATCGATAATGTCCTGTATTCCCTGTTATATTTCTATTTAGGATTCCTTGAACTCTCCACGAGCACCGTCGCTGATACATCAAGAAGGTAATCATGACTGTCATAGTCAATACTCAACTGCATATCCAGGCATTCATTAACACTCTATAAAACATTAATACGCACGCAATGTCTAAATGAGAATAGGACGGGAATCCATGGTCATAGTTCAGTAAAATTCACCTTTCAGCTTGATATCTAAAAACTCTTCGCGAAATCATGCGGAAATAAATAATTGAACGAAACGTAGGAGCTTCAAGCACAAATTCGATATGGATTATTGCGACAGTATTGTAGGTACTTTGGGCTTAAAAGTTTTTAACGCCATATATTTCTTATGTTTGAAAATGGACAGATGCAAGAACGAGGACAGTTTCTTCGGGGATTTATCCGCTGTTAGCGGTAATTGGTACTTAGTAACGGACAATCCTCTTTGCGAGACGACACGAGATCTACAGCTGCGGGTGCAGAGGTGCACAGTGGAGAATGACCACCTCAAGGAGGAACTGCAACGCTCCGAAGATTCGATAGCACTGTTGGAAAGGCAGCTGAACATGACTCGCAGGAAATTGTACGTATGTGTGATTACATTTTGCGGTATGTCCTCTCCAGAGAAAGTGCGTACTATTTTGACCTTCCTGAAATAGAGACAACTTCAGCTATTTATACAGAATTTAGAATCGATTTTGCTCGGATATACATCGCAGGTGTGCGGAGTATAATGAAACTATTTCATGCTGATGACTCTACTGATTTACACGATATCCTACGATGTTTCAGGGAATTGGCTAACGAAAAGTGCGTTAGGCTGCAGCTGGAAGACGAAGAACATCACACCGAACTCGCCAAAGCCGAGAGGGACCGCCAGGCTCTCCGAGCAAGAAATCAACATCTTGAGAGGGAAAATTTCCGGACAGGCAGGGAACTCGATGATGCTGTTACGGAGGTTCGTATTTCGTGTAAACGACCGACGCACTCGTACGGACCTCAACACTGCGAGTTTCGGCTCTGATCAGCTTGAAGGTCTATTGCTCTGTTCTAGAAAGTCGTAGTGCTATGTATTTGCGTACAGCAAACCCGGCGTGAAGAACCGGACGTAAGTCCACCCTGTAATTTTGAAACCTTTGCAGAACACAAACTGTTTACAGATAAATGGATCAGATCACTCATTAGTTACGCATCGCGAATTTTCCCTCACATTTTGTATCACTGCTCAGCCCCTGCGAGATTTGTCGTTAAATTAAATAGCCTATCAAAATTAGAAGTCATCACGCTGTCAATAGAAAAAAAAACCTGACGCGAATCGGTTTAGCGGATCCTAATTAATTAAGTTATGGCCCCATTAGGACCCCTAATTATAGGCAAATCGAGGTACAACTCCACTTTGATTGTGGGCAGCACCGAGGCTCGTTTTTCAAACGACTAAAAAACTCTAATTAAAAATTCCTTTCAACAAGAATTAGATTATGCTAGTATATTTGTGTTGTGAAAAAAATTTCAATCTTTAGCCACGAAAATGATATTGCGCAAGAAATGTTAGGCAGCGCTGCACGTGAGACTTTCTGCCAAAAATCCTTCATCACAGAAGATTGGAATTTTTTTTAGAATACATATACCACAATCTAAATCTTTGAAAGAAATATTCTAGATTAGAACATATTTCTCAGTTATTGAAATAATAAAAATCTCGGTATCATACATCGTCATACATAATTATGATGATTTGTTCTTCGATTTGATTCCTTTTCCTTATTTGATCATCCGGATGTATATTTATAATCTCTTGCGTCTGGATTAAAAAAATAACGGCGCCCTTTTTTCAAATTTTGGTAGGTGGAACGGTTGAGGTTGGAATTGGATAAGTTTAACGAGCAGAAAGAAGAGCGTGCTAAGCTGCTTGGTCACTATAGGCAGGAATTGCAACAGGTACAGAAATTGTACGAGAGAGCGAAACAGGATATTTCACAGATGGACTTAGCTAACTGTCAACTTAAAGATGAAAACCAAGTTTCTACGAGGACTATTGAGGTAATTAATTTGACTACTTGATTGCGCATCAATTTCCGAACTCATTTGAAATAGACCTAACTATTTTAATACACCTAACCAGTTCAGGTAGCTATCGTCAGTGTCGAAATGTTGTCGTAAACTATTGAAAAGTGATTTATTTTATTGCCTTGAAATACTTTACGATAGGGAATTTGCACGGTTGATAGTTTTATGAATTCATATTTTCTTCTTGTAAAATCACTCGGAAATACTTCCTAAATCAGAAATACACTGTATGTACAATTAGTGAGAATATTCAATATTTCTTTAGACAGAAAACCGCATTCCCAGGTATTGAGTATGATTTTCGCGTGTAGGTAATTTAAAAACCGAAATAACTTTGCACGCCTACTAAGCGTTTAACAAAGTATACACAACTGTTTCAGCACCTGAAGACTATTGTGAAAGAGTTGGAGACCCGAGTTTCCGAATTACAAACGGACAGAGACGATATATCACATAGCGAACAGGTGAGTACCAATTTCTTAAGGGAGGTTGGTGATTCAAAAATTAATGCTTTTCATTAATTTTATTACGAGATACTCGCACGTTGGGTATACTAAGGATTTAATATATTGGTACAAAGGTACGATGATTTTTACAAAATTTTAGAAATGAGAAATGCCGAAAATGTAAACGTTATAGCTTTTATACCGACGGTTCTTCATTTCAAATCACTTTAAAATAGTCTCGATGGTATTCAATCGTACCATGCGAACGCTGGACCAACTATAAAGGTCAATGATGACCTGTTTAACGTTGCGACCCTACCGTAGTTCATTATCGCGATAGTTTTCCCGCAACTAGATTACGGCTCACGTCAGCAGTTTACTCTGACCTGCGCGGGACTTGCTATCAATTTGGATTAGCTTGTATGGGGTAGCCATGCAGCAACTGAATCTTTTAACTGAAAATTTTTCAAATGCGCTAAAGATAGACGCCAAAATTGAAACACAATTACTTGTAACATAAATTTATCAATTAACTTGTTTTTTGTTTAAAAAAGAAACAAAAAAAACATGACCAAATTACTTTGTGTTTCTCTGCTTTATACTTACATATACATACAGAAAATTTATTTTTCGATATAAAGACCCAATTGCTGATCCATACGTTGAAAAATTTTCAAGTTATGCATTTTTTCAGTCATCCGCAAGACCAGTCTTTAAAAATGAGCTAGGCTGTGATTTGGATTCTTCACACTATTCGGGAAGAATAATCCCGCAGTCTCTGTGCGAGGAAATGAAGGCTTCGGTGAGTGACAGCTGTGATCTAATAATGTATCTACTATAACTGTAATATATTCGTTTAAAAGTACTATGCACAATATAGATATACAGTGCTACACGGGATCATTTATTGAATAATGGCCGCAAGTGCAACTGACGCAGCCGATTTCACCGGGTTGTGAGGCATGCGTAAGCTGCTCTCTTACATTCAAGGGTGATCGGGCAGCCAGTATATTTAATAAACGACCCTATGTATGCGCTTTAAGTGTAGATAATTATAATAGGCGCAGCATAAAGACCATGAATACACGTTTAGCGTAATTTGCGATTATACATATTATTCATTTACAGACCTATCAACAACGCAACGTAACCGCTCCGACGAACTATGTACTGTTACTACCTCGATCTTGTTACAGGGACTCGATGGTCCGGATATCGGTCTGAAGAATAAAATCGAAACTTGGGACGAAAAAATAAACGACCAGGATATCACCGAATGCTACAGCGTTGTACGCGGGGCTGTGAAGCAGCTGGAAAGGTGACTAATATATTTAAAACGCAATCAAATTATTACAAAACTTGGCATGGTATAATCCCAGAATTGATTTTTCGTCCAATCACGAAGTGAATTAGTGTTTAATTATCAATCCATAGAGTTCTGGACAGAGTCATAGAAGCGTGTAACGTGGTGGAAGCAAGAACAGTACCTGCCTGCAACCCCCCGCTTGTCTTTGGAGGAATAGTTGCAGCTGGGAACGAGGAGTGTCGTTCTAGCATCGAGGAGTTGCGGATATTAGAATCCGAAATACGTCGAATGCTGTCAATATTGCCTATTTCTACGGTTGGTACGGGTTTCTTCAAGGCTTGCAGATAACCTCAATAGATTTCAAGTCGCACGGGTTATCGGCGTGCGAACTCGGCTCGGCGTAAGAATCAACGTGAAGCCGCAGCCTATCTCATCGAGCAATCTTTGAGCAACGAAACACCAAAATAATATCTGCTAAAAAATTCGATTATTGTCCTGCCTGGGGAAAGTTCTCACAGTTTGTTAAAACGCCTTGGAAACTTGTTTATCGTTGTCGAGGCCGCCTTGGATTGCTGAAAAATTCGCGCGTGAACTTGACAATTTTTTTCATTTCAATCCAATCGGTTTCAAATTAACAGCAAACCTGCTCTGGAATATATGAGCTCATTATTGCTACATTCAAATCGTGAAGAAATTCGATAAATCATTTCGGTTCTCATTATTTTTCAGCTCATAATCAGCAAAAGAAGGGCCCTAGAGGGGGGGAGGCGGAGTACAATATGCTCTCAAAGTGATATTTTCATGACAATCGGCGACCTTTTCTGTGCATCGTATTTATCTCAGCTGCGCAGCTAGTCACATTGCGTCGTTCCTTATGCGCGGATACAAGTGAAAATGAATTCTTCAATCTATATACCATACGTCTATTCTTCCATTTGAATTGTCGCAGTCTTTTATACCTATATCTTTGTCGAATAATACTTACAATCACGACGGTACTTATACGAGGTATTTTGTTTCCAGGTCTCGCGCAAGGTCGTCAGTGCCATCACCAAAGCGGCAGATCCCGCGACTCGAGTTGATGTACTCGAACCTGATTCAACGCCAGTTTGCGATATTCGTCGAGACATTTACACGGGCTCCATTAACCACGACTTCTCTGCAACGTGAGTCCATTACTAGATGTACATCTGCACCATACACGGCACCTGAATCTGCGACGTAGGACTGATATACCTAGTACAATCTGCATACTACGTGCGATACGAAGGTTGCAAAAACAGTGCGCTGCAATGTAGTGAAACCTGTGTTCATTTTGTGCGTATACCTGCCTGAACGATCACTCGCGTCTCAGCCCACTCCGATTGCTTCCATTCATTGCCCATTCAGCTCCAACGTATGGGTCAATTGTCCAGTTGAAAGGCATCCTTTACCCACTGCAGATTTATCCGGCAGCGTCTCCGCTCCTGCAATTAAGGATTTCCACCACAGCGTAGGCGCCTGTGAGGAGCCACAAACACTCACACGCTTGTATACGTGTGATGTATATATACCGGGTATAAAATACATGTACATGCAAACAAGTTTGTAAGAGCTCCGCAAAAAATTCCGACACATGTTCTTATTTGGATAAGAGGGAAAGGAGATGTCCTCCGTATAAAATCCGCATGGTCCCATTGAAAATCGAGATTCGTCTGATGTTGCTAAGGTAGCCTCGGTGATCGCCTACGGCTCGATATCCACGATCAGCTGGTCGTTAGAAGCGATATAGATCAAGGTTCAGAACTTTTTGGACCCCTGCAAGTATAACCACATGTCACTTCTACATTTGATCATCATGCGGACATATAGATTCGGTATTATGCGAGTCACTTTTCACGCTCCCTGCAGCTTCGCCGGGCTAAATATACATACATATACGTTCGCGGTACATGGCATGCGAGCTTTGCAGTTTACTCTTTTATGATCGTATGTATTTATTATGTCATTGCGTATGCGGGTACGTATCATACGACAAGACTGTGAAATTATTAAGAGAGGGGTACACCAGTGATACGGGAATGTTCCGTGCATATAAATATTATAAATATACAGAATCGCTGCACTTTATACTATTAGAATCGCCACATTTTCTATACCGCATCTTGATTGTGGATTACTTTCAGATTCGAAACCTTTTCGGAACGTGCATTTTCTCGATATGGTACTTAAAAATGATGTTCAGTTATGTATGTATATTTTTTTTTAGTATTTGACTCATTTGGAAATTGATTGATTTCATTTTTGAATCAAATTGAAAGTATGCCCTTGAAAAAAAAGAAATCCAACTCGCCAATTGGGATATACCTGTTAACTTCAGTTAGAAATGATAACGATAATTTTCAATGTGAGAGAGATACTTGAAAAACGAAAATAATATAACTGACAGCCTTTTTGAGTTCACAGATTTGTTACACATGCATACGGTTTCGAAAAGAGAAACAAAGAAAACTGTTGGAAGTATCAAAACACATGCTGCGTTTAATATTTATAATATGCTATTCGCGAGTCCTCCGTAATTTATTGCTGTGTACGCGATGAGTTTTTAAAAAACTGGAATCTATTGATATTAGAAGTGTTTTTAACGACAATCTACTTCTTGAATTATTGCCATGCAACTACGTTTTTGAACTATGAAAATCTTGTGTTTTGTAAGAATCAGGTTTAGTTGCTGAATTTTTGAAAACTTTCCTACCATGATCTAGAAAGCCTGGGATGTTTCAGAACGCCATCTGGATCAGTTATATAGACTATAGTTAGGTATAGAGAATTGGCAGCATACGCAGTAAAGAAACGCGCCATTTAAATACCCAGTAAAACTATAAACGTATATATCTACACAATAGATCGGTCTCAAGATCAATATTTGTCTACATATTTGTCGACTAATTGCAATGTTCGTTTACTGCAAGTATACGGGAGATGTTTAGCAAATCTATGTACTATATGGTCACAGATGGGCGTAATTATAGGTGTATGATAAATCCGTCGTTCGTACACCAATACGTGGTGTAAAAGTATCAGCACAAAACGCATTAGCAGAATTGATTTCGATATTTATTCGGGAAAGATTTCACCAAAATTCAATCGGATCGGTATATTTTTATTTCTCGCGTAATCCGGTGATCCACTCGTGAGTCGTGCCTTATACACCAGTGCTAAGAATTCCCGACGGGCGGCTTGGAAATAAACTGTATTATAAAGTGCGAGTGGATTTGTTTATTTTTCTGACAAAATACTGCCGCCGAGTAATAATATATTTTCAGATTCATCTGCAACGGCTTGAGTCGACATTAAATTGGGACTGAAATCGCGACACGGCGCAAGCGCAAAAGTCATGAGATCTTCTATCATGTAGAAAAATTGTACTTCTAGTCGTCTGCAAATTGAAATGTTGTTCACTACATGCAGCTGATTTTTTTAAAACAAATATACAATATTTTTTTTTTTTTTTTTTTAGTCATATCGTAGAAACCGCGCTGTATAATTTTCTACAGTGTATTCTCATATTTTCTAATCAGTAAACGATTAATGATATTTTTGGGGGGAAGAGGAAAATTTTGTGACAATTGAAAAATTTTTCGCTTAGACTTGAAAATTCGATGGGCAACGATTGAGTTTTACGTGAGCGATTGTTTTGTCATTTCTCTATTTTTTGTGTTTCATCTACTATTAATTTTTCATCTTGATAAAATGCATATCGAAAATCGGCTTAAAATATTACGGTAAGAAAAAAAGTGGGATTCTGAAATGGTGGGAAAAGAATTTACTTCAAATCTGGCACACATATGTTTACTTATTTTAGAATACCGTGCAAAGAAAACTTATATGCATGTTTCTTCGATCTTTTACATGTCCACGAAAATAGAGGGCAGCGGCCTTCGGACTTGCGTTGGTTCGTGACATTCGTTTTACCACGTACTTGCAGTTTCGTCACGGTCAAAAAAATCGCAACACTTTTCTATTCGCGTTTTCGTAACTATAATTCATTTATCGAGATGTGTTGATTCTTGTTAGCTACAGTTTAATTAAATACCGTATCGCATTCAAATACTTCGCAAAAGGAGAACATGTTAATTTTTTGCAAGATTGCGGCGATGTTTCACTGCAGGTTTCTGGTAACTAATTGTCAAATTCCGGCAACGTGCATTCGGCATGATACAGTGTTTGCAATGTAATTTGATCAAAAAAATTACTGTAAAACTTAAACCTTAACTGGTGGAGGTAATAGCTCAGCTTTAACGTTGTGCAGTCATTGCGATAATCTGACGTTATATTAATTACTCGCATAAATACCTCTAATAATTACCATATGTGGAGGACAGCCTTCCACCGCGTATAAGCAATAATGCGTTATACTACGCGCGCACAGTATATGTGCATATCGATGCAGATATATAATTTTACCCAAGAATTAAGATCACTTATCCCGCAACTCAACTCTGTTACAAATTCAATTCCATCCCTTGTTCGTAGATTATAGAACCCATGACGATACCTACGTCTGTACTCTTAAAAATAGCATACATACATGTCTCTCGCACTGCAGTTGGGGAACGGAAAAACATCCGCACAAGGAAAAGGAAAAAAGGGTCGCATCGCCAGCCGAGGTAAAAGCTCAAGTTGCGTATGCAGCGGCCAGCACTCCTCATTCTTCACCGTTGCCGTGCAGCTCGAGGCGATCCTCCGGCTTTGGAGTTTGCGAAGAGGCGATAATCGAACCCATCGTCGCTGCCTTAGATGAGATCATTAGAAGTTCCGGCTGCGGCAACGAAGATTCCGATCCATCACACAGCTCTACAAGACCCCTGCGGGAGCGTAATTCCAGGTGATTATATAACAATATTAATAATTCTTCGAAACGTCATCAGAAATTCCGATGGATAAACTATTCGATAAAGCGATGTAGTAAGTACGTCGATACTGGCACCTCTGAAAAATTTTCGTTGAGCCTGGATTTTCAGTAAAAAGAAAGAAAACAAAAAGAAAAAACAACAACAACAAAGCCGAGGTTTGAGCGGGAAAAAAAAGTTGAAATTCGATTTGACCAACAAATTGTAATCTAGGAAATTATATTATTTACTCGGTGCAGGTACGTTCAATCTCCACCGTCGCGTCGACTGTTTGAATGCGATGGCTCACCGATCTCGAATGATGTTGAATCTCCCCCGTCGCTGCTAACCCCTGATGCTGGGTCAAGACTGTCGAATGTGTGTGTCACGGGCTGGTCTGAGTCGGGATCAGAGTCCAACCGCGGTTTTTTCGAGACTTGCGCCTGGAGATGTCAGGAGCCAGACGTTATGGACGATTCTTCCGACGACAAGGAGAGCAGTTTGAGATATAGCAAGGGTAAAGCACGTATCACGGTACCGTGGGTGGACCCTGCAACTTTACATACGACGGACAGTAGAGACCCGTCACCGTTAACGATAACTAGAGCGGACACGACTCCCGGAACGTATGGCACAGAGCTTACCTTGGCCTCGATCCAATATTCAGTGGCCGGTTCTGGGTCTTCGAGACGCGAAGATCACGGCTGCGACGTTGTGGAAGATTTGAATTTCGACTTGGAGAAACTGACTCTGAGAACACCATCGAGCAGCGAACGACACTCTATGGAAGTGAAGTCGGTTGGGAATTTTCAGCCGCATGACAACAAACCGAAACGAAAATCGTCGGTGTACCATCAGTTCTTCGATCCCGGTATGCTTGACGCAGCTCGAGATACCTCCGTAAGAAGATCCGCGAGTTCTTTAAGGGTGCGAAAATACACACGTTCGGATAGAGGCACGAAACGCAATAAATTACTGTCAAGACCGTCAAACATACTTGCTGAATCGTTGATAAGCGACTCCGAGACATTTGGCAAAAACTTGAGCAGGACAGAACCGGAAGACATGGATAATGTACGATCTTCTTTCTGCATCCCGATTGGTCATCAGGCTTCTACAGGAAGAAACGACGACATTTTGATCACGTCTAGCAGTGACGACGGTGGCCAGGTGCAGAGTGCACCAGCGGTGATGGCGTCGGCTGAAACAAAATGCAACGTTTCTTCGACGATACCGCAACGTGGTAGTTTCATCTTCGACTCTGCACAGTATAACAGAACCGATGATTCATACGCGAGGATCGATTCCATTTCAGGAACGGCAGAATCTCCTGTCGATACATTGTCCTTAACTAGTCGAAAAACAAGCGTGGTATCGGAGAATGAGGATGACAATCCGGTAGAGTCGAGAACGTCTCATTGTGAGACAGCACGCTGCACGGAACCAGACGAAACGGTCGAACCACCGCAGGATATGGATGTAACTGAACCCTCCGGACCGTCCTACGTTTCCATCTCGGACGTGGATGTTCCGATTGCAGAAAGTGGACGAGTTCCTTGGAGAATCGAACGTCAAGAGTCACACACAGTACTTGGTTAGTATTGAAGTGTTGCACGGCAAAGCGTTGCGAAACTGACATGAAATTCGAATTCTTAGGATTTAGTTATACGAGCCGAGTGTATTGCAGTAAGCTACGTAATGAAAAAATGGTGCACTTCTTGGTTATACACTTGGCACAATAAATTTCCGTATGTTTTTCCTTCCAGAGTTTAGCTGCCAATCCAAAGTCAGTCATATGAATTTTTTTCCTAGCATATCGTATACGTTTCTGAAAATTTCCATGTTTTTGCTTCTTGATTGACTTATATCTGGATTCAAAAAATATGTTTGCAGAATCGATGTTGCCGGAGAAGCCTAGCAAGTCGGAAGCAAGCCTTGGGAGCTGCCTGACCAAGAACGTAGTTATGGACGCTCGGAGCTTCCAGCTGCAGACACCAACATTTTGCCCCTCCAACCACGAGATACCCGGTGACGTTGTTTTAGCCAACGGCGAGCGAGGGCGTAGCGACGATTGCGAAATATCGCCCCGATCCAGGTCAGTTGAGCGCGCGATGTCCAGCGAGGAAGATAGTTCGGATTCAGAGTGCGCCCGTGACCGGATTGACTGCGACGATAACGTACAGGTGGTCCTACCACCACGACCATCACCGCCACCGTTGTTATCGCAAATTCGACCGCACCAACCGCCGCAGACGGAGGCGGCGTCCTCGAACCCTTGCGGTCCAAATGTCATTTCCGCTTTTGCATTCCAAGAGCCACCACCATACAGAGATACAACGGAGAATAAAGGCGTCGAAGAATCGGGGGAAAATCATAATCATCGACTTAAGGTTAGTAACAATGAGTTTAAGCTTCTTGTAAGTTTATTAGGATAGAATAATGCGCAATATTTTTCATCACAACACTGTCATTCTCTGTACGAGTGGAAAATAAGATTTTTATTTTTTATGCAGCATACCAGTTCAGTGCAAGTGTAATATCACCATAGAAATCCAACAAAGCGATCTACTAGCATCAGACGCGCGCGAGATGTTTCAGCAAGCCTTTTTAAATTATCAGAACGTTGCAGAGAAACCGTTGTTTATAATTAAAAATCATACACATGTGTTTTAGCTGTAACAAGTGAGGAGAATCAACGCTAGTTTCATTATATATTATTTTCGTTTCGTACGTCGGTAAACCTGAATTACAGTCATAAGATTTTTTTGCTTACCTATTTTTCAAATTAGGCATATTCAGATTATATCACATTACTTTCGATGTAAAATTTCTGCAACGTTATGACGATGAAATTATTACTCTGTATTATTTGCGCGAAAAACCGAAATAATGTCACGAAAAAAAAATCGCTTGAGCCCATCAGCCATTTCGAATAGGAACCTACAACGAAATTTTGTAATTATTGCACGCATGTATCGTTTTACATTAGCAAAACATTTCAGTCATACGGTACGTCTGTACATGTCTTGGACATATCAGTGCATCGGAAAACCAACAGCGTGCGAAAAGCTCGGTAGATACGGCGTCAAAATTTTCTCATAAAAGAAATATCTTCTAAGTAGCGTACAATCAAACCACCCCAAAATATTGATAGTCTCTCAAAAGTATAATTCAAATTTGGAATCTTCCATCGATTTACTGAAAAGTTATTTGGCGACATTTTTAAAATAGTGTTGAAACTACAAAACAGCTTTATGAAAACACTTTCCTGTACGGAAAAGAAATTGCGTATAATTCTTATGATTAACGATGAGAATTTGTACGACTGTGATAACTTCGAAAAGTGTTTTTATATGTATGAGCAGTTTGAGAGGACACAACGGAAAATAGGTGTTTAAAATGTTTGATTTCCATGATGCGATGATTCGAGGCACCGTGCCTGATACGTGAAGAAAAGGAGATCTTAGCAATATCAAACAAAATTCATGTGAATATATCTGGTTTTCAACGTCTTTGCAGCATTCCGGATAAATTTGATATCAGGTTGGGTTAAGTTACGTCAGATATGCATATAATTCGTGGATATTTTGTATACCTGTTTTCCGTGTGCTTGTACTATTTATGTGGGATGTAATAATATTTAGTTTAGATTTGTTTGTACCATAATTTATCTCGAAATAATTTTCCAACGAAACTCCTTAACATTCTTTCCGGCATTCCATTTATGTATATTGAACTAAAACGAGCGATTGATAATAACGCAGATTCGAAATACGAATTTCTACTTGACTCGTCAAACCTTTACGCTATTGTAAAAACATTTTACACCCATGTGTGTCTACGAGTACACAAGGAAACACAATCTTAGATTTGTATTCGCGGTACCCTGAACTTGATTTTTCGGTACAATGTGGATAGATTTGAAATTTCTCGCATTTCTGCTCTGCTCAACGTCAGGTTTGTTCGTTTTATTTCTTGCTGTAGTACTGCCTTTCAAAAATCATAACAAATCCACCGATTGCGAGCCTGAAGTACCCTCCTATACATATATCCATTTCTATATTTAGATAGCACGCGTTCAAGGCTCGAGCTATACGCGAAGGCGTTTAGATAAGCTTCGAGCTTGCCTTTATTGCAGTAGAATTTCAGTATTTCGATTTCTTTCGAACCGTCTGAAATTTCGGTTTTGTTACCTTTCGGTATTTTTTCCACGATTAAAAAGAGACACGACTCGCGAACAGAAGATTAAAAAAATTCCGTTGTCGAAAGCCTTAACCATGCCTGAAACGACGGATATAGTTATACAAAGAGGATTCCTTCAGGGTTAACGATCCGAACGACCGGGGTACTTGATGCGTGTATAGAATGTAACCCCAGTTCCTTATCTGCCCTAATACAGTGAACCCCTAAAAATCTCTGGGGGTTCGGTGAAAAAAGAAATTACCAATGTTGAATCCTAAGTAATTTTTAACAAGGGATTAAACGGTGAACTTCAATTTGATCTTGAAGGTCATTTTGAGCTCACCATTGACTTTTCAAATGGAAAACTCATTTTTAATGCCAGAATCGGAAAGAGCGGGAAATTTTACATTCAAATATGTGTTAAGGTCCAGGGTCAAGACGACCTCTTCGCGCCAAGTAAAGGTCCAGAGTATGCTCGGTAACAAGAACTCGAATAATTAATTTTTAGGATTCGCATCTCACGCAAGATGTTTCACGCAAAAGTTGTCAGGTTTGGTCAGGACGATCTGATTAGCTTTCAAAAGATTTCGGTTAAAAATCTTGCGTGACATGAGGATCCTGAAAAATTATCTGCGTTATTCTTATAAGGCAATGCGCTGAGCAAGGAGTCGCTTTTAAGTAAGACAGCTTGCTCATGTCGCGCATTCAATAAAACTATTTACTTACATGAACAGAGCTGCGAAGTTGTCAGGATTCTTGCGATTAGGGGCTGGATGGAGTGATTGGTCGATTCAAGGTTTTTCTCATGCGTTTGCTGATAGTAAAAATTTGTGATTTTCAGAAAACTGAACGATTGCGCCGTTCGCTATCCGAGGGTGATAACAGCACTTGCCGTGAAAGCATCCGATGCAGATGCAGCTGCGACTGTAGCGAGGCTCAGAGTAGAATACTTGGTGCCCAAGGTGGAACTGGGGACACTCTTGAGGGATGCGAACACCAACTGAATCTGGGAGCATTTCCTAATTTACCGGATGCTCGTCTGATCGAGCTTGGACTATCGGATCCTCCCTATGGCCATGAACTTTGGTACTGATTGTCATCTATAACATAAATATATGTACATATTTCGAAAATTAGCAAAGCATACAGAACTTATCAAGATCTGGCAGAGCATTCTTTAGATGAATATTGTATTTAATCATAGGAGCATTGACTAGGTAGTCCAATATACTAAATGGCGTAATAAATATTCTAAGGCTTCTAGTGTCACATGCAGGATTTTCCTAGGTGCACAAAAATTCATTTTACGTGATAGTGTCCATGAAAATTATTTTTAGCTTTAAACCAAAATATTAAATCATTCATCTCAAGCACATTCGATATTTTAGGTACATTTATTTTACGAAATAACCCGCGATATTTTCATTAACTCGACGCGGAAATGGAGTTGGAATGTTGTGACGTATGTTCAAGTAATACATTATGCGTTCAATATGTATTATGTTTTCGGGATTCTTCATCATGCAGCATAATATCGGCATAACATAACTGTTCCATTATCTCAACTTTGACTATTGATTTCAAACAACATATTTAATTCAAAAAATAAACTCGTCTCAAAAAATCGAAAATGAAAAGAATTCAATCAACCATTTCTTCTGTTTCTGTTACAGCGAGCGCATAAGCGAGGATGAACTCGAGGTAATAAACGCCATTACAATATACTTTGATTATTCTATTTTTAGTCTTCCGTTATTTCATTTTCGTCGTTTTCTTAGGTGTATTTTATTATACGCATTCCCATATGATATTTGATTCAATCCGTATCCGCGCCTCGTAAACTAACCCAAACAAGTTCGTCTTGTCTTGAAGTTGATTGATGGGAAAACCTCATAAACATCGTCAAATCCATGTCAAGCTGAGATGTGAAGGAACATTTGTCGATTACCAAGTTTTTTTTTTTTTCAAGTTTGTATTGTATACTGCAATGCGCGTGTATCTTTACACACGTGCCACAAATATGCAAATCTCTGAGAAGCGAGTCGCTTGAACCATTCAAAGTAACTCTGTTGGTGCCCCCACCGCTACTGCGGGAGATCAGAGGTCCCGTTTAAATAGATGTTGTCTAAGTACCTATTTTTGTGCATGTCCCATGAATCTAATAAATTTTTCCGCTTTATTCCGAACCAGCGAAAATATACGGCGCTTTCGATTGGATTGGGCACTGACAGAGCAACCTTGCTACGGAGGTTGGCACTCAGTTTACGGCAAAGAGACCAGGCTGAGCGCAATCTTGCTACGGAAGTTGGAAAGATGCAACGTGACATTCAGGTGAGGTTGGAGCATAACATATGTAACAGTATTTCTATTCATGATAAAATAATCAGCGTGGATGTCGGCTCGAGTGTGTCTACCTCACGTATGATGGTCAAGTGTAACAACGTCATCCGAATGCACGACACGTGCAATCCAATATAGGAAGGTGTGTAGGTACATATATACCGTGCAGAGGTTGACGTGTGCCATCAACGCCGGTTAAAATTCACGCAGAAAATGATCCTTTGATCGATTATTATATTGCCGTTGATCGTCAGGCCCTCGCCCCGCTGTGCGTGGATCGAGAATCTGTAGAGCGAGTCGAGCGAGTCAGACACCAGTTGGAGATGATTTCGCGATGTGCCCTAAGAGTATCTTGCACGGCTGAGCTCCTTGGCGCTACGCATCAGGAGCGTCGAGTTTCCAGGGCAGCTCTCCTTGCCGATAGGTATCTACAGGCTTTACGGGCCAGGTGTGACAAACTTGGCGCCGAGCTCGCAGAGACAAAGTGAGAAGAACTTCCCTCATGACTCGTTTAATTTCATTTTCAATTCTGCGCTACGTTGTTCGGCCTCCATTTGCGGTTATACGTGTAGACTCAAGTACGTGATACCGCGAGGATTCGGTGGAGCAGTCTCAAGGATTGTCAAGTAAGAATATACAATCCTTGGACCAGATCACCCAGCAGGATAACAGTAGATCCGACGGCCGACGGCAATTTTATTTTTTCCTATGTACCTGTAATATTTTTAAATTTGCAACCCACCGTAGGGCTATGAAGCGTGCATTATCGACACCAAACAGTCATAGTAATATAAGGCAATCTAGGATCTAGGTATATGTCTATGCCACACATGTAGTTAATGTAGTTCATATCCCGCCGAACAACGAAGCTGCTGAACAATCATGAATACAAATTGATCTGCAGTTATTGCCCGTTTGTCCAACCTGCATGGGTACTCGAAATATGTACGTGTCGATAACGTTACAGGCGCATCCTGATAGATAACAACATTGTTGTTGAGGAGAATCCGAGTGAACTCATCGACGACGGTGTTCCCCGGGTCCGGTATCGCGGGATACCGCCTGCCAGCCGTACGGCAACGGTGCGAAGAACCTTTGATTTGATCACATATGCAACCCGCTTATTCATTTCATTCCTTTCATATTCCAAGGGTATACGCCTCTTCCGACATCCTTCGATCGAAACTTCGTGGATTCCAAATTTCAAATTTTACGGTTTTTCCAAAATAGCTTATCTTGTACGAAGAGAAGAAGCTCACATGTGTAAATACACGAGGACAAAGTTCTTTCACATGCATGGATTGTGCGTTTTTTTTCTCGTTTAAGATCTGGGACCATTTAATTGGACAGTGACAAATCTTCTTACGAGATTGATTTTTTCTTCGATGTTTGATCACTCTATATAGATTTTTTGTATACAGCTTGGCATTTGAAAAAATTTCTCTGATTCTTTCCGTAATACGTTTCAGCGGTAATTCCAGCTTAACTCCGAAATTTGCTGATTTTCTGTGTAATTTTCCGAGTCGTCGTTTATTTTAATATACATATGATTATATATGGATCGTAATTTTCCACTTTATTTCCCGTTGGTGATCGTTTCGTGTTTTCCGAGTGATCCTCGCTTCCTGGTAATTCATTCCTGGCAGATGGTGAATTAATATATATCCCCTTGTGTTTGTTAAAAATTTTAATTTGTCTTCAAATTTCATAGGTGTCTAGGAGAAGGGCCAGCATCGCAACGATATCTCGACCCGCAACGGTTAATTCCCTGCAAGAGGCATTAACAAAGGCAACGCCTCATCATATAGTGGCGAATCCGACTCGTTGCACTCAGTGCCTACCGATCGTTAGTGCGATTTCCCTAGTTTTTCCCAAATAAAAATACCGATAACCTATAGGGAAACCGCACGCATAAGGTACGCCCCAGTGCAGTGAGTCGAATTTGCTATATTTATTATTTCATGAATTCACCTTGCTGTCTGGCGTAGATCGCGAATCGTATAGACGCATGCACATACCTGTGTACGATAATGTACATGTATACTACTTTGGTATGTATGTATACCCGAAAAAAGTCAATTCTGAACCCCATCCCCCTAATTTTAACGGGTCAGAAGTAAGGCTGGCAGCACTAGCGTCTAACTATTGAATAACACATTTCGTTAATCTTGCGGTCTCGATTTTGTGCCCTTTTCGAGACCCATCAACCTTTGTTTGGAAGCTTCTTTTTTTTTATCCTGTTTGAATTTTCAAGTATAATTCTAATGGAGAATTTCGCATTAGACACTCTGCATGTAGCACAACACCAAATTCTCTAAGAAATTTTCTTTGGCGTTTGTAATAATTCATAATGATCCGATTGCCAATCATACAGGATAATGTGAGACAGCAGCGTGTCTCTATATCCGGTAGAATGACATTGAGGCGGCCTTCGCTCAGTTACGACACGCAGAGGTGGGACGAGAAATTGGATAGAACCGAGTGAGTATAACAATGCGAATATTATGGGAATTCTATGTCTTTGCATATGTTGCGCTTGAATATACGCAGATAACACAAACAATTGTTATTATATATGAATATTTTCAACGGTTCCAGCAGCAGTTCAAGCAGCATCGGAGAGCTGAGAGAAATATTCGAGCAGGCTGAGTCAAGGCGCGGTTCGAAGGAAGAAAATAACAATTTGATTCGCCGACAATTGAACAACTTCAGCGTCGGTAATTGCGAAAGTGGTGATTTTGATACGTTTGCAAGTACCAGGGGAGATTCAACCATTTGTCAAGCTCAAGTCAGAGACGAGGAATTACTAACTGAAAACATAACACCGCGGTAATTTCTGATTCATTATTGCTATTGTAGTGTTATTATTCACGTCCATCTCTCCAACATCCCGAATTAAAGTGATGCAATCGCTCATATTATGGTCATTGCCTGCATTGTATAACTCACATATCGTAAGTGCAATAGATGTCTGTTTGTATAGACATGCGTAGTAGATTATTCATTGCAGTTGCAATCCTATAATTTACTTGCTCCTGCGTAATTATTGTTTATTTCACATTTTTCCAAATTAAAAAGTATCTTAATTGAAGAAATCCACCGAAACAATTCACGAATTCAGCCATAATGCGCGGGGTACGAATAATTAAATTAACCGCTAGCGGGGCCTTTTGTATAAATTTGAAAGATTTACGCGCAAGCAATTTCGAAATTGATTTTTAAAAAAATATATATTTTATAATCTTGCCCTACTTTGCCTCACATATTTGTGTTTTTGCGAATGAAAGTATTCTTTTCTGTTACAGCCAGAGATTGCCTCGACTCTTCGGAATTTTGTGGGATCAAGTTTCTCGCCTCCCTCTATTTTGGTACATTTTATTTGTTGCGGTATTTTTTTTCGGTTTCTACAGCAACCGGTACGTAACCACAAGATACATGGCGCCTTTGAAGTGGTGGTCGATCGAAGAAATATTCCAAAGATACGGCTACATTCGGCGTAACCTGCCACCACCACCTGTCTGATCTGACTTCTTTTATTGTATTTGTATAATACCGACAATATGGTTCAATTGAATCCGGTTGATAGATTGGATTACATCGTGTCCATGACGTTCGTTCTTAGATACGGGGAAGGTACCGCAAGTGCTTTGAATTTTGCGACCTAGCATATATTTCTATATTATCTATAATATTATTTTGTGCAGTAACATTTATATAAATTACGGTAGATTGGTCAGCAATAAAGTATTCTGTCTACAGTATAAGAATCTTACAGTATGTAGTACCTGGAGGGAACCTTCCCTTTCTCCTCCCAAAAGTAAACAGTTTGAAATTTTTTTTAACGCAAATAATGCATTTTCGAAGAAGAAGCTAAGTCGTTGAACCGCCTCGATAAGTACAGCTTATTATCAATGTCGCGTCAAGAACGCGCTTTGCTCTACTTCTGCTCTAAAACCGCCGTTTGTGAGTCAGTCAAACGCTTTGCTTTGGAACTGCTGTCGAGCGCTGGTCAGTCCGTGAATTTATACCGAAAACCCGGTTCAATCTGGTTCCGTGGCAGCACTATCGCCGCCAAGAGCGACGAAGGAAAAAGGCTTATTAAAAAGCTATTATAGGCAAAGGAAATGAATTGCATCACGAATATCGCCTTTTCATGTGTAGCACATTTGAATTACGCGCGGCTAGATATTACTCTCCTCGATCTAAAGACGTCACTACGGCCATGACTATAACGATGGGCGAATGGCGAGCCCACTGACGAAAAAACCTTCGATATCATCGCGCTGCATGTGGCAGAAGTTCGAACCCTCGACACAACGATGAGCGACCGATGATTCACGGTACGGAACGCGCGAATGGTGGCCTTCTTTTTCCGGTGACAAGTCCGACACGAAGCACCCAAGTATGTCTGCTTTTTCAACAAATCCACAGATATCTCGTGCATCCGCAATGTTAAACGTGCAATCATAGTCTTGATATATTATGAGTTTACTCACGAGCCATAAAAACGTTGCAAACATAATTTCGCGTAGTCAGATGCGATGTAATATTCGTAAATCTAGTGTTGTGAGCTGTGTTGAAGAGTGTCCATATCGGATATATCTTACGTTCGCCACGCAATTGTCTCGTGGATGTTCAAATTTCATTCGTTCAATTAGATCTATTATGGCTCGAGAAAAATGTGTTGCTATCCGATTATTTTGGCAAAAAACATTTCAAATTCGACGAATATAATCACCAAGCAAATTCTTGTTTTAAATCCAATCGTGACATTTTGTAACATCGCCTAACCCTAACCCAATACGACCTAACCTACAGCTGCAACGAACTATGATATTGGAATAAATACTCTTTTCGATCATTTACAGAATGTTGATGCCCAAGAAAAACCGCGTTGCCATTTACGAGTACCTCTTCAAGGAGGGAGTAATGGTGGCTAAAAAGGATTATCACGCACCCAAGCATCCAGAACTCGAGACCATACCCAATTTGCAGGTTATCAAAGCTATGCAGGTAATGGAAGTAAACGTTATGAAATTTTACTGTCTTTGACGATTATTCTGTTATCTCACCGTGTTGACCGGTAAATTACGGATCCTAGCCTAGGAAGGATTGTCCGCGCAGGTAAATCCGGGGAAAGTAGTAGAATTTCGTTAGACAGGGGGGAGTTGGGGAATTTCGTAAATCGTTGTGGCTATTCGTACTCAAAAGAAAACCGACACGGAATACTCTGAATGTGTCAAATTTTCGCGTTTTCGAAATTATTTTGAAAAATTTTAGTCTGAACAATCTCCAGGTTCACCCTGTAGTACAAACAGAAACGTTGTAAAGATGAAATGAGTTATTTATTTGAAGACATCAAAAGTAGTGTGATTTATTAAGAATGTATTATCATTAAATGGTATATTACTCAAAATTCATATTTTCTGGCCAAAATATCTGGTAAAGTCAGAGATTCCAGAAATCAGGTAGCATACGAACGTTTATAGTGTACTCCGAAGAAGAAGACATTTGATTTTGTTAGTTCCATTGTTGATAGAAATTTGAAATTTTCGTAACTGTGGTAAAAAATACTTGAGAAATGCAACCTTTAGCATATCTAGAGTCTTTCGTGTAGAGGCGTGTGAATAAACGCTCTGCTTGTTTTGTTATAACTTCACATGGGAAAACTTGCAACTTTTTTCAAATACCAATGTTTATGTCATCTTACCATTTTGTATCGAACGATTATTATTTCAGTCCTTGAAGTCACGAGGTTACGTCAACGAGCAGTTTGCTTGGAGACACTTCTACTGGTACCTGACGAACGAGGGCATCGAATACCTGCGAGCTTATCTCCATCTCCCTCCAGAAATCGTTCCTGCAACATTGAAGAGACAGGTCAGACCTGAAACCGCGCGGCCCAGACCCGCCGCTGGCCCTAGGAGCGAGGGATCGCGACCAGCTGAAGACCGTGCTGGTTATCGCCGAGGTCCTGGCGGACCGCCAGCACCTGGTGATAAAAAGGCTGATGTTGGCGCTGGTACTGGTGATCTCGAGTTCCGTGGAGGATTTGGGCGCGGAAAAGCTCCACAATAAATAAGCTTCGTTTATTACATAAAATGCAACAAAATCTGTATAATCATGAATAAAACATGACTCAGTACATACCCATTTCTTTAGTTTTCCTTGTGTTTAATTAAAATTTTCTTACCAGTAATGAATTTTTCTGTTCCTTTGACAGAATTTTTTAGTAGGAAGTAACTCAGATTAGTGCAGAGGTCTCACATTTTTTAAGAGAGTTACAGTGTATTTTGACTTGATGGAATTGCATTGTCATTATTTCACGATGAGTAATTTTAACACTGCTGATACCTGACGAAAACTTGGTGCTTCAATTATCTGGTTTTGTTGCAATACTTGTGTACGGATTTTGAGAATTATAACAAGTGCACTCCATTCATAACTATTGATTATTATCAAGCTATTGCAGAAGTTTGCCTTTAGAATGCATAGATCAGCCACCTAAGTGGAAAATCCTGATTTTCTTTTCTAGTGAAATCACAAATCTGCGTTACAGCAGGTCGAGACAGACGTACGAGAGATGTTATTAAAATAGAGTCAAATATTTTTATTCCTATTGTTTATTCAAAGATGTTGAATACAAAATCCACGTTCTGTCATTAATTTGTGTTGCTTTTCCACTGTCGTGCCAATTTACTCGAGGTAGTGACACAAAATTGATTCAAAACTGATGACAAATGGGGTTCACTGTTTCAAGTCGTAAAAGAGGATTTATAATACAAACATTACTTGTATGTCACAGTTGAATCCAAATAAGGCATTCGTGTAAATATTAACGGGAGGCCTGCCATGCAGTGTCAAAGGCTTTGGCGGTATATTCGCAGGCTTTCTCCAGATCTTCCAATCCTTTTCTTAATATATCAACAGCGCGACCAGACTTTGCCTGTATCCTGAAGTGCATCTTAGTCTCTGCAGGATGGGGCACGGTATAACCACAGAATTGAACATCTGGACTACAAATCAAATTAGAACATGTTATAATTAAATTGTTTTTGACTAGATATTAATAAAAAATATTGATGAATACAGAGGTGTGTAAGGTAAAATAGGATAAGAAATTAAAATGAAATCAATATTAATTCGACTGAAACAAAGAATAAAAACAGGACAAATTTTTACTATTGAGCAATAATTGATCGAAGAGCATTTCCTAAAGTATGACCCTCATCCTGGAATACAAAAGTTTGTGATTTTTCTCCAGACTCCTCATCTCCGGCAAGCTGCAAATAGAAAATATCACAGTATTAACAACATTGCTTCCGAACACAAGGTTATAGAAAATAATACTGCTTCCAGTCATATGTAACTACAAAAGAGTATCACGTTCCTTATGCATTGAAAATGTCAAATTGGTCAATTTCATGGTCGTAACCAAAGGGGATACTTCGAAAAAGTAAACATTTTTGCTCGACTAGTGCATTACGAGTTTATTCCATGCAATGCTTCATCAAATTATCGGCGAATTGGGGCAAGCAGTTGTAAGTCACGCAATCATGCGAGAGATAATAGAACAAATTGGCCTCCATTCTAGGCTGAAGGTTTTATAAACTATCGAAGAGAAAACTTGCATGAAAATCGTCCAATTCAAGTATATGCCTACTGAACACTTATCATGCCCAGTAGTACTAAGAAGACTTGTATCCAGAAATATAATTAATTTAATAGAATCACTTTACAGTTTCAGTGACACTCAGGGTCGCTACATAAGTCCAGTGATCGGTAAACTGTTTTAGAAAATACTATTCATATCACCTCTGCTAAACGTCCCATTTGAAAATAGATTGGGAAGTCAGACTTTCAGTGATGCTTGTAAAGAAATATGTCACTGATCTCTCACTGTTTCAGTCCGGAATGTCAACGCGTTTACAAAAATCTTCTCTTTTGCTTTTGATAGGTTATCAGCATGTATTCTTGTCACACGAGTCTTTATTGTTGACGTGCGAAGGTGCGCGAAAGTCGCTGCTGCAGTGTGCATCCGCTGCTATGTTCAGGGTAGTCACAGAATTCTGACGAAACATTCGAACGTGCTCGGTGCCGTGTTTGCGTACCGAATTCGTGCTGATTTGCGCGTAATTCAGTACTTTTTCGTAGTTAAACTCGATCCGTGGGGGTGGCCTCGGTAAATGATCATCAAATATACAGTTTAATCTCACCCAGAGGTTAATTTTCACGTATTATACCCGTGACTGATTTTTTTCGATTTGAACAAATGACGATCGCGTTTCAGCGGTTGCGTATTTACACCGCCGACTTACGCTGAGTCTTAAAATTCGTTAATATTCTCGGTATATTTGTAGAAAAATTATGTTTTAAATGTGTCATCTAGTTTGGAAAGTACCGTTTTTGTTTCGTAGTGATTATTTCGGGTGTAAAAGCAGTAGTGATATACGATCCGTGTGCAATATTGTCTTGGGGTCGATAATAAGAGCTGATTCGGACGATTCTACACTTTGGAAACATCGAGCGACTAGTAAGTTTCCGTGATTCCGTGATTTCGTGTATAGACAGGAAAAGTGTCGAAAAATTATTAATATTATTACTTCAAGACGTGTTTTACCGTAGCTCCCGTAAATTTAGAGATCTTACGCGTTGCTGAATGTGAATTAAGCATCCCGACGGTTAACCATCGCTTACTCGGCTTACTGCGAATTCAATTCCGATATGGAATTGAAAGAATCCGAATTGAGCGTTCAAGAGCGGTAATTAACACATCTGTTTCTTTTTCAGTTTTTGAAGCGAAAAATTTTCTAGATCAGAAAGGTTTTCGTTGTCAACCAACCTGTTGCCGAATCGATGTGGATTCGTGTGATGTGCGGATCTGAAGCTAACTCGGCGCTGGTCAAACGAGAAGTGCGGCTCGCTCAATGGTGGTGCTTTTATTTGAGGCGGTTAGTTGGATTATCGAGCGTTCAGCAATCGCTCGGTGACGTCACCGATATAGAAGTAGCAAATTACAAATTTTTTGCTCCCTTGCCGAACTATACTTCTAGATGATTAACTAATAACACGAAGAATAAAGAAATAGGCTTGAAATGAAGAATCATGTTTAAAAAATTCATTATGCAAAATGTAGAAACGAGTAAATGTAAGAGTTACGTTGTTCTCCGACGTGTGAGGAAGTTTATTCGATCGAATGACTTATGTATTAGGCATGTATATATCGTCAGGTCTCTATCCTTTGCAGGCTGACAATAATTGCTAGTTCAAAAGCCAGCTTTTACGTTAGCGAGCAGTTAATAAAATCATCATTAGAACTATTCAAGTTTTATAATACATTAAGGATAAGGATTTGTTCTATGCAGACTCAAATGTCCATGAAATATATATCATATTTATTTTACCAACATTGTAGCATAAAGGTATGTTCGACGAGACAGGCGTTAGTCAAAAGTACAGAATTCATCATTCAATACGGTGACCGTTGTCCTTCGGTGATACAAAGACCAAGAATTCCCATGTTACGCAGGTGTTTCAGCATCGTTTGTTCGACATTGGCTAGTTTTACGAACAAACGCATTGAGCTTCATTCCAATTTCTTGTGAAGTCTACACTTTTGAAAAACACTGATTGATCGAAATTGAAAGCACTCTGCACATTTCTACGCACTATCGTGAAACATAGCACATTGTTATATTGCTTTTTCTGACGCTATTTTTTTTTTCAATCGAAATGCAGTATAAACTCCCGCATTCGTAACCGACACAAACCTATTTTCTCTTTTTCAATCACCATATTTTCGGTCATTGATGTCAATTAAAATTTACTTTGATTTTTTGTACGATTATACTCGTCTCTCGGACATCAATAGAAATAATATTTGTATGGTTCATGTAAAACAAATACACAAAATCTATCCACAAAATACCACTTTTTCGAGTATAAAAGAAAGAATTTTCAAATCATTTTTCCATTAAATATCGGTTGTCAGCTCAATGAGTTGAAAACATGTAATTAAGTGATAAAATTGACCATATTAGACTGATTTTAATTTTTTCTTTCTGGGCACAATTCGACCGACTACTTGATTCTGACCAATAAGTTTTTTTGGAAGAGTCAATGGTATTTGCTTATGCTGATTGCCCAGGCAAAATAATTCGGTAGGCGTGAGTAAAGCAATTGTTTTCGTTATTAAAAAAAAGTACTTTTTCTCAGTATCAAGACGATTTTAAAAAAATATTATATGATTACTAACAGGAAATAATAGACTTCTATATAGCTATAACTGTATTCATAGACTTGTACGCATTAACAAAGAATGACTGTATTTAAGTAAGAATTTATACTTTAAACAATCTGACATAAACTGAATATAGATAACACTCTAAAGCATATATTGAAAGTATTAATACGTATGTATAGAATATACGTATAAATCAAATCAAAATATTGATTAAATATTTTTACAATTTCACTAAAATATAGCCGAACGGGTAAGGTAATCACGCGAGTGTTATTTATTTCATCAACCGACTGTTTGATTATTTCATCACAAATTCACAAAACGAAAAAAGTTGATCGAAATATAATACAATCATACGCAATATTTTAAAGTTCATGGATGAGATATTTGAAAAATAGACAAATCGAATTTCCATGGTTAATCAAGTGTATCATGTTTGTTGCAGTAGCAACAAATATTGTCTGACGTGGCACTATAAGTGAACATCTTTGTATATAAGTACAGGTATACGTAGAACTAATAATCGACATATGATATTCGTTTTGATAGGATATTGTAATACTATATCTGGCAACAGTAGTTATATTATATATATGTTTCGTAAATTGTAAATAAACTCACCTAGATACAAACTCGTAAAATATTGACCACCACTTTTACAAATCATATAGTAAAAATATAAATGTTGGTAAACATCTAAATTTCGTACAATATACATTTTCATGTTTCGCTTAACAAAGACTGTTATAACAAAGAAACAACTATATAATATCGTTTATCACTATTAAAAAAGTCCAGTAGTAAAATATACATTGTAATATTCATTGTAAATCATTACACTGCTCCCTTCCAAATTCTGTGAGTTGATTTCTATGCCGTTCGATACTCAATAAGTTTAGCACTACATTCCAAAATCAAATTCATCACGAATCTAATGAAGCCAGGAAGTTTGCTTCACAAATTACTCAATACCTCCTACGTATAATTTGTTCGAATTGCATATCGTCCATTATACTATTTATTTGTACCCCATCTATTTTCTATTGAAAGGCATCCGAACAAATCTTAGTAAATATATTATGATATTCACAGACTGTAATGAAATGACGGAGAAACATTAAAATAAAATTCACAACATTTCGGAATAATCAATTCAAATACTAACCAAATTATGAATGTTACAATTGCAGTGTACCGTGTGTACCCGTCAAAAAAGTAATTACTTTATAACGCGCTAAGCTAAACCAGACCGAACTGACTCGTTATTATAATATTGAAACAGGCTTTTGACTGAGTTATTCGCAATGAATCCAAATATTACTTTGCACCGTATGTAAACAAAGAGTTGGAAACAAAGTTACCTTTTTTTTGCAAATGAAAGAAGGACTAGATGATATTCTTGTACGAATTCCCCAAGGTATTAATAAGATGCAACGAATAACTGTTCCCTACTATACCCAAGGTAGGCAGGCGTAGGGGGCACAACTATCATAGTTATGCCCCAATGGGAGAGAGTGTCTGCCTCTATGTCAGTGGTGACGTGGGGAACCTGCCTGCGATAATCCAGATCCATGCATCGCTTGTGCACCACTGCCGGTAGGGTGATTTAGATATTGCTGTTGTTGCTGCTGCTGTAATTGTTTACGATCTTCCATGCCAGCAGCAAGATACGAAAAGACACAGAGAACTGCATAGCAGATCTGATCTGCCTGAAAAGTGAGGAACAAAATGTGTTTCCGTTCATCGCTTAACAATTATGAATTATTAACGTGCAGTAGACAATAATACGACATATGAGTTGAAAATATATGAGAAACTTAAGGAGGAGCATATTCTGGTTTGATAATAATCATAGTAGAGGGTTGAAACAAAAGGAAACTTACACTTGGACTGATAAAATTAAACATGTGTGTGAATTAAAGATTCATGCATTGATGTATCAGTTTTATCAACAATCTGTGCCTCTGCAGATAGTTGAGCAGCGTGAGCAATGGAGAAGACTCTGTGTAAGCAGTGAGCTGTTTCGCCTGCCTGTATATGTGTGATAAAATTTTTTAATTACATTCAAAATAAATCAAAATATGTTTCTGCTTAAAAATAACAAATAATAGTTTTTAACAAAAATTTCAAATAATAATCGGTTCGTTATAGTACTACATGAGTTTTGGAGAAAAGATGGCTTAGGCGTATATGATCGTAATCCGTTTGAAGGAGTTGGATAACACTTACCAATTGTGACTTATATTTACGTTGAATTACTTGTCTAGTTTTAGGATCTGAAATAAGATAAAATATTCCGTTGACATTTTTATATCTCAATAGTGATGAAATCACTGGACGATGCCTCAAAGAATGGTGAATTAATGAAATGATAAAAAATGTTTCGCTATTAATAATACTTCATTATACCTATTAAAAACACTTACTGAATTCTTCCAAAACGAAGATCCCACCCTTCTGTGTAAAGCACTTGCGGATATGATCGAGTCTTACAAAAAACTGCAATTAACACAATTTTTATACATTAGTGTCAAGTATATATTGTAATATTTCTAGTGCTACCATGCAAATTCTAGGTACCACTCAACGGTGAGAAGTATATTGGATAAAATAAATTGTTGGGCACATTATCTCTATTCCTTATCGTTGACTAGAATCATTAAAGTAATATGAGGATTTTCCAATGATTAAATGTCTGAGTTTGATAAAAAAAATAATAGAGCACAGACAAGTCCTGGCCATTTTCCAATTACTATACCATGTAACATTTATTAAATCCAATATGGTAGAAGCAGGATTGAAGAGTTAGCTGTGAATATTAAGGTTGATTTTAAATCCATGCAAACATTTAAAGCGTGGAGAATGAGAGCGGTACAGAGCGATGCAATTATTTAGCAGCGGTACGTAGCTTAAAATGCATTATCCAAGCATCAACAGCAGCAATAGTATAGTAGCAACAGCAGGCAACTCTGGAGATGGCCTAAACTCATCTTACATTGTTGATTGCTTGGCATTGAGAGATTGCTAAATGTGCATTTATATCATCTAGTTTAGTGGTGGACAATGTCCCCGGTAACAATGCACAGTTACAGTTTAGTTGCAGTATAGTATTAAATGTATAGTATTTGTTGTATAGTTGGTATATATATATATATATATATATATATATATATATGTATATATATATACCATTTATTTATATATATATATATAAATATAATTAAATATATACATACATATATATATATTTGTGTGGTAGTAACAATTGAAACTAGAAACATCATGTAGCAGTGCCATGCCATGAGTGTGAAAATTGTAATGTATAGGTATAGTGTATGAGTTACAGGTCTGTTGGCTGGATAGTATATAAAAGTGATCGCTGAGTTAAGTTATAATATATATATAAGGATGATAGCTCTAGGTAGCACCAATCCATTGCTCTACTAGGTGATGGGCGAAATGATGTGGTTATCGATATGGAGCAAGAAATGAGGATAGCGAGATGAATCTTAAGATTGGGTGACTGTAAACACTCGGTGAAATTTTCATTCTTGCTGATATTTTTTCCCCATTATAAGTTGATGGATTTGCGCATCTACAACATGTCAACATACTAAAGACTTATCTGACATGAGGAGAGAATCGCCAACTCTTATACGAATATTGAAAACTTTGCGAAAACTTTGGAGGTCATAGGAATGTATACACTATTTCATTCATTCTGCGTATTTACATTTAAACGTTTATATATCCGATAGATGTTCCGTGTTTTGAAAGTCGTGGAAAAAAAGATATATTAAATAATCTACTCCAAATGCATGTAATTACTTACTGCCAATGCTATATAAAATTTACTTTTAATTTATGTAGACGTGTCTTATTATCAATAATAATAATGAATACTTTTTCGTACAGTGTATACCACCAAGATATAGGTCCTTTATAATTGTCAGGAAATTGGGAAAAATTTTCTTACTTACACAACTACAACATATATAGTGTTCCTAAGCCTTATTCATTGTATAATATCAGCAGAAACATATGTTTCATCAATGTGTGAGTAATGCAGTCCCCCAGTCTTAAGGGAATGAATTACGTCAAGTTCGGGATTAGTGAGGCACTACGGGTGTCACTACGTCTTGGTGCTATCGGGGCACACACTCTCTACGGCCGCACTCCGAAAGTCCAGTATTTATATTCATATTTTTTTAATAAGCTTTGACCATAACATTTTTTTTTTCATAATGAACAGCATCTCTAACACTCACTCTGCCTCTTCTAGTACCAGCATTGTGCACGGTTTCAGAACTACAGATACATCTTACGCTACATAAGATATATGTATATATACACACAAATGTATATGTATACACACACAATGTATTTGATATGGATGTTATGTAAAAACCAAAGGAAAAAGAAAAAATCAAAAAATCTGCACAATAATGTTACTGGTACTAGGTGAGCTCTATGATATCGGACGGAACATATACCACAACTAACATCAATCGATCAATATGGTAAGAAAACAGTGAAGTAGACAGAGCAGATCAATTAGTTTAAATGCAATCTGAGAATAATATAACAGTGGAACACGACTAAAAGTAATGGTGAAATAAATAAGCATTTCCGGAACACGGCCAACATTGAATATATTAATCAATACTGAACTGGTAACAAACAATGAGTTTTTTGATAATACCTCGAAATCCTGTTTACCCAAGCCAGGGTAATGTCGACAGACAGGACAAGAACAGAAAACAGAAAACATAAAATTAAATTAAGTAATATGATATAATACAGTATACGCATTAGTATAACTTTTACTTTTAAAATAACAGAATTGTGCGGTATATATTATATACAGCCGTTGCCTATTGTCATGGCCAATCTGCATTAGCGAGGTTTCATTGTTCAAGGACCATCTCAAAAGTTCCCTAAGCTGAGAAAAGTCTATCCTCTAGCGCCATGTGTGCGACGGGGCACCAAAGTGAACAGCCTAATAAAGCCCTACCTACATCTATAATACCACCTATCTTGTAACATTCATCCCGTACATATTTATTCATGTTTGCGGAGTAAATATATATATATATATATAGATAAATAAATACGTACATATGTGTGTATGTATGTATATATATATATATATATATATACACATACACGTATATATATAGACTTTTCTCGAACATGACCACGACAGAAAAAAGGTTGGTAGACTTATAGAAAGGTATAATATAGCATCCAACATTCAGTACAAATCATAAGAGATGAGAATATAGAGTATATGGACAAATGATATGTTGTCTTTTTTTCAAAATCCTTAATAATTATAATACAGATAAAAGAGACTGCAGCTGCACATCGAGCTCCATGCAAGAAAAACATTGAATAACGCTCAAACAAAACATATCCAACATAATACCAATAATAAATTAGAGCTGTAAATGTGACCTGGCAATAATATTTAGTAATTACCGTATCCTATATGCGTCATTGAATTTCTCATCAATCACTTTGTCAAGTGAAGGAAATACTCATATATGTATAATACATGAACATAATTTTATATAATTAATAATGCAGATTGTGAGAGATTTGATTTAGTGCAAGTCGTATGAAAATAATGTACTCTCCAATTTTCAAATACAATGCATATTCCTGCTCAGTATCCTGCTGTCTTTTATGCCCTCAAGACGATTGAACAATGAGCATGTAATATTCCACAGTATTGTGTATCAAGGTTTTTTTCAGATCCATAGGTAAGACTGAGAAGATACGTACAAATACAAATTAAGCAGATCGTGGTGGCTATAGCGATGGGAGATAATATTGAGTGGTCCTTGCATCAATGCAATCAACGAAAAACACAGAGAGAAAAGTCAATAATTAAAAGTATACAGACAGTATGAAGAGATAGGGCCACGATACGCTCCCTACCCTTCTGCCCCGGTCCAACGGTTATTCTATGTCAATCAGATAGAATTATCTTGAGCAATTCACTGTTCTTAAATATGACATATCCGGGAAAAAATTTTTAATGACGCACATGTCACACTCGTTTATAAATTGAAAACCGTTTGCAAAGCAAATCACTTGACAATTTTACCTTATGCATTTTGACTTGCGTAATCTGGATGCATAATTCCACAAATGCGTGAACATAGAAATCAAAAATATGATGCAAGAGAGTCTTAAGGGTATTTTTTATCGACAGTGTGATGAGCTGGATGTTTTCACACAAATGTATGTATAGATATAATTTTGTTTAATCTGTTTTCAGTGATAAAAGGTCTAGTGCTTGTAGCGGGAAACTCATAGTTGATTTTATGTTCATCGCATACTTGTTATAATATATCAGTGTTGTTGAACCGAGGCAAGTGATACTGTCGAAACGTTGAAGTAGGCTTTCAATGTAACTGAGTTTGATTATATGTATTAACTAGGTAAACTATGTTAACTGCTGAAATAAGTATTTAAATATTAGTCGGGGTAAAAAATCTGCTAAATAAATTGACAATATATACCTAAAGTGTAATTCAACGAATAATAACTAGCTACAAGATTAAAATATTGAAAATCTTATTAAATATAATATTTTTGCATCACATGAATGGTTCAACAAAATGAAAACGAGAAAAGGTACAAACTCGATGTATGTACTGAACTTGAATTTATCTCACACTGATACGTTAATTCAAGAGAAATAGATCGTACCTTGCTATTAGCGAAGAGTAGACCCACGCCCTCCATGCATACTTGGAGAAGGCCCCCCTCACCCGTGCGCATATCTTGCACTGGAAACTCACCACCTAATTCTACACCCGAACCAGCACCTCGACCTCGTTGCGCCGCTTTCTCCATTGCGTCTTTTATACAATAATACAGGTCTTTACACTGAAACGAAAATAAAACTTAGAACATAAAGTACGTAAAGTACATACAGTATCAGTTAATGGCTGGTTACCAAATAGGTATGTTTACTGCGATACTGTACTGTCACCAGGTCTACCATGAATATCAGAGTAAATTCTTACCTTTTTAGTGTAATATTTATGCAGTTGAGTTTGCCCTCCATTTCGCCTCCAGAGGCAGAGAACTTTATTTTTAGGGCTATAAGTCATATTAACCAAGCGTTCGTACCACCAGCGCTCAACAATGACACCATTTACTGATCTGAGTACCAAACCATCGTGCCGTACTTCCAAAAAACGCAAATCGCCTTCAGCATCGACACCAGCATGAACAGTAAATGATTGACGGTGCATTTGACGAGAAGTGAGAGGCTTTAGATCAATGTCATTGCCATGCTAAAAAATTACGATGAATTTGTGTAGTGGTGAATATTATAACTATGTATTGTAAACACATTTTAGTAGCAAGAATATGCTTACTGTAGTGAGTTTGAAACGACAAGTTGGCCATACTTACAAGATTGGTCATTTGATCCAATAGCTGATTAAGCTCTTGACTGTAAATGAGGCCGATGTGACTTTTTCCAAGTAATCTACGCACTTTACGCTTCAGTTCCCCTTTATCAACATTGAGCATTACCAAAATAGCTGTCAAATTGTGCAGTAAAGTACATAATAATCGGTCCTCATCATGCTCCAGCCTCCTCCTCTCACTTTCACTCAGACTCTTGTACCTATGAATATATAATGACTGTGAAAATTCTTCTTAGGATACTATCCATGCATATAGTTTGCACATGTTACTTTACTCAAATATCGGTAAATCTATTCAAAAAGCATCATAAGAATATGCGTGATACGCGATTCGAAATACCTTTCCATCATTTCTCCTGGTCCTTGATCCATGCCCACCATATCACGCTCCTGAGAAACAGCGTCAAGGAATGCATCCTCCCAAAACTGCATCTGATCCCAGAGAGAAGATCTTTCTTTGCCCAATAGCCCTATAAATGTACAAAATTCCACATAAATTTTTTCAACTTCAGACTAGCTGGTGAATAGAATTACCTTCAAAAAGATAAGTTCGAGCTGCTTCTGGACTCGGTGTTGTTACTGTTGGAACAAGACTTCCGCCGTGATATCTAAATCCAGTGCTTAAAGACGACTTACTGGACCAAACACTCGCAGTACGCTGTTTACCTTGGTGTGGAAACTGAAATAGAAGCATTTATCAAATTACTTTTATGGGATTTTGAATGTTAGATTTTTCAGATATGATCATCTCTGAATTGACATCGTTATGTGGAAAATCACAATAGATATATAATTAAAGCACAATAAGAATTGAGCATTGTTCAATAAAAGATCGTGGCACATTACATAGTAAAGAAGTACAAAATTTGCCATATAATATATCGATGTGTAGCATAATAGAAACTATTCTTGAAGTGGAGCATTTTTAAATATGTTAACATATTTTGTAATTCTCTACATACATATGCATTATTAGAATGACGAAGCAACGTGATCATGGTTCAAAGTCATCAACAAGTTTGAGAAACCATGCTAAGCTTCATGCTATTTACGCAGAAGCATACATCAAGTCTGAAATATGCATGATACATTTGACTGAAAATGGATTATAATATACTGCACGACTCACATTGCCTTGCTCAACCTCACTATCAGAGACGGTACTGCGAAAAGAGGCCTGATGTGCTTGACGAAATGCAGGATTCGTAATTATGCTGCCCCCATCAGTTGAGAGGGCTTCACTGCTTCCTGTACCACCACCTGCGCCATGCCCTCCCTACAAACACAGCGTGCACTGCCTGCAGTCCAGTTCATTCAAAACATTCGCAAGCTTTTTATAGTGCGACCAAGTAAGGATAAAATACTCATGGTAAAATGCTGCAGAGCATATGTACACTGAAAGCTGAGTAGATCAAAAAAAATGTCAAATTAGAAGGTGTGGTTTCTTTCTTAAAAAATCAATGAAACACACAAATATTGAAAGTTTTTAGGTAGCGACAATACACACAACTGACAAATCTGCTATGTTTGACATTCATTTGCAGCAAAACTGTGTACTTGGTCACATTGAAGCTATTTTTGACATTCTTTTACAGTAGACTTTGTTTACTTGGTCACACTGCAGCTAACGTACAAGAATGGCATCAATGATATATTGATTGCATGTGTCACGGCGTACAAATAGGTAGTATTTTAAATATAAACATTTTTTGATGTTTTTCGATATATTAGGTTTCCACACAGAAATTTAATTCTAATGCAATAACATATGTACATTATGAATTTCCTCTCCTGAATTTATAATTAATCATCACCGGTCTGTTTCTCATGACGGAGAAAAACATTTGTCTGATCTATAGAAATAGGTGAATTGAGTTATAGATATGAAATTTGGCTCAATGTCAAAGATAAAATTGAAACAGAAATACACTATAAGGAAAGTGATTACGCGCATAGTGCATCATATGAGTCCAGCCAACACAGCATGCGTGTACACATATATATTATTAGTGGATTTTAGGACTAGTAAAAAAATTCAACTATGGAATACCTCTGAGTCAAATGACGTTAATCTGCTGAGCAATTTTCCTTTCTTCGAAAACATATCGAGAAACATTTCTGTAGTTGATTGATTTTCATCTCCACCTGCAGGTAATTGAGGGTGTGACATTTCCAATCTGAGTTGTGGTAACTCTGAGACAAAAATTATACGTTGAAAGTAATGTAAGGGATCCATAAAATATGAATATCTAATCCCATCATACCTGAAGACGGTTGAAGGGATGATTTCCTAGATAAGTCTGACAAGTCAGGCTGCTTCGGGGACTGCGGTGATCTCAAATTTTCTTTACTACCAAACGGACTGGAAGTCTGTAGCAGCGGAAGAGAAAAAAATCATTCATTAGTAACTGTTACACATAAGGAATACGAGTGAAAATACGAATGAAAAATTGGTCATAAATCGTTTTCACTTGGATGTTTACCTGAGATATGAGAGAACTTTCAAATCCTCCCTCTGTTAGGTCTTTGCTCCAGTAGTGTGTATGTGCAATCTCCATCAGTTGGAATACAGATGCCATACCACCGGGTCCGAAATTGCTATAAGTATGTACCAGGCCGTGAACTACAGCTTGAAGGCACTTCAGCATCCCTTTATAAACTGGCCGTGAAACGCACTGCATAGGAAAATATGTGTTCCCTTACTTTGCTGGATACTGTACCATTAAAAATTGAATTCACAAAAATATACGTACAACGTCATCGATATGATCATCAGGACTTATTTTTCTCTCAAGACCCTTATTCAAATTCGTTACAACAAGGTTGCGATAACTCTCGTCTTCCATTAGTTTTTTCAACCTATTCAATTTGAGCCAGCCCACTCCTTCTCCTGCTAATGCTTGGTTCACAATCTGAAAAATGCATTATTTGACTTTGAGTCATCATAAACGAGAAGCTATTGCGTAATATCGAGGAAGTTTTGCTAGTGTTGGTTACTTCTGTGCTTATAATTGTTTTTATATTCATGCAACTAATAATGCTCACATCTGTTAGGAATGCTTGATTATCGCTATTTGTACTCGATCGTTCTACATTTTGCATCCGTTGTAATTCCTCCTGACTAGGTTTGTTGGTTGAATGTTTTATCAACGATGATCTCTCGACCAGCCCTTTTCTACCTGAAAAATCCAACAGATTTCAGTTGTATAACTTACTGTGTTGTAAATACCGAGATAAATACTTCAATCACAGATATTCTCTGCATATCGGGCGTACCTTTGGGGAAGGGTCCAAATGTCTGAGATTTTTCTTTAGGTTTTTGCGATTGAGGATGCGGATTAGCGTTCCGATTAGAGCTATGCTTATTGCCTGCAAGAAGAAGTATTTTCTAAATAATTTACAATTTCCTATTAAACTTCTAATTGAACCCAGCATTTGCAAGTATGACTCACCAAATAAATCACTAAACATACTGCTAGTTTGCGCAGCTATGCCATTCAGATCACTACTTATATTGCTAAAAAAATCACGGCCAATATCTCTTCTACCAGCACGAGAGTCAGATGCGACTAACTGGGTACTACTAGAATCTCTTCGTTGAAGTGGACCAGGTGGTGGGGAAGTGTGTGGAGGTGATTGCTGGGAATCACCGAGTCCCTGTAAAATATTGACAGATTTGTCAAAATTAAAGATCACATTTTAGTTATTCTCCTGACAGTACACACAATATTAGATATATAATGATACCTTGAGCAACCCTTTTTTGGTCGCAGCTTCTTTAGCACTTTTAGTCAAATCGCCAAAAGTACTTTTTCCCACATAGGTCAAATCATCAAAGGTATTTTTACTAACACCTGCAGCTGTTTTACTTGCTTCTAAGGCATTCTTTGATACTTCCTGAACCGACTTTGATGCTTCACCCATCGCTTTCTTGGTTTGCTGCGTAAGCTGTGTTTGACAATCATACTGTCAATACTTAAACTTTGATGATTGATATACTAAGAATTCAATCGAAAAATATCGTTTACCTGTTCCAAGGGTGCAAATAAGCTTTCTTCGCCAGCTTCATTTATTTTCTCCCTTGCTTGATGCTTCAGCTAGTTCAAACAAAAATTATCAGTCTTATCACACAAATCTTGTTTCAATTTGATAAAAGAGAAAGATGTTTCACTACTTATTACCTTGTCCATATGAGCGAGTAGTCCATCTTGACTACTCTGTCTTGTCGTCTCCCTGACTAAATCTTTAGCTTGTGAGGCAAACTGTTCAAATAACGATCCTTGTGATCCTTGCCTAATAACACCAGTTCCAGTACTACTTCCACTGTTTTGTCGAGGAACATTGCTGTTCCCACTATGATGACGCTGAACGCCATTACCAGTAGTCGCTTGACGAGGTAATGTAGGTGACCCATTGTTACTCCCACCACTTGGTTGTCTCGGAAGAAGAGGTCCAACCGCTGATCCAAAGCTCGATGTACGTGCCAGAACATTGCCTACACTTGGTTGGCGTTGTGGCCCTGGACTGAGTGGCGGAACCTTAAAGTGCAAAGAAAGTTTATATTATCCGTTGAAACGTGATGACTATTTACAGGGAACAAATTATAAATAATTATTCTAAACATTGGTAAATAGTACATCCTGATCTTGTACTAGCAAAAAATTGACTTAAGACTTTGGTATGGTACCTTCGTCACGAAATGTATAAATAATTGAATTAAAAATTGTTGTCTGATACGTAAGGTAAATCTTTTATTTGTGTATATAAATACACAGTGCGGATAGAGCAACATTAAATACGTCAACCAAAATGAACATTTGAATTTAAGTCAAGTTTTAGCAAATGGCATATAAGATTGTGGTGAGAAGACATCAAACCCATTAAACAATGAGGAAAATATGACGTATTTGCATATTAAGGCTGTAATATTCATTCTGTCCTGGTAAATCTTACAGTTTCAATAATGAAAAAAAAACAATGAAAAAAAAAACATTCAGAGCACACGAATATAATTTAAACTTTGAATTTGTTAAAGTAATTTCGTAATCACTTATTGATACACATGCTGATTTTACTTGAGTCTGTTTCTGGTACTTAAAAGCCCATCGATTATATCGCTTATAATCTGAAGTACTTTAGTATGGTTCAGTGCTGTGCGATTAATCGATTAATCGAAGAACTCAATCAATTATTCTATTAATCGAAAAAATTATTAATCGAAGCTGCCGATTAATCGCACAGCCCAGTACAGTTATCAAAGGTGTCGTGCATCAGCTATATACATACACATACTTAGCATAGCAATAAGCGGATTAAAGCTTCAGCAAATGAATGTGTGAAGAAAAAGAATGAGGTGAGCATGACAACTGACTCACTGGAGTGACAGATCTATTGAGGCGTGAGGTCCGGTGGGGAGTGGTAGGGCGCTCTGTATCACTGGGTGATGGGGTCACTAAAGACCCCGCGCCACTTCCAAACTGGCCTACTGTACTTTGTGCACTCAGGATTGTGCGTGGTGTGGCTGTTGTCGATGCTGAGTCTGATTCAAAGCTACCTCCCTCCTCTTTATCCTATGATTTCATATTCAATTCCTCTATTAGCAACGATAATTATACTTGTACAAGAGATTCTCAACTTCATAGTGGTTTATGAATTTTTTTTTGTTCTTTTTCGGAGGTAGCGTTTAAGTATATGTAATGGCGTTTTAATGAGGTGCATTGAGTGCTGATATCTATTAAGCCAACTAAAGGCACATTGCACCAATGTTTTTAAAGCTCAATTCTATTCTCCCTCTTGAAACTAGTCTACAATTTATCATTTTATCGGCAGTTTGAAGAAGACGAACTAAATGTGATACCTCAAAGTGATCGCGTGCCAATTTCTGTTAATGTACCTCCCTAAAAAGTCCTATCCCTACAACGACTGATGATCTATTGAGGATACATTATTACAGAACATCTTTGTAATTGAGTAGGCAACAGAAGTTAGCAAATATTCGATCAGTTCCATACCTGAATCAAGTTAAGCAAAAGCCATCTATAGCCTAAGGGATCACTTTTCATGTAAATAGTAAGTACTGAATATTGTGCATAATTCTTACATTATCACTTTTAGCTACTTGCGAACCCTCTTGAATCCTTGGATTTAATTCAAGCTCGGAATCCCTGTTGAAACTGGGGCTGCTCAGATCACTGTGACTTGATGACGTACTTAGTGGACTTCCAGGTCTGGTAGGGGGATCGTCGTCGGCACCAGGGTATTGTAAAGAACTAGGGGGATTGTAGACATTCTTTGGATCAACTGAAAGAGACATAGGTTGTGGCTGCGTTGCTTGAGGGCAATGGTAGCCTGAAATTTGGAAAAACGGTATGAGTACAGATGATGAATAAACGTTTTCAATTTCTCAGCCAAGTGGCAAATTTCATTTACTAAGAAATAGATTTCAACTTACTGGGTGAAAGATCAGAAGATACCATTTCCGATACGAAATCGCTAAGTGAAGAGTAAGACGAACTGGTACTATCGGCTCCCTCGGAGTCAGATCCACTTTCGTCTGTTGGCTGATTTTCAAGTTGTTGTAAAGTTCTCATCGCTGCAGCTAAGGATCCGTTTGAATCCCAGATGGGAAAATATATTGGCTCTAAGCTGGGAGCGTACCAACGTGGTTTGTCGCCAATTTGAGTCGGGTCGAATACACCTGTGTGGACTCTCAGGAAAGCCACATTACTTGGAGTGAGCGACCACTCTGCTAGGAATTCGACTGCCTGCGTCCTTGCAAATTTATTCAAAAAGCTGCTGGTTCTCGGTCTTGATCTTAGGAACGAATTAATTTGAAAGGCTACTACCGGCCTTGGATAGAGTCTCAAGGTTCTTGTGTGTTCGCTGAAGTTTGCCAAGAGGTTTTGAGAGTTGAAAAAGCGGACCATAGCAACACGAGTTGCCACATCAACGGAATCAACATCGTTTCCGTAGATAAATGGATTGAAACCAGGTGACGGATGAGGGGTTTGTTTTTGAGTCGAAGTTGGACTCATTGAAGGAGTTAGTGACGTGCGATGTGGACTGGATGTGGATGGCGTTCCAGGGGAATTCGCAGCACTATGTTGACTGTGCATACTATAGTCCATGCTGGGTCGATGCCGAGCGGAAGAAACACTGCAAAATTAAATAATTAGTTATGATATCCGCTATTGGCTGCATTTCAATATAAATCAAACACACCTTAAAGTTGAGTGATGCGACGCCGAACTTTCTCTTCTACTAGGTGACTGCATCAAAGGTTGTGGTAACGCATGCTGTGGGGAAGGCTGTTGTGGTTGCGGTGTTACTAAGCTGCCCATTGCCTGAACAACAAATAGCATCTAAGTCTTTTTCATAGATTTTAAGTAAGAAGTTGAGTTACTAATTCACATTCAAAGAGTCGTGTTAGTTATTTGAATTTGATCAGTTACATGCTTCGTGCATAAAAAGATACTATATAGAGTATTTACACCAGCTCCAACTTGGTCCATGAGTTGCATTGCCTTCAGAAACACACGGTGCAGCAGAAAATTTGAAAAATTCATACAGAATTAGTGCCGATAGATAGAAACATAGATTTGATACACATTAAAGGCAGATAGTCGTGACAGAGAAATAAATTGCTTTTCATTTTGTCAATTTTGACGAAATTTTAACGCGTGCAGTTTACTTGTTTCTACTAACCTGTTTCAGATGATTTTTTAAAATAGTACCCTCCGGTTCAGGCAGCGGAGGTAACGTATCACCAAAGCCACTAGGTGGTGTAATTTTATTGCTGTCCAAGTCAACGAGCCAGATATCATCGGGCATTCTGAAATTCTTTTTGTATAGTAGAAAAGTTGCCGGAATACCAATAACAAACGGTGTGGGAGCCAGCAGCAGTTGCTCTGCACAGCTCATACACGTCGGAAGCAATGGGATTGCAGGAAACATATATTCCAGTGGATAGATCATTGTAACAAATGCCATGACTGACATTGACAAGGCGTTATAATCTCGGGATTGTAGCACAAGCTGGAAAAGTAATGAATAATTTTCATTCAACAATAGCAGCAAAATATGAAAGAGACTCAAATTATTAGCACTAGGCATTCATAATAAATTTATTATAGTCACCTTATGTTCAAGCAAAATCAGCGTTAGAACTTTCAAACATATGTCAACACCTAACAATTCCAAGGGAAGATGAAGCGGAAAGTCGACCAATGAAAACCTGGTGTGATCAGGTAGGGCAAAGCAGAGCGGCGGTTGTAACGACGGAGAGAGTATTTCAACTTCTACTCTAGTTTTTCCAGGAACAGGAACAGGGGCACTTAGTAGTCGCAGAATCCACGTTTCGATTTCTCTGACATCATGAAGTACAATTGACGGAGTGCCTTCAAGAGCCTGACTTGTCAACGCGCTCCATACCGTGTCTCTGCAGGTGATGCGAAAGTTGCATTGTTTCACATTGAATAAATCAAAAAAGTAAAGTGAATGTTGGCTAATCCTACCTGTTAACTTGTCTCGAGGCTCCCACCCTCCTCGGGGAAGAGCTTTCATTGCAGGCGTCGATGATTTTTTTCAGAACAAACAAGCATTCTCGAAATATTGAGAAAAACGGATGATGAGAGATTATACAGAGCGACGTCAAAGAATGATTCCTCACACGCTGAAAGAAGATATAGGAAAATTCAAATACCAACACATTTCCTTGGGTGCACAGCTAGCGAGTCTCTTGCACTTTGTTGCTGACCCACCTGACGTTTTCGAGAAGCTCTGGGTGAAGGAGAATGGCTGCCTCCACTTTCGCTGTCTCCACTTGGTGCAGTGACACCGAGTCTTGGGGCATGAGGTGCATGTGGTGTGTCCGAGTCTCTCCTGCTGGGGCAGTCCCTTTCAGAGTCACTTGGTCCTACCGCACTGCTCCTATAGTCGCTATAAAGAACAGCTCTAGATATACAGTCGTATAGTCACAGAATAAAAAACATTAAACAAAGTGCCCAGCTAGAGTACAGCACATACATACAATATACTTTGTGTCGTATTGTATGATAAATAAAATGCCATTGCACCTAGAAAATGCAGAGTCTGAACTTTTCTCCATGCTTTTTCTCCAGCTTTCGCGACGAAAAGTTGTACTGTGCCTATCCCTCCTGCCTGTCACCCCTCCGCCCGTACTTCCGCCGCGTTCTATAGGTCGGTAGAAATTTACACATATTCCGTAACGTGTTTTTCCTGTGGGAACATAATCATCCTAATTTATTCATTGTTTCTATACATATTTCAACATGTCCTAAAAATTACAGAAATTATGGAAATGACAATTAGATTCACAAATATAGCTTCAATGCTAGATGGGCGGATGTAAGCGCGCATATCGTTTTTTAGCGTCAAGGCTCTCGGTAAACGAAAAAAGATTAAAACGTGTTTGAACGGATTCGCTATAATGATAGGCCTATTCGAATTTTACAAGGAAACTGATTCGACGAACTGAAAATCAATTGGAATTACTTGTTTCATTGTTTTGTCTGTACTACGGATTTGGGATCTTTTAATTTCTTGCTGTTAAATCCACTTGGAATGTGGAATTGTAATAATGAATCTACTATGGAATATAAGGTAGAAAATAAGATGAAATATTCCAGGTGAATTCACGTTTGTACACAATAATCGAATACCAATGAATAGAGACGGAATCGTGTACTACAGATTGGATAAAATTGAAATTGCGGTAGAATTCAAACATGAAAAAGTTCGACGAAATCAAACCGCCGACTTATAAGTTGAAAACGATAAAACTATAGATTTGGTTTGACTTTCGCATTATGCAATATGTTTTCTTGTGAAATTCGGATTGTCAAGTGTCAGATCAAATTCCTTTTAATGATTTCTCGCTTACTGAGGTGACTCATGTGGATGCAGGATTTTCATCATTGCATCTGAATGTTGCTAATACTGACCAGAATCCTTGTCGGTAAGTGTGAAGGTGAAGGAAGTAGCCTCTCGCAAGACTGTACGTTTAGGTCCAACGCTACTACAGCCCTCGGGTTGACAAAAGTAAACCATATCAAGGGGTAGTGGAAAATCCTTGTGATCTTCCACAGGATATCTGCGTAGTAGCTCTGGTACCTGAAGTCGTATATATTGACAGAATTTAGGGATGACCGTGATATTTCATTGCCAAATCGTCAAACTTCCTTACTAGCATCCGTCTTAAAAATCTCTATACAAGTACGTTATATGTAAAAATTTAAAAAACCCATGGAAATTCAGGTTAGATTTTTATCAAAGCATTTAAATATTTTTTATAGGTAAGATTTTGTAACGCAGGCGATGGTGCAGAAGTCTTTATATTACCTGAACGGGCTGTCGAGAAGCCGATGGTGGTCTTGCCCCCACAATGGCCAGGTAATCAACCAGGCGAGGGCACAGAAATTTCTTTTGTATATCCATTTCTGTGTATATAGAAAGCGTTGTCACCGACGTATGTAAGTGGTGAACATCATTCGAGCTTTGTGGTTTAAGTCAAGCTTGTCTCTTAATCGAACCCTCATTATGTCATTTTTCCGCGAAAATCTCTATAATTCCTGAAAAATATTTATAATAACATGTTTTATGGCACCAAACATCCTGAAAATAGCACGAATAATTTTTATGCACAAATGCCACCTCACAATTAGATATTATAGCGTATTTTCAAAACACGCAATAGATGCTGAGTTTAATCTCATCGTCACAATCTTCCGAATCCCCTTCGTCAACTACTTTATTCCTTAATATTGTTGATATATTTCACGCCACGACGAGACATTGTTCAGGGTAAAAAGACTCTAATCTTGAGGTATTTTGTTCTATTCAACTCTATGGGCAGTTTTATACGCGAGTCGGAGGCGCGGTTGAACAGTTCTACTCTTCATTGAACGCAAAATCGATGGAAAGGACGTAATCTTCCACGAACCACCCCACCTATGCGGCCTCCAATATTCTGCGTCTGCGTCCACGGATTTCGCGACTAAAAAATATGTGCCTACCCTACGCTATTATTACTATACCTATATACTTGAGACAAAAAGTCGACAGTCTTTTAATTGTAAAGCAGATAAAACGACCAGATCATTTATTTCGTAACCTACTTACTTAATTCTTCGTCAAAAGAATTCACGAATTAAGAAAATTATTATTATCATATAACGTTGCTCACCCTTCGACATGTAAGAATAGCAATTACGATTTTCAATATGTAACAACGGTTGAACGATTATACAATGAGTTTCGCTAACGCAAAGCTCGTCGGTTGAATAAAATTCTTATACGAATTACGAAATGCTCTTTCTAGGCGGTGGGGAAAAATAATTTTCATACAAACATGACCACTGCTCTATAAATCTAAATATATATGCCCGTGAAATATTTTCTTACGTAACGTATGGTCTCATAAGGAATATACTTGAAAGGCAGATTTTTCCCCGTTCAGCATGTATCAAAACGGGGGCAAGTTTCGCACCTTTTTCGGAATATCCCGAGGCGAAACGGGACGGGGTTTAGAAGGGCTGCAGAAAAGAGTGGAGAATGCGGAGCAAATGGTTGAGGAGGGGTGGAAGAGAAGGGCCAAGGCCACGGTATCCAGCCAGTTGCCTGAAAATTCGGCTCAATCTCAGAGGGGTTGCTGCAAGTTACCGGATCCCGGGGAATGGGTCTCGATTCCCCTTCTCCCGTTCGCGATCCCGGAGCATTTTAGCAGGGTCGAACAGACTTCACCGCTGGCCCGAAACTCTGAATGCAAACTCGCAAGTTGGGAATGCTGAATTAAATTATCTCGTATTTAAATCCGTAATTTCAGTGAGCTTTGACTTGGTTTTCCGTTCATTTTCCGTTCATTTCGGCAACTCTGACGAAAACGATCGTAGACTTCATATTCAAACATGGCCAATTTCCCAGTTTTTGTTCTGTATGGTCTAAGCTTACGACGGAGCAAGCTTCGCAAGAGTTCAACGTGAGTGGAAACAGCCCGACGCCATGTCGGTCGGCCGTTCGATCCGATACTAATTTTACTACTTATTCATAGCGCAGACACTGAACGATCTGCGACGCCACAAGGGTGATTTACTCGATGGAATATCGCTTTATATTGTGGGAAACAAACGCTCGTTCATCACGATAACCTTGCGAACTCTGATTAGTATTTTGCCGAATTAATTGAATAAGGTAAGACTGGATTTATAGAGCGAAAATAGCGAAATGTATCATTAATTTCGTTTAGCGACTACTTTGGGTTGTCGATTTCGTTTGCACGAATTAACCGAAACTTATCTGGCATTCAAATCTCGTTGTGTGAAGGATGATTTGTATTTTCATTCAGCGCAAGTCTACAAACTTTTCAGCCCTTTTGTCACGTGGAAGAACAATTAGTCGGACGAAATATGAACTGTTGTGTTTTCGCTCGGCCCTCTCTCAACCCCTAGAGCCTTTTGACCTCTATTCTCCGCTAGCGCTGGGTATAATCTTGAGACATTAAATGTGATCTTGACCTGGATTTATGATTCCATTAGCATCGCTCGGAGTGAAATGCCGATGTGGGTCAACATCAGGCTTTCCATTAACAACCCCTGTCAGGGACTGCTCAAAACTCTCGTGCAAGAGTTTTAAAGAATATTCTCTATAAACTGCGCAAATTTCCTGTTACTGAAATGTTCAAGGTAACAACGATTCAAAGTGCCAAGAAATCATTATACTCGTTTAAAAAATCACAGTCTTGTGAGTATGGATGATAAAAGTATAGTCACAGAAGAAAATTACATGCGTATCAACAACTGACGTGTTACCAAAATCGTAAGTCTCTTGATACATATGTTGTCACGAAGATCGATTATTCGCGATTACAAATGCACGGATAAAACAAATTGGCCCAATTCAATTGGATAGTCACTGCTGCTCATCTCCTGATATTATGTATAATAAATAATTGACACCTGTGCATACGAAATGCGTGAAAACACATGATACGGTTCTACCATAGACTGGTACTACATGTGGCGCCAATGTAGTATACATTATGCGAATGCGTGTAGGTGTTTTATACATATACATATACTATGGAAGACGGATTATATCATTATCGGCTGGGATGGCGAACTATATAGTGCGAAATGCACAAAGACGCACGAGTGTATAAATTACAATAAATAAGCCGTTGTAATAGAACTGGTGAAACTATGCGTAAATGTACATCAGCAGAAAGTAAGTTATACATATAACGACATAGATTACAGCTGCATAAGTTACAGGATCTACGAACGTTGGTTGATTACAAACATCACCGTCAACCACATTTGATAAGAAAACTTGAAAGAAACATACGAGGGTACAACTATAACAATCCGCGAGCAACGGAAGGCTGAAAAATCGTCAATACTGTTATCCGTCCTGTCGCGACGACGCGCTATCAGTGGCAGCTTTATCCGCGGATGAAAAACCGAGATCTGTAATTGTTCCTGCGGGACTTAACAACAAGCGAATAATTGATTGGTCCATTTTAACTTACGATAACTCTGCGGAAACGGTTGGGTATAACGAACATGGCGGGTCACAATCAGCCGCGTTGAATCGTCCGCAGCTGCGCCAACGTGACCATCCCAGTCGGTGGCTCGAGCAACACTGGAACTGAAATACTGAATACATACGGTGAATAGGCACCCACGAACTACGACGGCGCGTGGAAAACGTTCGCCGTTTTCCTCCCGCTTCTCGGCCCTTCGTCCTCGCGCCCCCGTCGTCGTCCGTCGCTTGAGAACCTGGCTGGATCAATACCTCGGCGAAGAGCAAAAACGAGAGCAAGAGGAACAGCGGGAGCAGCTTTCGGTGTCGGAGAGAAGATAGAGGATGAGAGTAGATTGATGTGCCTGTAGCTGTAGCTGTAGCTTTACTTCGGATATACAGCCACAGCTACACTTGTCTAGGGTGCGAGGTAGAGCACGAAGAATTCGAGAGCGAGTCTCTCCGACATTGATGCCTGTATGTTCACCCATGTGTGGGTGAAGAGACTGTTATTTAGAGACATGCACCTTGTTACGAGACCCATTTACTCCTCGTACTCACACACTTACGCACTACGAGCTTTTTGCGCACATGATCGTATGCTTGCGTTCCCCTGCAAGTACGGGGTGATAGGTGTCGTCTTGCTTCGACGCCTCCACCCCCCAAACTTGTGTAATTTCATTTGACGCGTTCAAACAACTATACGCAAGGTTTATATTATGTATAGGTATCGGGTATGACGGAGTTATTACGAGGCTGCTGCAGACATCTCCGACGATATAATCAACCTGTGTGGAGAAAAAACCAATTGCTGACTTGGTAATTCAACTCTTGATGCGAAAAAAATTATTCCATCTTACACGGGTTTAATTAACTATTTGTATATGTATATACAACGCTTTTTTAAGACTGTATTATAGACTGCTGCGTAGTTGCATGACTCATTTAGACTCTAAAACAATTTAGAGATCTTAATTTCGAAGCGGGATTGTGGATAAATTTTCAAGTTCAATGCGTGTGTTCACTTTTTATCCAAAACCGCGTCTAGACGCCGTCCGTTTAAACGCATACTTAATCGAGGTGCTGCCGAGTGAGAGCTAGAACTGATCGTGGGTGAAATTTGATGTGGATAAAAAGTCCGCATGTCAAAAATCGTTCAATTGACGGAAGGATTTTCATTTATTGCTAATACATTTATTTGTTCATCGTCTGACGGGGTTCGTACGCACAGGGAAAACCGGAAAGACTCGAGGAATTTATTACAGCAGGGAAAAGTCAGGGAATTTCGAAAATAACATTGAAATTTTGGGTCTTTCGAAGAAATAAATTTGTTTTTATACAAAGTTTCATCGATTTTAAGGGGCACAGAATCGCACTTGAAACTTAAAATGTATATTACTTAATTAATACCAAACCTTCATTCGTTGTTTTCTAACAAAAAGTTGTGGGCTGTTTTTTGTAAATTGATAGTCAAACAGTAAAGTAATTATTACTAGATAATATTTAAGGTATTAGTATTGATGTGTAAAAGAATTGTCATTAATTAAAGGCATATTTCTTGAAAGTTAACTAAAAGAATATCTTTTTTTAGGCTTAAATACCTGGAAAAGTCGGGGAATTTCAGATTCCATAAAGCGTACGAACCTTGTTCGATATCCGTAAAGAAACGTTAATAACGAAGGTGCTACAAGCTTTTCTTAGAAGATTTTGCGTACAATAGCGAATTCCGACGAGGCACCTGAGAACGCTTCTTCACTTTATATATGCTGTCTGTTTATATCATAAGAGACCTGTCTGTCCTTTTCATTGCGGAATCGATAGGCTGAAAATAATTTTCTGAGTATTTTGCTCTACAGTGTAATAAAAAGTATCAAGCTATTTACTTCTCAAGAAAATTGACGTTTCTATCACAATTGCGATGATTCATTAGTACGGGAGGGTGTTAATTTTTCAACCCCCCCCCCCCCCCCCCAAAAAGCCACAAAAAATGTCCAACAAATTTATCTTACGAATTTGGCAAGTTTTACATATTTCAAATTATAATGAGGAATTTCGAAAATTTAATAGAAGCAAAAAGTGTGCCCAAACCAATTACGTAAATTAGATTTAGGTCTAGGTGTGAGGTAAGAAAGTTAGGAGGGAACTCAAAAAGTTTATGTGTCAAATAATAAACTTGAGACGCTATATAGCAGACGGGTAGGTAGTAAAAAGTAATGGAATTAAAGGAACGGCCGACGCGCAGACAAGTGATGAAAATTCACGATTTACTATTCTCCGTAGTAGAACAATAAAATTATCATATGTACAATGTTTTTTACAAACATTTTACTCCAGGGATCATTAACGTTAATCAGAAACGTACCGGAAAAAACACGAGTGCATGCATAGTTGGTTAATATGAACAAAAATCAAAATGGGTTTCCATATTGACCATATTTTTAAAAAATTTCGTATTAAACTTCTCATAAAAACTTCAGTGGAATAACAGAGAGTGATACGTAAATTTTTTTTTATCATTAATAATGCCAATATAAGATGATACACAATTTTTCTCGATCATCCAATTTGTACCAAAGGTACAGTTTGAGAATATTCTAGAAATAAAATTGTACTTAAAAATTCGAGTGATACTTGAAAATAATAATCGATGTAAGGAGCTGCAAAATAAGCGGCTGTTAGCTTCAATTTAGCATGCTGTTTCAAACATATATCGTATCGTCATGCACAAGGTGTTATATATTACCATGCATTTTAAAAAAAAACTTCTTTCAAACGGGTAAAATAAAAACAGTAAACGCTAATTTTTATACACCGGTCACAACATTTATTTACCCCAACGGTATAGTTAACATTCATGCTTAAGTTCAGATAAAACGGGGCAAACTTGTGGTATTTATATTTGAGTTAATACACATTAACCTGAACGAGTCCTGACCTAGATCATCTTTCAATCGGCTGATAATTTTTTATGTTTTAAATTATGTCGTATAGTTGCAAGCTTAAGAAAAATTGTTAGCCGAATCAGAGACGATGATTCAGTCAGTCAGGAAGCATTTGAGTTACGACAGATTACCACATATGTACATCTAAATTAGGATGGTCCTCAATTTGCATTCATAAAAATTTTGATCATGACGCCACTCAAATCCTTTATAAATCGTTAAAAAATAATAGGTTAAAAATTAACTGAGAAAAAAAAACAACAACAATTAGAATCCTGCAATGAAAACAATATTGTTTTTTAGGTACATAAAATTTCCATTTATTCATGAAAATCAACCATGAATGAAAAAAACTCAAGTTTGGTGCAGGTACACAGGTCTCTATTAATGGAGAATATCAGATTTAGAAACATGATTTTTGAACGATTTAGAACCAGTTAGTGGGGATGGAGCATCATGATGAAAATTCTGCGGAACCCAAATTAAAGACCATTCTAATTATATATATATATTCAAAGTATAATCGTTCATACATTATACGTACAGACCAAAACTGGACCCTTTTGATAAATTTGTTATTTTAAATGTACACTAAAAATATTAGGCCCTATACGAATATTTTATATTATGGTAGGTACATGTAATTGTATTTATAACATTTCTTAAATTCATTTCACCTAGTTTGCGTAGATTGAACAATTTATAATTAATTTTTGAAGTATTCTGATGAACTGGGTAATCAAAATACTTCGAATTAGGTACATCCAAGACTATCCGTACATTCTATTATCTTGCTACGCGAAGGAAACGAAAAGAACCACAAAAAATGACATCAGAATACTGTAGTAATACTTGCAAAGACCAGCCATACAACTTGATAAATGGATTGTTATGCAAATTTCTTAGTTGTCGGACTGCCGTTGAATAATATAATTGAGGTGTTGGAAGGTACAAGCTGGATGACACAAGCGGCTGATACTAAAATTTAATTTCTTCTGTATAAAACTGGACTTGCTATCGGATAATCCTTACGAAAGTAGTCTTAAGGCACACGATAAATACATTTAGGTATATGGAATTTGTAGCGATGTAATTCTCATTTACATCGGTATGCCTCTCACCTACAGCCTAACTTTTTTTTTACATCCTCTATAAACGCTTTGTTAATATAATATAAAAGTTAATGAAAACAGTTGTTATTGCGACGATCCGTCACTTCAGTAACTTATTGTTATTACAAAACAATGTGGTTTCTGCTTCCCATGAATTAGAGAGGCTAATTCAATAGATTCCAAATCAACGAGTAACAATATTTGATATTCTTGTGAGACATCATTTCAATTTGTGAGCATTTGATTATTGTACTAATTATAAAGTATAAATGTATATATGCTCAAGTTTGCAGTACGGAAACTACGTAATAACGGTACATTAATTATACAGTACATACCAATGTTCATGGTTCAAATATTAACGTTGATCAACACGTTCTGAATAATTTTTAATTACAAGTTGATTAAAATTCATTTTGAGTTCAAACGATATCACATCTACAAACAGATCTATAGTTTCCTCATAAAAATTTTTAATTCTTTTTCAATAAATTATTTCCATGTTTGTTTTATCGGAGTATTGTATTCCGATTACTTTTTGAATGAAACGTTTGTTTGAATAAAAATTTAACGCTTTGCCATATAATAAAACATAGTAGCAAAGAACACGAAAACTATTAAATTGCAGATCGGTTATTGACAAGTGCAGCTGTAACTGCAGCGTTTCACAATTTGGTTATAAATTATCCATCGATATTGAAACATTACTGCGTCACATAACATACAGAGATGAACTTTTTTCAAACAACATTTAACGTGCTTGTGACAGCTGCATCTTTCTCTAATGTACACACTATTTGTCTTCAGAGATAGTTGGAATATCACATCTCATCCTGAGATTGTTATTGTAGAACATCAATCACCTACTGTGATCACAAAACTAGGATCTGAATATCAGAGGTTGAGGGAGGTGTCGGAGCCGTGGTGATACTCCTCGTCTAACAGGGGTTCTTGTTCCACCACCATGTGAACTGCGAACAAAACTCTTCATGCATACCAAACATATGTATGTATGTATGTATATATGTAGGCAGAGAAAAAGTATTAAAGTTATATAAAGTAGAAAGCATCCTAGTTATGACCTAACGAAAGTGTTAGTTTAGTAGTAGAAAAAGATTTCAGTGATTTGTAGTAACTGTACAACCTTATTCTCTTTTCATAAAAACGAACACAGCCATACACCCTTACATGCAGGGCATAAGAATTTGTCATTCTGGGTGTAATTAGAGCAAATATGCAAACCCGAATGAAAGTCATGCTAAAGAGTATATTAACGTACCTAGAAAATTCGTAGAAATGTAGAGCACAAATTGAGCAATACAGTATACATAGACATATTGTATTGGAAAGGTTTTCTGAATTATCAAATTCTATTAGAATATTTCGTAATACAACCTGCATTTATTTAATATACATTATCATCATTTCGTCACCCAATTTATATTATAGCAACTGCAATATTGTTGTGTACCTTAGAAAAGATTCAATTCTAACTGTAGTTTGGTTATAAAGAGTATAAATATTCCATCGGTGTACATCTACAAACACTAAATACATCTTTCGCTCTGCGATTTATATACCAAAGGATGAAATTAGCTCGACTAACAACATTAAATACATACTTCAATACATGTTGTTTTGTTTGAAATTCACATGAATCCGATAAATATATTTATAATGATAAGAATGCCATTTTTATGTACAGGGTTACGTGTCACGCTTAATGTTATATACAAAAGCTTTTCATTAAGGGAACAGTGCTATCCTCAAGTGGTTACTACTCAGGTGATCTGGGATGAAGAATAAAAATCAGTTCCATTTATTCACAAGACAGGTGAACTTGTCAAGCGGAATAAGAGGTAGATTTTATACCTATAAATCGTCAACAAAGAATTTTTTTCCGTGTGGATTTGTTACAAATGGCGTTTCAACTTCTACAATTCTACCGTGTTAATTTTACAGTTAGTATGAAATCTGAAGAAGAGTACAGGATGTAAAACAATGGACAGTGAATTTTCAAGTTTCCAATCCTTTGTTTTAACTGTCTTTCTTTTTTAATTTTGCCATAAAAACTTTTCACAAAAATACACTTCTTATTCCATCATTAATTGTTTATATAACTAATTCACTGAGATTGTTGAGAGAGCTTATCATGGATAGAAACACTCTCAACTGCTAACTAGTTGTCAAACACATTTACGCTGACTAGAAGACTGTTGGTATACTGTTGTGTTAAGCTAAGGAAAGCACCAGAGGGTATGACGTTAAAACCGTACTGGACGTCGTTAAATCATGTTGCTTGTCATATTGCATTAGCTGCAAAAGGGTAAAATAAGGAATAAATAAAGAGGAAAGAAGAGTATAGCTGTGCGTGGGAGTATTTGAGCTATGGAAAAATATTTATATTCAGTTTGCGAGAAGATTTTAGGCAGTTGAAAATGGAATTATTACATGTTGTGTGTATAAAATTGTTGCAAAATTTTTTTTGTAAGGCAGATATGCCGACAAGCAATATCATCTAACTATGTAAAATTATTGTTATTATTACCATTATTTTCATCATCGATATTATCATTGTTTTTATTAATATGAGGTGTCTGTGAGGATTTGATTTTAAGTAGAAAACGTGTAGGTAAATATTGTCGCATCCGGCTAACTATGATTTTCACCCACCGATTGGTATTAAAAAAGTATTTAAATAAATAAGTTGCACATCTTGTGATCCGGGTCACCAATTTGCCTTGCTCACAGCCACCTGGGTGTTACGGAACTAGAAGCTACAGATTTTTCATAATCACCACTCTGTAAATAGGATAGAAGCGCAAACACTCACAGTTAAGGAAGATCATTGTAAAGGAGAAAGTCAAACTAATTAAGGAAAGCATGCTAAATCAAATGTCCAAGCTTGCTTGCAGTCGTTCAATTATGTTTAAAAGAAAAGACCCATCACCAATTCCTTGTGATAAGCTCGTTTCTCCGCCCCAACTAACAGCTTATTGTTAAAAACGAAAATTAGAAAAATGAGCATTCAATTCATTGACCAATTATTATTAGTAAATGCGTACATGAAATATATTTTACTGTTAGATTGGAAGTCTTGAGGTGGCACAACTTCACACGTATAATCTCTTTGGTACGAATAAGATTTTTCAGAACTTGAACAAATACAGCTGACAACAAACCAAAGTCTACTTTCTAAACGAATTTAAACTCATTTTTCAATCATTGTTGGCTTGGAGTCGAACAAATCGTAACGTGATAATGAACGAACTGTGACTCACGACATTTCATATCTATTTACAATAATATCAAAACATTTAACAACAAACTAGGATCCGTTCAACTTTTCTTGGGCATCATAGGGTACATTCATTATCACGATGTAAATTTAATGGTGTTTCTTTTGGAGTCTATTACGTTGAAACCTGTTAGTACCGTTTTTCTCAGTGATGGTGGAAGTCTGTGAAGTTCCAATCCGGTGTCCACCCGTCGGTATCCTGAATAGCATGATCTTCAAGTGATCACAAATTTCCAGACAAACTTGAGAACAATATCGAAGCAAGTCCAAAGTTACCCAAATCTAGAATAATAAATATTGGTTATGGCTGTTAATTGGCGGATGTAAAACATCGTGAAAGAAATAGAATGTGCAATTTGAATATGAGGCAAACCCGGGAGATGAAACATTCTATGATACGAATGAAGGGTATCCAATTTCTGAACAATCATGATATTACGACATGGTATAACTCACTAAACAAAGCCAAAGAACGTAATATTCTTTGATGAAGAAGTTGAAGTATTGATTGAGAAAGAGCATTGCAGGTCCAATCAATGCGGTATCCAGATACTGCATTTCATTTTTTGTCATGTGTGCAACCTGGGAAGGAAGAAAAGATGTCTTGAATATTAACTCTTACACGTGATTCTACAGCTGTCACCGACTATCGATAAGAATAATCAGCATGTGCATTATAACTTACCACGAGTCTATTGGTCACTTTCGCAGCAACCATGCCGAATGCAAGTATATACAATGCAGGGTGATTTTCATAGACGTTTTCGGCACTTTTTCTATATATTATGAATGCTGGGACCACAACAAAACTGAATGGGATGATCGGAGATAATACTGAGGTTCCCTGGAAAAAAGATGCTCTACAGTATTCCGTAATATGCCAGATCCTTGCTTAAACATATCCATTAGCCAAGAAGCAATGACCCGTTAAAACTTGTCAACTAAATTTCAAGTCGAGACAACAAATCGTTATGACTTGTTTTTCTCTAAGTAAATAAACCACGATATGAATGCATGCATGTTATTTTTATCTACTTATTAATTTCGACAGCTTATGGTTGAAAACTTATTAGATTTGATGTTATCCCTTTACCATTAGAAGATGATCATGTTTATTGATTTAATTCAATAGCGCTAATCGAAATTTTACGCTAAGCGAAAACATTTATTTTACTAGTCAATGAAGTTAGTTACCGGTTACAACGTTGCCCAAATCTAAACATGCCGTTAAATCAATTTCTACGTAGCAGTATAATTATATTATTAATGAAGCATACTTATTTGAAGTGATGAAGTGATTATTTGGAAGGGATTTTGATGGTGTGGTATTGGATCTCAAAATACGATTGAAGATTTCGAAGAAAAAACAAAAAAAAATCATTTATGCTAAGACAACATCTGGCAAAAAAAGTAATGTTTTTACCTCTTTAAATTAATTTCAACAATAAAAACAACACTGTAATGCGATCAATTCAAAATACAGTGCAAGACTTAGGCCCAATAGTAAATATCGACGTACGATTGTAACTTATTCACCTAAATCGGATGGCACATGAAACATGACAAACTCACAGTTGTTGGAAGACCTATTGCCGATCGCACTGCTTTCATTATCAAGTAACACGTACGTAGATGTAGAGAAAGGTTTCATTACTATATTAGTCGATAGATGATAGAAATTTTGATTATTGTACTCCGATTTGAACATGACTATCACATTGCACATACTAACATGTTCATGTGTTAAGATTGACATATGGGCCTAAATCAAAGTAAACATACGAATTGTGCACTACAAAGAGATTTCTAACTTTGCCTTGGTGAGCTGACTTACAGCAACGGTGGAGCCATTCTTTCCAACACCACCGACAAGAATGACGGACACGCTGCTCTGCGCTAGCAAAACAGCGATTCCGACTGCTGCCCAAAGAGGGAACACCTTCACCTCTGTATTAATGTATGGCAACTATACGTTTGGAATATACAACCGATGGTTAGTCGCAGTTTGGAATATACAACCGATAGTTAGTCGCAAAGAGATAATACACACGTGCAATGAGTACAAAAGATCAGTTGCTTTTATGCTTCATTAAATGGCATTAGAATTAAGAATCAGATTTTCATTTTAACAATGCATTCCAAGTACTTTCAGCTTTCCCCATGACACACCATACATTTATTAACAAAATACTATAAAGAAAATAAAAGGATAGAAGTACTGTTAATTTAATAAAAATTATAACAACAACAACAACAACAATAATAATAATAATAATAAACAGAAAAAACTGAAATTATTAAATTCGCCAACATGTTGAGTGAACATTGATTTTGACGATTCTCCAACATATTGATGAGTTGAATGTTTGTTTTGAGTAAAAATTTTTGTGTTCCTTTTTCCCTAAATGTAAATAATGAACGAGTTGAATTAGGAATATGTGATACAGTGGTATTACGTTAGTTTTGACTCCTCTGTTAAGTTAGGGACTTCTGATTTTTTTTTTTACCTGCTGTGAATTTGAAGTGGGCATGTATCGGTATTGCGTATTGAATATATATCTTTGTATCGGTATATCAGGTAATAAAAAGGTTTTTTGTTGATTTGAAGATACACCAGATTAGAATACATAGAATGAGCAGAAAACGATAATGACCAGAACCTACTTCAAAACTGACTACATTACATACACTTTTCTTTGCCTCTTTTAACAAAGTATGTCACTTCATCTAATCATAATCTTTGATTATCATCAAGATATAGATATTTGAAAAAGGGGTATAATATTTTAGTAGAAGAAATAGCTGATCGCTAAACATGAAATCTGTAGAATCAATAATCACAAGTCTGATATTGTTTCAGCATTATCGAAAGCAGATAAACATTAGCACCAAATAAGTTTTCGCAGCATAATACAAATTTTTTCATCTATATGTTTTTAGATACACGTATGACCGTTTAGATTACTTTTACGTTTACTTATATCAACATTAGCTAAACTTTTAAAATAGTGCGGAAGTAAAGACCTTTGCCAATTGCACAATAATTCAGCAGTTAATTGCATAACTTGAGATTTTCAGCTTTAGAGTAAGAGAAAGAGTAGAGCATTGCTGACTCTGAAGTTCCCTTACCACGGAATACCCAGAGTACCGCCCAGGTAAAATATGGCTAGATAAAGCACAGGATAGTTTATAAAATAAGAAATCTATTATATTTTACAAGGAAATACTTGAAAACAATTTTTTATATGCGATCAGCCAATTTTTATGACTTACTGCTATTGTGGAACCATTCTTTCCGACACCACCGGATTCAAAGACTCTACAGAATTCAACGAACACGTGAATGTAGCCTGCATAAAATATCACAGCTACGAAGTTAGAGACAGTGCCAACTCCAGGCACGGGAATCTAAACAAATCCACAAATTCTGCCAATTATAGTGATTTTATAACTATTCCGTGAGAAAAATAGTATTCATTTCATACTGCGGATCAAAAAAAAATATCATCGTTACGAGGGCCATTTACTTTTGCTCACACCTATGCTGAAATAATTAGAGAGAAAATGAAATCTACAAATGACTTCTGGTAATTTAAAACAAAAAAACCTTTCTTGCGATCATCACATAAACACGAAGAGTTTCAAGACACGTGGGAACTGCTGACTGCAAAAGGCATCACAAGATTTAGCAGTATAGTTTCGTTTATTTCCTTTTAAGTCCATCAATCTGGTATAATTCATTTATAGAAAAAATATGAAAATTCCTATAAAATTTCTGTCACCATGGTTCATGGCCACATTCTTTGTTTACAATCAGAATGATTTGAATTTTTAAACACTAGAAGTAACACACCAGTCACAATGACTGGTCTCAACAATTGTAACAATAGAAAATGTATATCAATGTGACATAAAATTAAACTATTGTTACGTATTTTTTGAAGACCAGTCATTTTGATTGGTTTTGGTAGAAATTGCTTTGTCTAAATTTCGGTAGTTCTAGTGTTAATGCATTACGATTAAAAATCAGTAGATGACGTAATTAAGGAGGCCAGTACATTATTTTCTCATTAAAAAATATTTGGCTAAAAATAACTGGACTCAAAAGGAAATGGCATTGATTAATTGAAATGAAATAGGAAAATAATAACTTCAGAGTGGCATTAATGAGATAGAGTGTGGCGGGGATGATTTGAAACATTCAGTGCAACAAATTATAAGGTTCAGTAATGTGTTAGACAAGTATTATTATTTTTTCATTATCACATGAACATAACATCGATAATTAAGAGCATTTTGCAATTAAGACAAATGTTTTTAACGAAGAAAACAACACAGTTTCTGGTTTCATACTTGATTTTCTTAGTTAGATCGAATGAAAAAGAAGCAGATAGAAAAAGTTCGAAATCCCTACAGCTTTCGGCAGTATAATAGGTAAAAGCGTTCAATAGTTATAAGCTCAATGTTTAAATAAAAGCTGTAACTATGTAAACAAATCGAGGTTGATTCTGACAAGTTCAAAGTCGCTCTTATCGTTTGCTACACAAGTTAAATAGATAGTAGCGGACAACACCGGTAGACTCGCAGAGGTCAGATCCACCTGGGTTTGTATACGAGGTGCCTGTCTTTTGGACTCATGTGCATTATGTATTTGATTGATTGCATATTATGAAAATATTTTCACGATAATGTATCAGAGTAACAAAATGTCTGAGATTTTGAATAGAAAAAACCTGTAACTGTGTGCTCAATGTATAAATTGGATTGTTGAAATCAGAAGGTGAAGGATTTTAGACAAAATTCTTGTACCTGGAACATAATCTTCGTTTGGGCAGTGATGGCAAATGATAAAGGAAATGAAAGGAAAGGACACAAAGAAGTGATATGATTCCAAAACCAATCAGTTGAAATTGATGTTAGTTAATAAAAAAAAAAGATTGTGAGTCGATAAATTCAGCACCGCTCTCCTCATGCCATGCAGTTCCCTTTTGTTGCATCGCCAACTGAAAAGTCTAACTATCAAACTTACAGCCACGGTTGAACCATTCTTGCCCACTCCTCCGGTGAAAATCACCGAAAACATTGAATATAAGTTTGCCAATGCACACACCACTGTCATTACGGCTATCAAATATTTTAATTCAAAACCATTAATGTATGGTATCTGCAAGAAATATTATTGTTAGACTTTGCAGAGACAAGCGTTCATCGAGACACGAGTTAAACTTCAAAGCGTCGAAGAGGACTAAAATTTTTCAACAGGCCAAAGTTGCAATCTGCTCAAGAATAAAAAAAAAAGACAAAGAAACAAGAATGACACGTTGAGAACATATGGAATCTGGTAAAAACTGAGTTCACGCAATGAGACATTTGTCTTCTGAAACACAAGCGTGATACATAAAAAATGAAATTAAAGCACTAGAAACAGACATTAAAGTCTGAAAAGAAGTAATGTCGGTTATGTGCTATTTTTGCATTTTAAATAAATTTCATCAAGTTCAGAACAGAATCAAGAGCTTCGTGACGACATAATAATTTTTGTTTGTTACTCTATGCGTATTCGAATTTGACACTGAATTATGTCTTTCGTTCCTGCCTATCTTGAGTAACGAATTAGCATTACGATGGGATATTAATAATTGTATTTAAACATGAAAATCATTGGCCAAAAATTTTTATGCGTTTCTGGCATGCCCTATTATTGACAGACAGTTACCAGTGTGGAAGCTGTGTAGTTTATATAATTATTAAACCAAAAAGTTAATTAATAGGACAAACATAAAAAAACAATAACTTTCGAAGTTAAAAATATTCAACACATAACATAGTCATGGATGTGTGACATGGGCTGTGACACGTTTATATAATCAGATCTGCTATCTGTAGATTTTACTTTCCAGCAAAAGAAATACTTATGGAACATTGAGAAATGATTAATAAACTCATCGAATGTGCGAGCATAATTTCGTAGAACAAATATGTACTGAAGGTTTTGCAATTAAAAATGACTTTGAAAAGTTGAGTAAAAATCATTATTTGAAAATGAAAGAAAATATTAAACACAAATAGACATTTATTTAAGGAATACAACCTCTGTCATCCAAATGCTGGGTCCAAATATTCCTGAAATAATGTGGATTCCCATGATTGTGAACTGTGCCTCAGTGACATCCACTTTCCCAAACCTCAACGTTCCTGTTTGCAAATAAATCACGTCACATACGAACTGCGGTTGATACTTGTATAAGTAAAATCAATCTTTCAATGCGTTTATTCAAATTTCAAATTCTTACCTGAAACATACGTTTGCCAGTGTGCACAATAGAATAGCGTCATAGCACAAAAGCATTGGAAAAACATCCACGTCGGATAGTATCCTAACTGAACCGCTATGCACGCCGACAAAGCGACAAAAACTGTAGGGAGATATGAGGGCATGGTTATTGTACAAGTAAAATTTAATATCTGGACAAAGGAAATGCGACTCTTCAAATTCAGTCCTTCTCTGACAATGAAAGTGTAACATCCGACTCGTACCTGTTGAGATGGAGTCACAGCCATGATCGAATAGCTCGCCCAACGGGCTTTGTGTTCCAGTTCTCCTTGCTTGTTTGCCATCGATCGCATCGAGGCTTTGGTAAACGAACAAGCCCAGTGCACACAATAAGCATGCCCATCGCGGCGCCTACAGAGAAGGAAAAAAATAACTTGAATCATTGCCAAAAAAAAAAACCTGTATCTTCAGGCGATTATAAAACCATGCAGACCCTGACAATGTAAATATAGAATGTATGAATGTATGGCAATTTTCAGAAAACATATAACACTGAGGTTTGAAATTATCTTAATATAAGGAATCACGTTACATAGAATGATAATAACTAGCTGTAACTGTAGGTCTGCGTAAATGTATCCGTGTCTGAAGGTTTTAAAGAGTCAGAGATGAGGATGTGGTTGAGTAAAGTAGTAAACAAGGAAATTCAACTATCTATGAAGTTGAGTGACTCGTTCGTGTTTCTGCAACGTAACGGGAATGATAACTGGAAAGTTTGAGGTTATGGTTGTGTTATTGATAAATAGGTACCTCGGTTTTGGCATCGGGACTGTACCAGACGAGGATCAGAGTCGTCAAGATGTTTACGGCCAGGCCAAGGACCGTTATCGCATTCGGGGCAAGCCAGAGCGGAACTTTACTGACGAGCCAGTTCCACCACGGCTGAAGAAACGGGTCCATCAGGCTGACGCTGGTACAGCTGTACTTGTGCTCGTTTAGCCGTTTCAGCTGTCCAGGTGACAGCAATTTCTCCTTGTAAAACTGCATCCTGCGATTATCACTTTCAACTTGTATCACATAAAAATCCACTCAACGAGTCGATCTGCACATTGATTATTCTTTGGTAGTTTTTTTTTTTTTTTTGGTCTATCGGGGGATCTAAATTTGACAGGCTACGCAGGCTGCTTTCTCAACGCACCGACGTGTTTCCACTTTCCCGGACACGTTATGTATGAATCTTGCCATGGAGTGGAGCATCCGTCGGAATTCGGATACTCCGCGTCGAGCGCTGCGGTCGTTAGAACTTCAATTTCGCGTAGTGTTCATTATTCAATTCATTCCTGTCCGCAGCAGACAACAATTGAGATTGTAAGATGGCGGCGTTTGTCGGATTCTCGCGCGTGCTGACCGGAGTCGCGAATAATTGTATGAAAAGGATTGGCCCAGGGCTTTTAAACAACGTCAACTCATCAGGTTACAAATTCTACACTTTTCGAAAATATTTTTAACAACTCGTTTTACACGTGACATTGAATGTCAGGATCTTTATTATGCTTGCTTCTAGGTGTTAGGTTATGGCAAACTCCGGCGGCTGCGTTACGCTTGAAAGCCTTGTACAATCCTAAAAGAGCCGTTCCGTCGCATCAAGAAGAAGTAAAAGACACCACGGAAGAAGACGAGAAAATTACACTCGGTAATAAATTGTCTTCCACGTAGTGGCTAAGGTTGTAACATGCCAACACATTGCACTCTGTAATTCGCTATTGTTCCCTTTGAAACTAACAACTACTGTCGTGTCTTTTTGTCACAGTGTCTCGTTAATCTGTACATTTTTTTCTATTTTTCCTTTTACCAGATGTTATAGAAAAAGTCAACTCGATGGTATCCACTGCGTCAACAGGACGTCTGTTTGCCATAGTCCATGTCTGCGGCAAGCAATTTAAGGTGACTGAAAATGATGTCATTATCATACAGGGTCGCTGGCCTCCAAATGTCGGGGATAAGTTGACATTGGAAAAAGTCCTCCTTGTTGGCAGTTCGGATTTTACATTAATCGGAAGACCTCTTCTCAATAGGGAAAGCGTATCCATTGATGCAACTGTTATTGAAAAGTCTCTTTCTCACACCAAAACTCACTTCAAGAAAAAGAGAAGGAAACAGTACATGAGAATCAACTGTAATCCTAAATTCATTACTGTAAATTTAACTATCTTACCTCTCATATCGATAATTAAAGGATTCTAACACTTTCTTATTTGCAGTTATCAGAACAGAGCACACAATGTTGAGGATAAATTCTATCAACATCAAAGGGAAGTTGAACGAGAGAAAAGAATTTGAAGGATTGGATAGAATATTCTAAGTCCATATTGTACCAAACTCAAATGAAATTATTCAGTTTTTAACATTGCAAATGCATAAAGATACGTGTTTAGTTTCATTTAATAATAAAGTACACTGTGTCCAAAATAACAGATCAAGAAATTTATTGTATTTAGATTATCTTTTCTTATAGTTAAATAAAACAGTTGTAATTATACATATTTCTTTCATTTGTAATATTTAGGAAATTTCACCCGACCACCTATCATTATTTATCACAACAATAGTAACAATAATAATAGGAGTAATAATACCGAACAAAAATAATAATCATCAGTTTCGAAAGACTGCTTTTGGAGTTTTTGGTAAAATTTTACAAATACAACCTCTTTATTGCAATTTTTCTACATTAAAAACTCAATTAGTTTTTACTGCAGATCTTAGTATAATCATGATCGTAATTTTTATCTCATGATGCAAATACTTTTCCTGGATTTTCTACTTTGGCTGTAACTTTACCGTTTTTTATGATGGATATTGCACTTGAGCAGGTTACAAAGAAATTGATGTAACAGCATAATATACTTCAAAAGTATTTGAGTAGACAAATTCTTGAATGAAATAACTGTTAAATACTCAGAGTCAAAAGAATTGAAGTTTAAAATTAATTAGAGGTGAATTATAAATCTTTTATTTTGGTAGGATAACTAGTATTAAGTAATGTTATAAAACAGCATCAAAATATGATTAGTAACTTCTGATAACTAGCATCAACCCTAACCCAACAATTGCCAAGTTTTATATATGCTGTAATAAATTATCTCAATATCAAACAATTCATTTCATAACTATAACATTTTATGTGCTGTTTAAGCAAATATTCATTACTACAAGTTCCGAATTATTTATAAAACACACCAGTTTTTTCGATGTTTAATGCATTTAAAATTACGAAATCCGGATGCCGACTGGAGTGAATAAATTTTGTGTAGTAAATTAATATGATTCGTCAACAGTAAATAATAATTACGAGAATATTTATAATATTCTCCTTAGCTGACTAAATTTCATTTGAATGACTGATGATGTATCTCTCGTCAGTGAGGAAAATGGTTTATAGCATGTAAAAAAAACTGCTATCAATGTTAATAAATATCTATCTCTAATATAATGATTCAACTAATTCTCAGCGTCTAGTGTAACAAATTGTAACGATATTTCCTATAATCACAAAAATTTATACATTAAATAAAATAAGCTTTCATTATTATTGCATTGCTATATAATATAATATTAATAATTATATAATTAATAAATTGTATATAATTTGAAAAGTGATTGACCTTTTAGGTTAGGATTAGTTACGTTACCATAACTATAATTGAAATAAAATATACAATAATTATATTATGTTAGCTACGGTTCGTACTAGTCTCACTGTTAATTTCATTAGCAAAATTGATTGTCGTCTGATTGCATAAGGGAACTAGTTGCAAGGTGTTACCTACTTGCACTGCCTTAAGTATATCGCCCGGAGCGACGATGGGAGTCTGAACCTGAGTCAGTATAGCATAGTTTGTGTTAGAAATGGTCGGATTTTCTATAACAACAGGACGCAGCGAAGGCGAGGTAATGCTTAAATCACTTGGTTTAATAGGAATTAATTTTTTCGGGCCAATCCTTGCAAGATTGACAAATTTTGGACCAAAAGTTTTTGGTTGAATTTTGTACGGTGTGAATCTCATTGTTCTTGTATTATCCGATGGAAAATTTTTTACGATAAAATTGTTTGAAGATACGTTTTTTACCGTTATAATATTAGGGTTTCTTACCTTCAATTTCAGTGGCTTTGTTTTCACATTATTCATCTTTGACTGCAAACTCGAGTCTATGAATGATAAATGTACAGTAGGTATCTGATTTTGCGAGTTAGGATGGTTAACGTGTGAGGATGAATTGAAACTTGGTACTTCAATACTATTAGATGCATTGAATGCAGCTATGTCGACTAGATTTACATTACTGGCAGTCATGATTGTTTTATGACCTGTTGCACTGTTGATTCGAGTGTCAATGCCATTCGAAGAAGATACGTCAGACGCTTCGTTAATTGCGTTGGCAGCTGAATTTTCAACCCCACTACTTTCGGGTGAACGAAGACCTTCAAAAATGTTGTTTAACTCTCCAGATACTTGTGTAGCCGTTACACAAGATTCCGAATTATGCCTTGGAAATAATTTGACACAAACTTTAGATTTTGCAGGTTGCTCACTTGACTTTAACCTTTCAAGCTCCATCTCAGCAACTTGTAGGATTGAGTCATCTAGGCGTTCCAAAGGGCGATCGATGTCCAGACAAGGGGAGCTCATAGTACGGCCAAATTTCTCATCTTGAATAAGAAATATTTGTCGAATTCCAATTGCTTCCTCACATTGGATTATTTTCATTACTTTTATGTAGTCTGTAAATAGTTTAATAGTTTTTGTACCTGTTCCAAAGAGTTTTCTCTTCCTAGGCTCTCTACGTTGGTTGATAGGAGTCGTTGAGCCAATAAGTAACCTGTTACGGCAGGGAGATGGTTTCGTAGAAGACGATTGTTGAAAAACACTGGTTCCTAAACTTCTATTGGGTGTAGCCATCCCTATGAGCGAATGTCTAGTCCCTTCTCTGACAGGTGTTTCTAAAACAATATTGGCAGGGTTGTAGAAATCTTTTATATTTCAAAGTTTCTGCATTTTTTTGAGTTTCTACGTGTCCTGAATTCTTGCTCAGAATAGGTGAGAGAATATTCAAGAATATGTGAACATATGCATTTCATTTTTAGATTTAAGTGATTAAAGTTTAACCACTTTCTTATAATTTGAATAACAAATTTATATTGAAATTATAATTTCGCTAACTTCAGTTACTGCATCCTTACCTGCATCAAAGTCTATGTAGTCTACATCTGGGCCTGTGTATTGAAAAACAGGTTTTCTTATGGAACTATCAGACATGCTGACCTTTCTTATTAATCCAATTGCCGACAAAACATTAGCAATATCGTAGAGTCTTCTCACTTTTGTTTTGAAGCGAGATCTTATACTGGTATCAGTGGTTTCGTTGGATTGTTCAATGTCTGTTATGAGAACTTTTGCAGCCATATCTAAATTTATAATTCCATTCTGAAAAATAATTCATTGTTATGACTCTTACGGCTATCAACCAATCGGTTCAGATTCATATTTACTCTCCAAATAATTTGATTCTCACAATCACAGAGCGAAAGGAAAACTCATACCTTTAACGAAACCAGAAAGAGCATAATAAACTTTTGGCACATGACTCCAAGGCTCTTATCCTCTTTCGTGTTGGTCTCAATAAAACTATTATTGTCTCCATTGGTGGGCTGCGAAACTACTGTGTTCAAGAAGGGTGATTCGTTGTTGAAATTAGCGGTGTATGCTCTATTAATTTTTTGTATTTCTTGAATTTGTTCTCTCAAGCCAAGTTTAACTGCCAGGGATTTGAGTTTAGCCAAAGTGCCAGGTAGGTAGCTGTGCCCGTGCCATAAGTAGCGGTTTTTCCCCGCTTTGGAAGCCATCTCCAAGCTCTCCAGTACGTTTATTATATCGTATATCCTTCGTTTTTCAGTACCCAGTGCTTTTGCTGTTGTATCCAGCGAAATTTCTTGTGGGATGTTACCGGCCATTGTCAGTGGATACAAGCTCAAGAATCTGTGGATAAGATTGATAGAAGATAAAATTTCATTCAACTGACATATGAAACGACAGTGTTGACTCATTTTCCAGCGTTTTCAAGCTCACTTGTTACATAACAAGCCGAGGGACTTTTCTTTCCTCGGTAATAACTTGAGCGGATCTGTGTCCCCGTCTCTCGAGACTGTCCATGTTCTTTTAACAATTTTAGACTCATTGTGAGGGGCGCTTTTTAGACTGGAAGCGAGAGTTGTGAGTAGCCGCAGGTTGGCCGTGGGTGAGACCGGCTCCGACTTGACATTGCTCAGTTCGCGGAGGACCCTGCGATCAGGAGAGTCTTTGGTACTCGTGTCCATCCCTGAAAAGTGTACGATAGCTTATGACTTAAGGTAGTTGCAGGTATTGTTTGATTGATCAATAGAGTGACACGGGGCAGATTGGAGATAACCTTAAATCTGATTCCGGCGAGTTACGGCTTTTTTCGACATTACTGTTTTTTGTTTTTTTTCGATATGATTTAATGCTGCTAATTTCTTTGCCGCGTAGCCAAAGGCATTACATGGAACAGCTCATTTCGAGCTGTCGGTAATACTACAACGAGGGATTACCTTGATTTTTGATCAAATATTAACGTGTAAAAACCATGCCGTCGCCGTCACGCGTGTTAAACTCGTTTTTACTAGTCGGCACGTATCGCTCTTGCTGCCTGCTTGAGTGTTGACCGATTCTTACTTCTCTGTCCGATTCCACGTTCCGCGTTTTTGGCGCCAGTCACCCGGCGCCAGATATTTCGCGGTATTTGAACGTCGATAGATCGGAACGCCCTGTCAAATCGATCTTCATTGTTCTCCAGCTGATTCGTAACCGATTTTTGGTCAATGTACTGTGAATACAATCTAGTTAATTATCATCTGCTTTCCTAACCACATTTTTTTATCCGCCTTGTTTTTCGTCACGTACAAGCCTGCACGTGAGATGAGATGTCTACCGTTAGGCGTTGAGCCCTCTAGCAACGATGATGTTACCAGAGAGAGCGGGTCTGGGGAGATTTACTTAGGATTCACTGTCACGAATACTGCATAACAGGTAAAACAAATTTATATATCAGTTTTGTTTACTTGAGAGCCGCTTTACGGAGTCATATTAAAAGGGTTTCATATTCAAACGACTCACTCTTGCAAATCGTTCTATAAACATTGCGTACGCTTGGCGTAAGCAGGCACCGTCATTGACAGACAAGTTGCCTGCGATTAAGTATGAAATACAGAAATTTATCCTACAGATTTCTAAATAAATAACGAGACTGATTAAAATTCAACGTAGATGAAAAATAGTAGTTTCAGGGAGATGAAGTAAAAAAATTTTCCACCGCATCCTCGCTTATTTCCCCATTCGTTGCTGGGATTGAGCAATTTTTAAAAATTATTTTGGACTATCTTATCCAGATTTCATCGGAATGTTGCATTTTATCATTTCGAACAAGATTTTATAATTTTTTCATGAAGGTGACTAACAAGAGTGTATAGATACTGTGTATTCCGAAGATAAGATACAAGAAAACTTTATAGGCATTTTGGAATGAAAAACACGTGGCTCACTAACTGCAAAATAAAAAGGAGCGGGATATTTTCGTGTATAGAAAATCATATCCCGTGGAAATACAAACATACATACACACAATACAAACACTTGTTCGGGTTTAGATTGTTTCCCATTCTACCAAATTTATGCCATTATGTGCCCTGAATACGAGTTCCGAATTCCTAGTGCGGATTTTATATAGGTATACGTGGATATGCATTTTGTATTTGCTTTTGCAGAATACACAAAGACGTCGCTTGGAGCAGAAGAGACAAACCTCTAATACTGATATTGTTTGGTATACCGAGAGGTTCTCAGGAAAGGACTTAATCGTAGCTCGCGCGATTCAATTTGAATAATTTTCTTTGGCTAGCATTCAGTTTCCCATCCTGAAGTAAACCTTCGTTGATAAGAACAAATTCCCTAGAATCTCGACCGCTTGACAACTGACAGTCAACAACAACCTTTCACCTATTAACCTTTAGAGGACTGGCGTGCGCCATTTGGCATAAGGTCATTGATTTACCAACATTTGACTTTAATTTGATCCAATATTCTAGCCTTTCGATCACTTTCCTTCAGAAAAAAAGATTTTCCCAAATTCCCCAGACACCGGTCCTCTAACAATCGAGAATCGCCGGGTCACGGCGCCGCCATGCTATAGTAACATTTTTACGAAGTTGGCTACTCCGATAACAAGCGATCTTCAATTGTCGAGCGAGTCCCGCCAAGAGAACCTCTCGGTATGTTTGTTAGATATGTAATTTTCGGATCGACAGACTCAATCACACAAAAGGCAATTCCGTTAATCGTTACCTGGCGTTTAATCTACACAATCTCCATTTCTGAGTGAATGCATGATGCCTAGACGTCTAGCTGCCAGAAAGTACATCGTTCGCTTGATACGGCTGCAGCGTCTGACGATGAATAGATCCATCGGGATCGTTTTAGGTCACGTCCGAGTTTCCGAATGTCAGTAATTTTGCTTCATCGAGCGAAATCAGGTACATACATACATATACTGGAAAGGTAGGTATTATTTTTATATCCGTTCAGTTCTCGTTAACGAGACATTGATACATCGTTTCTCTTCGCCCGTTCGGCTCGAGTTGAAACTACCAACTTTTCGAGAAGCCCGGGTTCAACAGAGCGTATATATGCGGGGCTCGAATTTTCGTAATTTGACGTTAGTATGTGCGGACGGTCGCGTACGTGGGCGAGCGTCGCGACGCCCTTCGACGTCGAAATGTTCTCTCGCTTGAAAAAGTAAAAAGAAAGAAAGGGTGTCGAGAGAGTGAGAGAAAAATGAGCGTTCGGGCGTAAAGAGTGAAAAGTATAACAACACCTATATCATCATTTTTTAAGTATCTGGCTTAAGGCAAGAGGTTTGAATAAAGTTTTATTCGAACTTTAAACATTGTTTATAGTTTACGGCTTTTTTTCTTAATTTCACGTCTTCTCGTTAACACGATTTCCAAATTATCCTCGTTACTTTTTCTCATTTCTCAATTTGACGCGGTAAGAAGAAGAAGAAGCAACGAAAGATTGAGGCGATCGTATCAATTGGAAAATAAAATGTCAATTTATATATTGACATTGATAAATTTCTTCCCAGCTTGCCAAATGAGACGTGCTTCACGATTGTGTGACCTAAATACTCGCGTTTCTCTCGCAATTTGCGATTCACGATCCAGCCTTACCAGGCTCCGGTAATTACGTGCTTTCGCATCCCACTTACTTCCAAGTGAACGCGGCAGTATCTGCTTCGTCTGCAATTACTTAAACGTATTGGAAGACCACCCTCCTAACGTACCTATCCGTTTGGTAAACCCTGTCTCAAGTGGTATTAGTTTCTCTGGCTAATCTTGAAAACGCGAATAATTCGATACTCGAATTTGTATTCTAAAATCAAGTAGTATAAATTTGGATTTCACGAGAAAATCGATGATAAAAACGGACAACATTTTCTCCGTCAATTCGCTCAGTAACGGAGTAAGAGTTTTTGCTTAATACCGAAAGAATCCTGCAAACACTGCGCGAGGATCCTCTCGACGATAACAAAGGTCGACTTCGCGTAACTTTAGCGCAAAGTGAAGACGTTAGAGTAAAATAGGTGCTGCATGAAGCGCACAGAGGTGAAGAGAGTGCTTTAATAAGAGCACGCGGGGTGTCGTCAGTCGCATCAAGTGAAATATATCCCGGAGGAAAATTCATGGGAAATACGTCTATGACGAGGTGTGCTTTCATAAGCTCGAGCCGTATCGAATCAGTCCTGGAACCCGGGTTCTAATTATCGTAAATTTTTAATAAACTAAGATTTACGTTCGCCCAGCTGTCGGCCAATGTAGCACGGAAAACAATTGTTGAACATGGCGAACAGGACAGGATTGTTAAGGAGTTGGGAGCGCGGAAATGGATCAGGACTCTGCAGTAGGATAGTGGAAACGGAGGGCACGTGCGCTGTGCGCGACGTAAATTCAGAGTTTGATTAAAAATTTGCACATGGCTTATATACGCGAGGAGCATTTGTCAGCGGAAGAAAACAACGTGATAAAAGCACAATCTGTCTCTGCCGCTGTTACTGTTGCCGGGAGTCGTACCTACAAATGTCCCGACTTTAATTTCCCCCCTCTCTTATGGAGGGTTTAAACTAATCGTAGTCGCGATCTTTCACCGCGTTGGCAAGTCGATGAATTTAATCAGCTTGAGAGAATTTGAATTGAATTTTATACACCTTATTCGAAACAGCATCGTTGGCGTTGAAGCTAAATTTATTTGAAGCATTTTCTTTCAATACTTTATTGTTAGTTTAAAAGATACCAGCAATTAGCGATTCAATGGTGATCGTTTGAATTTGGTTTGGATTTTTTGGAATTGTGATTTGACGTAACCGCTAATAACTGAAAGAAATCTGTATTCAATTTTTAAATTGCTATTTAACGCAATCTTGAATAGTTGAACTAAGTTGGGAACCGTTTCATTTAATATCTTATCTTAAAGTTAACAAAATAATTGTTTTTAAAAGGTTAACCATAAATTCGACCATGTTTTTGCGTTTTGTGTAATTAATTCTCAATTTCAATAACCTCCGCACTTGTATCAAGTTTTAAATTCACGAACTCCAAGTGTTTGAAACTGATAAACATAATCCCATTATTCGAAATACAAAAATAAACCTGTATTGCACTAAAAATTATAGATTTGAAAGACATTCAAAGTATGAAACAAGGTCATTAAAAACGGTTTGAAAAAATTCACAACAGCTTTACTTGCTAAACACGATTCCTGTCGAATGTGACGAGAGTGGCTGGTGAATTTCATTTCAAAATGATTCTCGTCCAAACTAAAATCCAAGACAAGCCATAGCGTCCGAAGTATCCGATCGGGGATTGGAAGGTCCATAAACGTGGGGTATAATGTAGTCTAGGATGGCATTACAGGGGCATAAAAAATCGGGACAATATTCCGGGCGCATTACTCGCTCAATAAAGTCTGGAGGCAAGTAAAGGGACGGCGATGGTCACGGTCGGCAGACAATGGTCAAGGAAGGAAGGACTGGACGAGGCACGCACTCCGGTGAAGTTGGCAGCTCGCACCGTTCGTTCGCCGGTCTGGCGTTTGGCCAAAAGCCGTCACCGTTATACGAGGATTAGCCTATACGATATGTAATTACACCTCGACTCCCAGCCTCCGAGGAGTCGAGGGGGAAGACGACGCCCGGCGAACCACTGTCCACCTCCAGGACGTCGGCGTCGCGACGCTCTTTATCGCCTATCGCGGAAAGCTCGCGTCCGCGCGTGACCTGTCCTCCCCGACCATTAGCGGGATCAGTATAATGGGCAAGTTTGTCGGAGCTGGCAAGTTCGAAGCCTTTGCGGTCGCTTTGAAGAGATCGGTGGGTCGTAGGTAAGACGGTGTTCGGTAAATGTGATGTGGCTTTAATCGCGGTCCAACTTGAGCAACGACCGTGGTCAGGCTGGAAACTTTTTTGCTACTTGCCGAAGGTAGTTTTTCTTTTTTTTTAAACTTCTTGCCACTCGTCTGGCGCCGTTTCAAGCGGGCTAGAATTCACGTTTCAATTTATTTCGTCGGCGGCTTTGACCAACTTGTTGTTTACAGTTCTTACAATTTCTTATATAAGATGCATATGCGGTCGCGCTATAAGGCTGTTGGCTTTTCTCAAACTTTTGCAAACACCGAGTTTTTAGCAAACAGTCGAGAATCCAGGACCTCGGCTAGTCGGCAAAGCGGTGCTCTGAACCAGGGTTTGGTATCGCTTCCATGGACCAGCAGAGGAAAAAAGTTTAAGTAGTTAAATTATGCTTTTGTAAAGTTTTGGCAAGCTTTCTAGGCGCGAAAAGCATCATGGTTGTTATACGGTATTTTAAAGCTTGCTCGGGAATAACAGCGACGGAATGGTCACCAGATTTGGGAAGAATAAAAAAAGAAGACGTTTGTCTGAAAAATGTTGTTCACTTCACTGAGTCACAGCCGTTGACACTGAGGTATCGTTATAAACTACAGGATAGATCTTCAACGATAGATATGGAATAGCGGAAAGTTCGCGATTCCGTCTTACATGTTCTTTCGTAGACTTGCAATGCTGTGCGGTTCGTCCTGGTACATAAACGAGGTATATAAAAGAGGCTAAAATAAATTGAAATAGAAGCTGAGTCGAAAGACGAACGTACGTATTTCTTCCCCTCGTTGATTTCTTTCTACGTTGTGCACGCGGTCCGCGAGTCGAGTCTCTGTATTTCAAACGCTCGAATTGCTCGTTGCAATAACGCTTTGTCCTACTTTTCCCCTCAGCGCTTAGTTTTCGTTTATGTCTTCGCCCTCGCGTCACTGCTGAGCCTGAACTCAGCAAAAATTAGATCTATCTAGAAAAAAGGATGAACCGTATCTTAGCTCTTTCTCGAGGACGAATTCCCGCGGGTGTAAAGTGACGGCTTAACGTCACACACCAAATCGACTATTCAACTCATCTGAAAAACCTGATCCAAGTGTCACTGATCATGACCGATCGGGACGCGATGATTCAGGCAACAAGTGACACGGCAAAGCGTTATTCGGAGATATTGTAACCGGATATCTCAACCAGCAGAACGTCGAGTTGGCACTGATGGTATTAGTGGAACCGGATGGTGGATGTGAAGCCACTCTGATTTCGCGTCCCTGCACCCTCTCGAGATTGCATCGTATCATCTGGCGGAGTAGGTACGTCCAGACGTTATATTATCCACATCACTCGACGTCCGATGCTGTAATAACGAAGGACGAAGGACGACGAAGAGCCTGAAGAGCTTGCTGCTAAGGCGGAATTCAAGCTCTACCAGATTTTGTTTTACTCTCATTGAGAACCTCGTCAATTATTTCTGTAACAAGCAATTGTTGATCCTGTGATATTTGGTTTTTGGTAATCCTCCGGGTAACTTCTGCGCGAGAATTGAACCGCCATGCAAGCGTATATGAAACTACACGCGGCCAGTTTATAACCCTCAGCGACCGAGATGACTGCAATTACAATAGCTGTCACCAATGATTTACGAGTGATGGGTGTAGCATCGCGCTCACGGTATTACACGTTTCTCGTTATCATTGTTGTTATATAGGTATACATGCGTCAATCGACTCAAGACTCAACCCTCGATTCAAGGACGCGAAATTGTCCGGCATTATATGGTCGAATATTAGGCAAGCCTTTATCGAACTTAGTTCGGTTTGCCTTTCAGTAATTTTGGTAAATTGGCCAGAACTAACCGCGTTTTTACATCGTTTTCTTTCGTTCTTTACAGCCGTTGAAGAAAGTAGACAAAAGGCAATTCAGTCATTCATCTGGAACCGCTTACCGCAGACACGCTTTGGGTGTTTGCACAGTTGAACCGCGTATCTATAGCATGATGTGTAATGGGAGTGGAAAGAGGCTTTAATAACCGGAAGTATAAGGTGCAAGGAGCGGTACGTGATGATATGGAAATACGATGATGAACGTTGGTCAACCTGGTGAGTAATAACAACATTACTTTGGTACTTCGGTACTTAAATTACGTCATGTGGTGTAATCGCTGATTTTGTGAAAACATCGAGGGCATGTATAACGACAGCAACAGCAACAGCAAAAAATCGTGGAAATATCGAATGATGTCGTCACTTTAATCTCGTTCAACGGATGCCCACAAATACTCAACCTTTCAGGTCTGTCAAAGGTTGGAAATTTCGGGTTACAGCAAGTTCGGTTTTAATCCCTGCCGCAGATAAATTGAGAGAGATGAGCAGCCTCCCTACTACACCCCTTGGGGGTGAGTCAGGGCCGCCATTGTCCCTCGTTATCTCGTTCGGCAACCCATTATTATCCTTGTCCCGTTTTCTGTGGCTCATGTACGTACGTTACGTGAACTCCACAATTTTTACCACTGTACAGTAAAAACGGAGAAAAAAAGAACTCCGGTTTTCCTGACTCGAACGATTTTCGTTATACGCGAACGCCAGCCGGCGAAATGCATTCGGGTTGTTAAAACAGCTGCACGATGCTTTTGCGGATGCATTGTAACGGTGAACCAATTGTGGTTCTTTACAACGTTATTTTTACGGGGAAATTACACTTTGAGATATGACAGTGGGTGAATTGGTAACTTTCGTGCCCAATTATCTCAATGCTAACGAGTTTCTCGTGTTTTATACACTATATATTAGGGTGGCGCAAAAGGACCGACTTTTTTTTTTTCGAGTCTTGTGTGACAAAATGTTAGTTTTTGATGTTTTAAAAGCCCACTCCAATGGACAGTTCAAAAAAAAATTTTTAAGATGTCGCTCCACATTTTTTAAAACCTCAGGAATCGTCGAAAATCGATTTTTTTTTAAATTTTTCCTCGTTACGGTATAATTTTATAGACAAAAAAAAAAAAAGTTTCCGAAAGTTTCAGTTCAGAATTTGAATTTTGAAAGGTCACTCATAATTTTTTTTAAATTTTTTCGTGTATTTCTTTAGATCTTTTCGAGCGACCTTTTAATATTCATATTAAAATTTCATAAATTTTTTTTCGTTAATCCAGTAAGAAAGAATCGATAACAATACACCACGACATGAATTAAAAATCGAACAAAATACTGAAAAAATAATTTTTTTAATTCAATTTTTTGACGATTTTTGACATTTCAAAAAATTTGGAGCGACCTTTTAAAATTTTTTTTTCGAGCTGTCCTTTGGAGTGGGTTCTTAAAACATCAAAAACTAACATTTTGTCACACGAGACTCAAAAAAAAAAAAAAAAAAATTAGTCAGTTTTTTTGCGCCACCCTAATATATATATATTTACATTATAAATAGGAATATTATATCTACAGCACGATTCGACGTGAGATAAAGTAATTCTTAAAATTGGATTCCTGCAGTTTGTTTTTACACGCATTACGATTATTATAGGGATAACAACAGACGTCGATGATGGCTGCGGGGAGGCTGTAGATATATATATATATATATATATAGTCCGCTCGCACATTGATAATCCGGGAGACAGACGGACGGGTATTTTAGCGCATCGATAAGCGGATTTAAGTGCAAATGAGGAGGAGCCTGACAATGCGTCACGAACTTCCATAGAAATCTACGGGGGCATCATTATATAGGTTTTGTGCTTGCGGATCGATATTCGTTAATAATTCCTTGCCATATGTACATCCATGTATGTACGAGTACATACAATATATGTGTATTAGTATCGTATATATACAGGCCTACCACACCTGTAAAGTTCATTAACACGGATACGATGAAAATCCGGATATTGAAAATCATATTTACATCTTGGCCTGCGTTTATAGAGATCATCTGTTCGTTTCGTGAGTCAAAATTAAAGAACATTGTGTAAAAATAATTTTATTCACCCAGGCCAGTGGTTTTTAAACTGTGTTGGGACCCCTATGGGGATCGCCAAGTCTTACTGAAGGGTGTCGCGGTCGCAAGCCTCAACAGTCTCACAGAAAGAAAGTTAAATACGTCGTTTTTTAAATTATTGAGACAGTTTTATTACAGACATATTGGGAGGTCACGGGATTTCTTTTACTTCTAAAGGAGTCGCGAATTTAACTAGATTGAAAAACACTGATCCAGGAATACAGTTTCGATTATCAAGACAAAGGAAAAACAATAATCAGCAGGGATATAAAAATCAAATTCTCAGTTTTCGCCGACAGTGCTGCACGCGTCGTTAGCGAACTTTGCCAAATAATATTATTAGCAAAGATCGGCGATCAGTTTTTTTTGCAAACGTAAGGATAGCATGGTGAGAAAAACAAAAAAAAAAAAAAAAACATCAGTTTATACAGTCGTTAATACTATCCTTTCTGGTGTAAAATGCATGCGAAAATAACGGAAGAAAAATTTCAAAATCATTTCACTTCTTTCGTAATTTGGATAACGATTTACGATGGTAATCCACACATCGATGACTCCCCGATTGTCTTTACGGTGGAACATACCTATCTCCAGTCGTTCGTTAACGATACGCGAATGATGCGGAGATGGTTAAAAAACGAAAGAAACTGAGAAAAAGGAGAAGAAAAAAGTGCAAAGAGAGGTAAAAAAAAAAAAAAAAAAAAAAAAGAAACGATAAAAAAGGAGAAAAACACACGCGGAGAGCAAAGCGTCAGAATGAGTAGGTCGGTAGGGTAAAAAGCTCCTCATGCAGCCACGTCGCATCGCTCCTCGTATGTATCGATCTCCGATGTGTATACATCAAGCCCGTAAAAGAGGATGCGTGACTTAGTGACACTGTTTCAGGGAAAGACGCGCGCCGCGCCCTTCACACCTACGTCAGAGAATTTTTCCCCAACCCCTAATGGATTCGCGATCCCAAAAGATCGTCTTTGCGGTCGTTAAAAATCACGAGGCTGAAGTTAGTAACGAAAACGTAACGATATATCAGGAAAAGAAATTATTATTTGTTGATTTAATTATGGGATGACTTTTAAGGAATTCAATTCATGTATATTTTATTTACGATGGTTTAAAAAATTTTGAAAATTTGCCATTTAAAAATCGTCTTCGCGGTTCGCCGATCCTTGATTAATCTCAATTTTGAGTCAAGCCACGCATCTGCAACGATGATGCCTGCGGTCCGGTAGCCGTAATTCGCGTTCCAGGTGTACCAACTGCACGCGACTCCGAGAGAGCGTCGAGGAACTCGCCGAGAGGGTGGCCGGCTAATTATCCCGAGCATTCGTCATTGTCAGACCGATCCTAGCAGCTGGCTCTTTGAGTGGCTTGGCTCAGGCCTCTGGTCGTGGCTTGTTAGTTGGTCTCCGATGCCCTTCGACCGCGGGAAGGAATTTACAGATCGAGATTGCCACGTCTTTCCGGCTTAGGTACTCCGTACGCCGATTAGAGTATCGAAAGTTTTTAGCAAAACTGTGTTCCTTAAGGGGACGTCCTGGTCGAATTCGACGTTGAGGTGTATGCTTCCAAATATCGAAGTCCACGTATCTCAAACGCTAAAAATGGCTCAACAGCCTCAATATATACGCAATTCTGATCAAAAACACTGTGAGACATTTTCATTTGACACAGAAATACAGAAATGGTACTAATTCTACCAAATTGCAATAGTAAATTCGTAGAATTCATCCCGTTTCTTTATTTCTGCCTGAAATGAAAATGTCTCGACAGTGTTTTTGTTCAGAATTATGTACAGAATGGGACTGTTGAGCTTCTTTTTGCGTTTCGAATACGTGGAATTCGATATTTAGAGGTATATACGTCCACGTCGAATTCCACCAGGGCATCCCTTAACTTTAATTTCGTAGATTACATAATCTCGCTCGATGCCTAAAGCTCTGCGTTAAAATTGCGTTACCTACGTAAATTCGAACGATTTTTATACCGATTCGGATGAAATGTTTCAAGGATGACTGTTCGGTTTAAACCTACCGATTCCCTCGCATGTGCACAAATTTTTCGTTACCGAAAACCGACTTTGGTCCGTAAACCGATTATACTTACAAGATTTTTTGTGATTCGAAACTTGATGAAATGCCTGATTTAAATATCATTCTATCATCCAAGCAGCGCCTGCAGCGAGCTGTCGATATCATATTTTTCGGCCAGCAAAATTTCGCGCCGTATCTTCGTACAGTCAATACTGAGATAAGTTATCGAGTAAGAAGAGAATCTGGGTCGTCGACGATGTAAAGTCTTGAAAACTTTCACGAACGTTTTCTGCATCCGGTTCTTGAACGTTTCTAAAAATGTTGCATTAGATTCTCCGTTGAATTCAGGTTTATAATAATTTGTAGATCACGCGTCAATGTCAACGACAATTCGTTGTCAAAAAATTGAATAAAAAGAAACAAAGAGAGGATAAAACAAAATCCACTCACGTATTTTATCCGACGCGATGGTCAGCTCAGCAGGGCTCAGTCAGAATTACTGTGAATGATCCGCAGGCGAAGCTCATTTGTATTAACAACCTGGCCCAACCTTCTACAGTGAATTAGATTTTCGTTTTTGGGACAATACTAAAGGCGTGATATTCGAGACTCCGAGTCTCCGCTGAGCTTTGGCGATAAGACGTAGGAAAATTTTGATGCGGGTTGGATTATTTTATCTGTCGAGAAATTCCTTCTTGCTGGAAGAAGATAATGTCAGGTTCAAAAAGTTGGAGCTGGGCGAGACGTAGGTTCGTAGGTAGGTAGGTAGGTAGGTAGGTAGGTAGGTAGGTAGGGCTGCCTACATCTACATCCATATATACATATATACAGGTATTCCTACTTGCACGGCTCTTCGGTCACGTCAGCATGTATACAACATATGTATATACATACATACACACACACACACACACACATATACATATATATATATACGTATAGGTACCTACGGTATATTCGTCCGCATGCGAAACTGGCGAGACCTTACTCACTTGGAGTACTTTTTTATATTATATTCTTTTATATCTTGTCTCGTTTGAGTATAAATTTTAATTTCGTCCCACCGCAAAGTGGCTTTTTCTATAATGTTTATCGTATCCAGCTATAAGCTTTACCGTTTATATACATTTTCTACCGCGTGCATCCGCGTTTCCAGTAAAATTTATACGTTTATATAAAATATATATCATGTATGTATGCAGACGATAAACGTTCAAGCGCAGGATACACGCGAAGAAACGATTATTCGGTAAAGAAGAGTATAATTCTCAATTGTTTATCACATTTTACATTATAACGTTGATATATTAGTTGAGCGTATTATGTAAATTGAATTATTCGCAATTTTTATATGCAAGCGACGTCTTCTTTCGTCAGTTTATATAAATCGTAGAAATTATTGGACACTTGAACGCTCCTCGCCAATCCTCAACCCTCGCAATATTATCCACGATGTCACAATCATTATGGATCGTTCCACTGTCAATCCACCGGATTCTAGTGTAACATGGGTTATCGGTTTTCCACGTCACGCCGGTTATTTCCCCGGACGAAAAATTCACCGGGGAAACATGTTTCAGAAGGAACACTCGCTTATATCAGCCTTCGCCAAATTCGAAGACGTGAAGTTTACGTCTTCTCAAGCAATTTAATGGCGCGTCATTGTACCTGGTTTTTTTTGTTTTTTTCTTTTTCTTTTCGTTTTTTCTCCCCCGTCAAATATAATCCATTCCGCTACGGATCTCGAGTTTAATTAATAAAAAGTACGATTAAAATTAGAATCGCCTCTATAGAATTACTTGAAAATAAATTGTCGCATGGGTAAAAATATTTATACCGTTCTGTATTCGAGTCGTGGAAAAAATGGCACTAACATATTTTTCGCCGCTAAGGGGAGGATTGTTATTACGTGTATGCCTCGAGTTGTGTTCACGAATTTCGGCCCGGCTTCTTGTGCTTCGAAGCAGGTGTGTTCATCCTTTTTTCGTTCGTACCAACCAACATTCCGTCTCCTGAATATCTCAATTCATATTTTATTCGCGCTCATCTTTCTTTACGCCTCTCTCGTCGAAACGATCCTGTTTCTCCATTGTTTATTCATTGTCAGGTCCCGGCTCTTCGACCTGCAACGTCGAAACGCGAGGCTCTCAGTTTCCCAGCTAGCATCGTGAAACGAGGCTTGACGTCCGTTTGACGCATTCGTCCTGGACCACTTTTAATCGGGCGACATTCGACTGTAGAGATATAATGCTCTCGAGACGAGCGGTAAACACTTGACACGGGTATCCGTCCTTTGGTGAACTTTTGCCAAAGAGAAACTCGAACTTTTTCACCACCCCGAGAAGTTATAGAGCGGCCGAGTGTAACAGTGAACGGAAATTAATCAGAGCTTATTTCCGATTTTCATATACAGATAGAAAGACTCCTGGAATCGATTTCTGAATCATCGATTCCCCCTCGACGCGAAATTTCTGGACATTTTGGTTTGATTAGAGAGAAAGTTCGGAGATCGGTTTGTTATATGACGCTATCTCGAGAGGGAGAAATCTCGTTTGCAAGTCTGTTTTCCTTTTTCCCCTTTTCCTCCATCCCGTCGATAAAGAAAGAGGATCGAGTGCCTGTTTCACCGAGCTTGACTCGGGGGATGAAAATTGGCAGGGCTCGACGATAACGGGTTTCCCGCGGTTGTAATATGATCGGAAAACAAGTCAATAAACAATTAGGTTCGGCTGGCAATTACGCGGACCGAGTCAGGGAATGCGAGAAGACAAAGAGGGAGAAACGATGAGAGGAAAACGAGCTGAACCAGCAGCAGGACGAGGGGGGAGAGGAGGAATCTAAGGGAGGCTTGACGATAGCGGCGAATTGTTTGCTACGGTCAAAAGGTCGATTGGCCGTATCAATTCGAGTCAGGATAAAAGTTGCGAGAAAAAGATGAAAAGAAGGAGACGCAAATACGAAGCATTAGAAGTCAGTCAGCTCGGGGAGAAATAATAGAAGTAGCTAAAATTTAACTGCCATGTAGCCAGAATCGATTAGCATTTTAAATTTATACGCCGACGGGACTCCCAGCAAAGTACAAGAGTTTCGTCGAGACGTTTTATATCGACGAAATCCGCGGACCCGTTTATTCTTTCGCCGATTTATCCGCAACTTGCGAGTAATTGTGAAAAATATATTACAAACCAGTTCGCAGGTGAGTTTAGGTAGGTTGTTATACTTTACAAGTCCGAAAATTTTCCACAGTTTTTACGGAATGCGCCGGCGGGCCAAACTTGGCCAATAAATTATGTTATCTGCTTGTTTTCTGGACACATATAATACGAAACTGTCGCGATGTGTTCTACTCGAAGGTATCGAACGAGTTTCGTCACGTAACTCGATATTTTCAAGGTACAAGTAGTACGAAGTGTTTGAGGAATAAAGAGGTAAGAGGAAGGGGTTCAAAATCCGGATTTGGAACGTTCCGAAAACGCCAAATTTGCAATTTTCATTTAGGTGGTGAAACTTGAGGTAAAGAAGTCGAACTTTGGCGAAATATCAAAGTTTCGAATGATCCGAAAGCCGACGTTTAATTAAAGTTCCGAAAGGCCAAATAACTCCGACGAATCAAAATGCTCCGAAAGTGCGAAAATGAAAAAATATATTAATCTGAAACCATGGAAATTCCAAATGATCGAAGATTTTCAGTTCTGTGTTTACAATTTTTGGCTTGGTGAAATTTCACCGTTTTCATATTTCTTTGTTTTGGATTTTCGGTATTTTTACGCTCGGTATTCCGGTCATTTCGATCTTCACTTTTCTGATTTTTTATACCCCCTCGTTGAGTAATTATTGTTTAATTATTATAACAAACTTTGTTGTTTCTTCCCAAGTTTCATTTCTTTACTTCAACTTCCGCCAGCAAATAATTCGGAATCAGAGGCTTTCTGATCATCTCAAATCCGGAACTTGAACCCCACCCGAATGGTAAAAGCACCTCATCGGTACAACAGAGATAAAAAGAAACGTACAAGAATCTTGACACGGAATTACAACGACGGATTGACGACAGCGTCGAAATACATCGGAGTGAAAATCCTCCGCATTTATTACGCTTCCGGGCAAATATGCAGGAATATAGTTACGATATGCGATACATGATCAAGAAGCAGCGTGACGCGAGCCCGGAGAGATAACTAAGGCACGTAGAAGGCGTGTCAAGGAAGTGCGTCATGCATACTAAATATTCCACGACTAAATTTCTGCCCTGCATATTATACAGCCCCATTTCACTCCCTGATCCTCTTCACTCACCCCCGGTTCCTTTTCAGCCCCGTTTCAACCCCCAACATCCCCTGTACGAGAGCATACGTAGGTTATTATCCGAGTTATTTTCCATTGTACAGCCGTTACCCCCGAGGCCGTGGCTCGCGTGGCTTTGTTAGAAATTTTCGATACGCGATTCTTGTCTTCGTTCAACAATTTTATTCTGTATAACGTCAATTTTTCCTTTCGACGAACTTTAACCAAGCTGAATTCCTTCGTTGGAAAATTTACACGAGGAGTATTTTCACCAAGATTGCACTTGGAAAAAGATTTCGTCGTAATGACGAGGATTCGGTTCTGGCAACGAAATTTCATGGTTAATGAAATACACTCGACTAGACGACGAATGATTTAGTTCTCCTAATTGCACTAGACTGATGCCCTGGAGTTCATCCTGATAATCGCTAGATTTACTTTTCTCGTGAGAAAGGATTTTTAACACGTTACAGAGAGTATTTTGTTTGTATATAGTTGAACAAAAAATTTTCTAGATTTACGATGTAACGTATTATTTAATGGGGCGGTAATGAATCAGCAGCTCTCGTGATTTCGCAAATTTTACTCATCTTTATATCCACGCGAATGAATTTAGTCGGCTGTATGAAGCGATTTAGTTGAATCTACCAGAGCGTGTTCAATATTTTGATGATACCTTGAAAAGTGTATTAATTCATTAAATTGACTAAATTAAAATCTCGATTGCGTATAAAATTTATAAGAATATGTTATCGAATTAAAATTTTTTCCCAATTTTGAAACAATCGTTTTAACAACTTCGCTACTTGCAACAAAATATTGTCTTCCCATGAGAAAGTCTTTTACAAAATTTGACTGGAAATTGATTTTTTTTCCAAGTAAAAACATTTCTCAAAGCGTGAATATCTCCCATTACGTATTATAAATAAATATACGTGAAAATCAACGCGGTCGTGCAAACTCGCGAATTTTCACAAGAAATTAAATTATGCGGGCTATCGGTGGGGTTGGTTGGATGTATCGATTCATTCCGGTTCAATTAGTAACGATCGACGATTCATCAAACCTGCGGCAGACGAGTCATACGGTGCGTGATTGCCGAAGGTTTTTTCGTATCGTTTTTTCGTTTTTGCTTTTTTTTTTTTTTATTTCTTTTTAATTCTCCGCTGGCGGGGTCAAACAACGCGTGACAGAGCTTGCTTGAAGCGAAGGATCGGTTTGGCCGGATCTGCAGCTCCAGGATCGTTAAAAATGGTGTCCAGCAAAAAATATTCGTTTTTTTCAAACAGTTACTCAGTGTACAGAAATTGATATGTCATTCGCAGCAAAGTTTAAAAAATATAGTATTTTCGGGAGACAAGAAAAATTTAAGGATATTTCTAGGAGACAAGTAAGATTCAAGTATCGTACATTACCTCAAGGATCGTAACGACTTCCAGGACCACTGGACACCGTGTTAAATCGCAAGGAATCTTGTCGAAATGTTTTGACGTCTGCACATCGACCGCGTCCATATTTTTCTCTTCTCCATTATCCATTTTTCCATGCTGATCTCAGGCGCCAAACCGAGAATCCCGAGTTCTGGAAGGCTCCGAGATACTAGGAGCATTACTTACCCTAGCGCCGTGGAAAATGGCGAAGGGTAGCTGGTGTATAGTCCTCGTAACTCACCGGTCCCTGACACCGGTAATACAAGAAGGCTAACCAAAACAAACCGTACGGTATCACGCCGAGAAAGACGAGCCACCCGACTAATGTTTAAGACCCTCCTGGCGAACCGCTGTTCTCGGATTTTCAAATAACGAGACGTGCCGCCCGTTTTACCCGAATTCGAACACCGAAGCAGCTAATGAAGACAAGCTAAGTCTACGGGTTTTTCACACTGCCACGATTATTGACCTTTTTTTAGTTGTATCTGGTTGATCCTTAGCTTCAAAATTACAAAAAAATTAATTTGCAGTGTCGAACCCTTGAGGTCATTTGTTTTAGATATCGAGACATTCGCAATATGAGTTGTAAATTTTTTAATTTTGGAAAAAAGGAATTTGATATAAACGGGTCAATACTTGGGACACTTGCCTCAGGTGCTGCTGCTTCGTGTCGATTATAATGGAAACGAAGTTGAAAGTCAGCTTCCGAAACTTTTTTCTGCACGTGAATATGCATAGGGGAGGATGGAGCAGAGTGCACACCTTAAACTTTTTGATATCTCAAAAAATTTGGGGGCAAAGTGGGCCTCTTGAAATCTTTTAAATAAGAAAGGATAAAATGAATCACTTCAACTTTTTATTAAATATGAATTATTCGGAAATCATTTACTCGAGTAATTGCACAGCTCATAACGCGAAACGTTTCAAGTTGTGCTTTACTCTCAACAAAGTCAAAGTGAAATAATTTTCTGAACTTGAACTTACGATTACTTTTTCTCGAGAAAGCTAGATAATAATTTAACACAATTTTTCAAATAAAAACCAAACATTTTCTTCTGATTTTAGGCATTATTTTCTTAAGGGGCTCACTTTGCTCCACCCTTCCCTACGATATATTACAGGCCGGCTATACTTGTCCAAGTCGGTTGTTATGCAGCGATCTCGGTTCAACGAAATTTCCAAAAATTCCTAAGAGTATGGGAGAGTAGGAAGAGAATCGAACGGAGAAAAAAAAATTGCTTCTCGTTATTTAACCGCTTCTCGATTCGGTCGGGGATGAAAAAATTGACGGGCTTCTTCTTGCCTTCTGACCACTCGAATGACCCTGCAAGCTCACGGAAAGGCCTGAGCTTACAGCCATATAATAAATCCGGGATTCAAATCATACCTCGAACCAGAAATCTAAATCTCGCACCGAATCGTGACCGAAATACATATATATATACATATTAGGGTGGCGCACAAAAACCGACTATTTTTTTTTTTGAGTCTCGTATGACCAAATGTTAGTTTTTGATGTTTTAAGAGCCCACTCCAAAGGACAGCTCAAAAAAAAAAAAAATTTAAAGAGGCCGCTCTAAATTTTAAAAAATGTCTAAAATCGTCCAAAAATTGAATTAAAAAAATTATATTTACAGTATTTTGTTTGATTTTTAATTCATGTCGTGCTATATTGTTATCGATTCTTTCTTATTAAATAGAAGAAAAAAAATGTATGAAATTTTAATATGAATATTAAAAGGTCGCTCGAAAAGATCTAAAGAAATGCACAAAAAAATTGAAAAAAAATTATGAGCGACCTTTCATAATTCAAATTTTGAACTGAAACTTTCGAAAACTTATTTTTTCTTGTCTATAAAATTATATCGTAACGAGAAAAAAGATTTAAAAAAAAATCGATTTTTGACGATTTCTGACGTTTTAAAAAATGTGGAGCGACCTCTTAAAAATTTGTTTTTGAACTGTCCTTTGGAGTGAGCTCTTAAAACATCAAACACTAACATTTTGTCACACGAGACTCAAAAAAAAAAAAGAAAGTCGGTTTTTTTGCTCCACCCTAATATATATAAATATACATGTAAGAGAAGAGGAATCGATAACCGATCCGTGTGAGAATATACAAGTGAATACCTACAATTCGCCAAATTATGTAATTCCGAAAACTGTGCCCACCGCAGACGTCTAATATCATTTCTCTTTCAGAAATTACGAAGACAGATTAAATTTCTTAAATTTCCGTCGCAGCTGCTCGTGCATGCTTTCGAAATAAGCGGCTCGACAGCGACGGTATATACGGTAAACGGCGTCGTAGGTACTTTTTTTTTTCTGTGGGTCATCGCATCTTCTTTGAATGCCTGGCATATAATTCTGGATTTGATGTTATGCTCGAGGATTTTATCTCCTTTCTTCGGTTATACGCGGCGGCGTGCATCAAGGCCGGATCACTTGTGAATTCCGTGAAAAGCCGCGAGTCGCCATTGTGAAAAAATTGGATCTGTCGCAAAGTGCGGTCTCTACACGTAGGTTTACCGGGAAAAGTTTAAAAAGAAACGGCTGAGGAACCTCGGAGAAAAAGCGAAACACCCGACTGGAATATCAAACTTGAGCCTCAATCGAAACCAAACTATATGTAGATACTTGGTTAAAATATGACGTTGGTAACGACGACGATGCTGTTTCACAAAAATCAACGTCATTTCGAAACTTAAGGTCACGTAGTACTCCTACATTTATCGACCGAGCAAACTCACCTTTTTCTTCCTATGTTAAATAAACAAACGAACTGAAAGGGTTCAAATTTCGACGGTGCGTCGCGCTTTTTAACAGAATTCAGGAAAGTTACTTATACCCCGAATTCCGAAATCCAACTTTCCTCAATTCTGCTACAAAAAAATTGATAAAACGTCGAAATTTTAAACCTTTTCGTTCCTTTCTTTATTTAATATAAGACGAAAACGGGTGAGCTTGCTCGGTCGGTAAGGATAGGAGTATTAAATGACGTGAACATGTCTCGTATTAATTTTCAAAACTCAAATTCTTCGGCCAATCGGTGAATATATATTATAAAGGGTGGAAGATTAGGAAATAACGATACTAACTTCAACACTGTTTTAAAATTGCATACGAACCGCGTATGTATGAAGTGCAATTTAAACGCATCGTCGAGTCGAATCCATCTTCCTTTCCCTTCTCCTCGTGGATTCTTCAACCAAGTCTTCGCAAGCTCGAAGGTGACGAGGAGGTGACGCGTGGCAATTCGCCTTTCCTCGATCGCCCAAGAAGCTTATTCCCGATTTCTCGTTAAATCGAAATACCTTAGGTATACCAGCAGAGATTCTCGATCCAATCGGGAAAGCTCGCTCAGTTTCTCGTCTCTCCCTTTCTTTTTCCCGCCCCAGAAGCTCACGCCTGTCTTACAGCTGGTTGCGGTTAATTTCTTCCTTGCACCGCGGTATTTACGCTTTTCTCCAACGAATTATTGTAGTTTACCAGCGTCGCGTGCTGCGCCTGCAAATTATTCGATTACACTTCGTTTCTCTGTTTCCCGCCCCCTGCATCTCCGCTTCCGCCCTCTTACACGCCCCTTTTTTCTTCCCCTTCACTTCTTGTTTCATTACTCTCTTCCTCTTCAATCTTGCTCTTACTTTCTCTCTCGCGAAATTTCTCACGACCACCATCGCCGTCGCTGTTGCTGCTGCTGCTGCTTTTCCTCATACTAATTTCTTCCGCCAAATAAAGAGCTACTTAACGCGCTTGAAATCATCGGCCAGATTTTTAACGGCAAATGGGGTGAGCAGACGCGATTTTTTTTCTTTCTCCTCCGTCCAGATTTTCTTCTCTTATTCCATTCCTCAGATTTTTCGACTCCGTTTTTTCACCTGCGCGATTATTGCATGTCTCGGAGTCTTTAACCCCGTTTCCGATTTTCCTTTCCATCCAATTTACTCTCCACTTGCGAGCCCGCAATTTTGCACAATTCGAGGTACTTTTTATCCCGAGAATATGGAAATACCGTAAAATATCTAGCTCTGTATAAGGTATTCGACAGAGTCCAAGCTTTCGTGTGGATAGCGGAAAAGAGAATTTTTTAAACTCGAATACTGTATAGTCAAACATTTTCGCTTGTGAAAATACGTTGCGAATTCTGATTTTTATCAATAAAAATAACGCTGATCGCGGAAGCGATAAATCCGAAGATTCGGGATAAAATTTCTGACGGACTTTCACGAATTTTTAGCAAACCAAAAGAAAAACGACGGCTCGTTAAAACGGGTATAAAAACGACATCGACCCGGTAGATCGCGACTTGTTACAGAATTTTCGTAATAAGATCGACGAATGTTTCGCAGAGTTCCCGTCTCTCTCGGTGGAAATTCTGTCGTCAATGTGACACGTAACGGGAAATTATTTCCGCACATTACACAAGATTATCACGTAACTTGATACCGAATCGTTCAGGATCGCGATGCATGGGTATACCTGTTATATATATATTATATATATATATTATATATACAACCCTGCAAATTGGAAGCCACAAATCAGCGGCAGACCTCTGTAATATTTAAGTGAAGCAGCTACTGCACACCTTGGATTCTGATACTCAATTAGATAACCTGTGTCGTCTAGGCGACGTACGTAACGATCATAGATCGTGCTGCAGGTATCGTATCGTGTCGTAACACCGTTGATATTACCTCGCGATTTATAGTAACGTGTAAGAGGAAGGAGCTTCGTGGGGTCGGAAAGTTAATTCGTCCTGGAAGTTGGGTTCCTGGAATACCGTTTCCAGGGAATCATTTGCGGGAACAAGATCGATGGATTTCAAGAAACGCGCGACGGAAGCAACAGAGTTGATTATTTTATAACAACAATTTGATCGATACCGTATAATCTCGTGTTTCGTTAATTTAAATAATCATACGACGTGAAGTTGTTGCTTTAACTTCGTTTTTATGATCCAAGTAGGATCGAATTAACGAGACCTACTCGGATGCTTGAATATTTATAACGAATTGAAAGCTTGGTCGACCGGAAACACGCGATTTCCGGAAGTTTCGATGCTCTGTGGTTTTCGCCATCTCGATTACCGACGAATTTTTTTCCCGCGATGTGTATCTCCGGATTCGATTATTGACGATGGTTTCGTTTTCATTTTTATTTCACAAAAATTTCACCTAAATTGCGCCACGGCCGATACTTCCAGGTTAACAATAAATTGTTTACAATTCGACGTAAACAGATTTTGAAAAAAAGAAAAGTTCGGAACGCTTCTGGAACGAATCTTTTTTTCTTGGTTAAAAATTTGTTTACGTATATCGATGCTTGGAGACGGAATGGATGTCAGAAAATGCTAAATAATTATCAAAAGTACTAACATTGACGGTTCAAAATTTACCTCGTAGTTTTAGATATTTGATAGAGATAAGCGATACGAAAAAAAAAGATTCCATTTCTTAAATTTCGGTAGTAGTCAATTGACAGGCTAAATAATCGATGTAAATCCTTAAAAAATGTTCAAAATCACAAAATCCTGTCAACCCGAGCCTTACCGTTCAAATTCCGTCGATTTTCCAAATGTTTCAATTTTCTACGAGACCTTAGTATCCACCATAGAACACAATAAACAAGATAAATGTTTTACACACGTGTCTGTTTCGCGATAAAATTGATAAAAGGTATCGATTTTTGGCGAACCGCAGGAAATGGGACATCAACCTTGAATGATTCCTTCCACATTTTTTCTCGGGGCGGATATTCCAAGGCTCGCCGGAGGGACTGTTTTGTAGGTAAAAAGTTCGGATCAGGCACAGATTCTTCAAGCTAGCCGGGCCGACGACTTGGTATTTGCATCACGTATTTCTATTCGAGCCCTCCATCAACGCACCGCCGACGCAACGGATTCGCGGGGCGCACAGGATTCTACTCAAACGAAAACTTCCCCAAACAGAGCAAACGTTAAGTCAAGTTCTCCTGGGCAAAGAGAGAGAGAGAGAAGGAAAGTGGCGGCGAGGGGGTGGGGGGTGGGGGGGGGGGGGGGGGGGGGCGCCTTGAACCCGGGCCTCGTCTGTCTGGCTGACTTCTTCTGAGTCCCCGATGCCGTCGCGGTCGCAGACCTTCTCGTCCTTTTTGCTTTTTTTTTTTCTTACCTCAGGGTTTTCCACCCTTTTTTTCTCTTTCTCGCCAAGACTCGCCTCGGAGTTCTTCGATTTTGCGCGAGTTCCGCGCGGCTGATGCTCTCCATTTGTGGATAATAACAATTATCTTTTATCCTATCGAAATAAATAGTTATAATAATATACACTTTGGTATAAACTCTTACTGCGATAATCCCTGAAGCAGAACTGAAATGCGGTGAAACGTCGAGTTTAGATATATACTTTACGGATTTTATCTGCATGTAGAAGTTTAAGAAATAACCGCATTTATCCGAATGCTTTTAATTTCCCTCCGGGAAACCATTAGCAGGAGTGCATTCTAGGAGCGGTTGGTTAATTCTTCGACTATGCGGTCTGTGCCTGCGTACCTTCCTTCCATGGGTGCATATATATATATATATCGATAACGCTTTCGACGATTAAACGAATTTATTATCAGCTCCGTTGTTATATCGACGGCAAATTTTAGCTGAATTCATTTTTATTGGTGCTTGAAATTTCTGGTATTTACTGTCCGTTCAATATGGCGGACGAAAATATGAAATTTTTTTTTTCAGGGGTTTTTGGAGTTGCTGAGTACGAATCTGAAATCAGATTTTGAAAATTCAGAATAAAAAATCCGATCAGTGACCCCGAAAACCACTGCATAGAGTTTCTTGGCCATCTTGAATATTTGAAATTTCATTTCAGGTTCGTAATCAGCGATCCAGAAAAACCATAGAATATACTATCTCGTTATAAAAGTTGATTTAGCATATTAATGCGTGACTCAAAGGGTTAATGACAACGGAATTTAGTTGGGAATTTTTATTGATAATAAAAAACGTCACTCTTTTTCAAAATTCACAGTGAATTTCGGGGGCTCAGCTAAAATGGTAACTCGCAAAGTGACCAACTTATTTTCATATTTCAAAACGCGTTTATACCTCGAGCTTAAAATTCGCGATAAATGATTCTGCGTACCTTGGAGCTCGGGTGAGAATTGTTTCGAGATATGAGTATAAATAAAAGATGCAACGGAGAGAGTCTAGGTTATTCGCGTGAGGCTAACGAGCTGCGTAACGAAACGGTGTGAAATGAATAAACGATGCCCGGGATAAGCGATGCATCATTTATGGAGAAACCCTCGAAATTCGAGCAAATTGCGCGTAGGGCTGGCCGAAATTCGTACGCTGTATCCATTTCGTTCAGGTACCTGAACTTTACGAAAGAAGAAGAAGAAGAAGCTCGTTCGATGTCTTTCTCGGAATATACCATCGCCGTTAATATTTTCATCCCAGTCTCGAGCTCAATTTTTTATGCGAAGCTCTCCTGACTTCTCATCGCCGCATTTTATTATGCTTTCCATCGTCCTGCAGCAGGTAGATACAAAGAGAACCGCAAGCACAGCTTCTCTCCATGCGCATTAAATATTCGACAGCGATACAACGTGCAAGCTCAGCTCTTACTTTCTACCCTTATTTCACGACACACGGTGATAATGCAGGATTTTTACTTGCCTGAAAGAAATGAGTAAAATTTTCTTCGAACACTGAATAAATAAATAAATAAATAAATAAATAGGGGTAAAAAATCTGCGATGCAATCGATTTTTGGTCATATTTTTATGCTGAAATATCCCGTTTCGATCAAAAAATTAGATCGAATCCAAGCTACGATTGTTCTCCGTGCATATCATTGTATTCATGCGGATAAAATTAGTAACAATTTTCGATAACTGCGTGTATAAACACTCCTGTAGAATCAATTTAAGCAATTTTTATTCCGCTGCGTTTCCGAGGGTTTCCGCTTGTGTCAAATCATTTTTGCCGGTCAGTTTTACTTCCGTTTTTGAGATAACGATAATCACCGAGTTCCCACATCGCGTCTGACAGGGTCTCGTCCGAGTTATCGATTTGCTTAAGTCTAGACTCTGGACGTATTCGACGCGTTCGACCTCAGGGGACGACGTGACCGTTTCTTATCTACGCGTTATATCTCAGGGTACGTAGTACGGCGTAGACTTTGCTTGCGAACAAACACCTAATGCGTAAATAGAGGAGCGAGCGAAAACGGCGTGGAGGTCGGACAGGTGTGTTCATACGAATACGAAACTCGACGTCGACGCGACTAGCGAATTGGCCGCTACGTTAGTTATTGAATGTGCAATTTACGCGGCTGGTATTTGCAGCCTCGGAATTTCCAAGAGAAATACTATACCGTAGAAAAATGAAGAAACCCTCAAGCCTGCTCCTGCGATTCTGTAAGGAGAGCGAAATTAAGCCCCGGAGAGTGAGTCTCGACGGTGCGCCGGAACGGTGAATTCGGTATCCGCAAGGATCCTGCGGAAGGAAATTAAAGTGGATACTCGATTCTGCCGCGCGGAATAGACGCAGGATCGTAAATATTTAAGTGAGTGTACGGAGAGCAAGGATAACCGAATAGTCGTTGAAAAATATTTCTTCAAAGTAAAGTTTGGTGCAAACGTTGTACAGTATTCTCGGAAACGTTCTCCGAGGTAATGTGGATGGAAAATTTGCTTGCAGAATAATAGAATTAGAAGAAAGTCTGAGCGGTTTCGGAGACTTGTTTGAGGTTTGAAACGTTCTTCGAACGATTCGTTTTTCTTTTATTTATACGTTTTTTCTCATTTTCGTAAAGGATGTAAGATTGAGTACAATTTCGTGTGCAAGAAAGTTGAAAAAAAGATTTTTCTCGTCGAATTTCGGTCTTGTTAATAAAAATAAATAATAACACAGTAAACATTTCGACTCTTTCTCTGTAGAAAGACAACGAAAGTTTGAAAATTTTGTCTGACTATCGGCGAGTGATGATTAAAGTAGTATCAGTACGTTCAAAATCTTCTTTAATTAATTATATTTTGTCTCAAAGTCTTTTACTCGGTTTACAGTAATCTGCATACATTTTTTTGTAGCTCATACTTGTTTTGGCGAAGAAGCGATGAAACAGTTCAAATCAAAGTATTGTGTCGTGTTCATTTCTGCCTCATTTCACTCGCTATTCAAAATCTTCCTCACACATGCACTCACACTCGCGTGCAATGTTTACTCACAATGCCCGTGTCGCGTTTCGAAACAGATCAGCTGCGTATTTCGTGTATTGTCTGCTGTCTCAAAATCATTTCTGAGTATCTTCTATGTATTCTTTCGTTTCTGTAAACCTCAGTTGTCTAATCGTTCTCTTGCGATATAGATCGTATCGTGGATCGTCTCAATAAAGTATCTCGTTTTTTGTTAATCAACATTTTCTATCGAAAATCATCATCCCGATTCCTTACTATAGTTAGTTATCGCTAATCCGCGAATCCTACGTCAATGATCCAGTCTCTTTCGTCATTTTTACCAACAATACTTAACCGAGTTCGATTGTTAATTATTTTTGGTACGTTGCAAAAATTTAAAAAAATAAACCATATCGAATTTACAAATCTAATGCATTTGAATATTGAACGATAATAATTCGTCAAGTTATAGTCACATTGAGTTAGTGACGTCTGAATTAGATTGTTTTTTCTGTACAAGATTTCCGTGAAAGTCGATAAAATGACTTTTCAACCGCGGAAATCGATATTTTACTTTTATATCATTCGGTGATGCGAAAAGTAAAAAAGAAAAAAATATCCATTTACAACAACAACAACAAAAACAACGAACCGTCGTAGTTAGCAGAAGAAACCATGTTTTAAAACAACCTAACAACTGTGGAAAGTATCCAAACGAGCGATGTCCACTATGCTAAAAATAATCGAAAACGACTCGATTGAATCGGTAAAAATTAATTGATTAATCAATTATGTCGTATATTTTTGAAACGTTGCGTGCGATCCCAAAATTTCGTAAATTTCAGTACGTAGTCTTAACAGCAGAAAAGCTTTTAGCAAATTTACAATTTCATAAAAAATATATTTCAATTTCAGATAAAAACATTCACTTACCTTTCACTTATCATATATGAAATAGATACTTGGTAAGAAAACGATAATAAAACATCCATCAATCCCCCAAATTAAACAACAATGCAAAACAAAAACCAATTCTAAGTAGCCATACCACTCAATTCAACCAACATAATCAATTTCAAAAAACAATCCATCATCCTCTATAAATCGTTTGCAAAAACAATCGATCCAATCAAAAATCCCTACTAATTCCAGTAATCCTTAATTAATAAAACCCATCTCTCACAGTCCAATCATCCTCCCCACTTACTCCCTATCCACCTCTAAACCTCCTCAAAACACATAAAGTGCATCAAGACCGCTTGTTGCAGCAAGTAGTAGTAGTAGACAAGTACATACAACGCGACAAGTAGTTACCAGTAAGTAGTCGGTCTCAACGTCGAGTCCGCCGTTTCAGTAGTCACAGCCGCCACATCGATGCTGCCTCCGTCCGTCCGACAACCTCGGACCGTCATCACTTGCTCAAGGAGAGTTGGACTGGCGACGTTCGTAAGAAACCATCCCCCCCCCCCCCCCCCCCCCCCACCGCCACCGCCACCGCCACCATCACCACGGCGAGATAGGACGGAGCGTGACGTCTCTCTCTCTCTCTACTCCTCGCGGCGAGCTTGCGAGCTTTCGATGTTACGCGCCGACGCGAAGCACCTCCGGGTCGCGACGCCCCGTCAGTTACTCTTCGCGAGCCAAGGAGCGAGCTCACATTGCGATACCGAACGCACATCGAGCCGCACTATCGTTAGGACGTCGCGTCGTGTCGAGAGTCGTCGCTCGCCTCGACCGCGTATATTTATCAGGCTAGATCCTCCCCCTTAGCCTCGACGGCGAAAGTGCCGGGGATCGTCGTTCGGGACATCGGTATCTCTAGGGGTGGTAAATACTCGCAGGGGTGCAGGCAGAGAGCGTGGGAAACGGGTGATGAACGCGGAGTTTTAGGGGTTGGGATTAACGGACGGAAGTCTTAAACCCCTTTACGGAGATAACGCGGAGTTCATGCTTTGATTTAGGAGTGATAAGGGAGGATTGGAGATCGTTTTTCAGCACGTTTATTGGCATATTTTCGTCTGTTGTGTGTGCTTCGTTGTGTGAATGTCAAAGCGTGGATTTATGCTGATTGATATCGTGGATTTAATATTACGCGCGCGCGGATTAAACTAGGTCGAAATAATACGCTATAGCAATGTTGTAACGGTAATTGATTATCAGGCTATCATCGTTCGATGTTTAGAGTGATACATGTATAATCGTGGAGTTTCTTTTTTAACATAAAAATCCGGTTAACAATAATAATAGTAATAATAATAATAATAATAATAATATAGTAATATTTTTATCTCAGTGTGATAGAAAATTATAAGCAAACCAAATTATAAAAAGTTTTCTTCAAACTGTGTGAAGTACGTTATCTTGAATACAATTTGTTGACGTGCAGCGTGTCGAATGAACTGTATACATGTACGGAATTTAAAAAAAATCTTATCGAATATCGGTGAAAACTGCAGCTCGAATCTCTCAAAGGACAAACTTGTCTCGCTTGTTTCAAAGCTTTACTTTTCTTACTCGCGATATCAGTCGGTATAGCTGCATATAATTACTTCCGGTTGTAAAATAAAGTGTAGCAAAGTGACTTCCGCAAAGTGTGACGGTGATAAGACTGCGATTCAGCCATATCCCCGTGACGTCATTGTCAGCATTAATGATAAACGGAATCAAGGGATCGAATTAAGGTAAGAAATTCTTTTTACATTCAAATTAATTACTCACTTTTCATTTTTCTCCGTGTCAATATCGATTCAACAATACGGACAACCGTATAGCGAAACTTTTTCTTTTATCAAGTCGTAATTGATTTCAGAGGATAAAATTACTCAGCAAAATTTTTGCACGAGAACCGAATTTACAATCGTAAGTCAGTTATCAGTGATTCTTGAACACGTGGTCGTTCGTTCACGAAAGCGCAACAAATTCCGGAAACACGCGTGTCGTGTACCTACTTTCCGTAGTAATAATGAAAAAAACGTGACTTTCGTCAAGAAATTTCGTACTTTTATGTGATGAAAATTCATCCCACTCGTTGCGCTGAAAACTTTCGAAGTTTGAAAAGTTTTTCAAGGAGCGAGTCAGCACCCTTGAAAATATCGTTATAAAAAAAAAAAACCGCAAAAAAAGAAACTAATTTCGTGAATAAAAATTCCACGCAAAGAACAGAGAACTTCTGTTTACTCCGATTCGCGCTGATCTCAGCGTCTACGGCAAGACTCGTTCGTGCTGAAAAACAAAAACAAGTTTTCGCATTAGTCGCTCTAAGGTCACCTTTGTATCGATTCTCCCTGAGTGAAATGCGCAGTTTTTGATTTATGCAGAAATCACCGACGCGGCGGTGTTTTCCCTGCAGAAGTTCTGATCAACTGTTGAAGTAACGAAACACTGGGGGGAGAAAATATTATTTTGTAAGCTTATAGAGACTTTGAAGTAATCGAGTATTCAAAATACGAATACCTTAATTAAAATTAATGTATGTATGTATGTAAAAAAAAAAAATGTATATATGAAAGTGAAAAATCAGCCGAGCGCGATCATCCTTATAACACAGAACGCTTATTTTTTGACAGATCCTTTCCTTTTTTGAATATATTATTTTCCAAAACCCCGTAACGAAAAAAAAAGAATACAAAAAAAAAAAAAAAAAAAATGTTCGAAGGTAAAAACTTAAAATCTGTTTTCAATTCGTGAAAAATTTCGCATCAATCGCAATTGCATACGAATAGTCAGCGGATGTGACAGGCAGTTACGCAGGCCGCAAGGATCGGAACGAGCTTTGCTCGGCGTTGCGGCGTTTTCACGCCCCGTCAACATTTCATGCAGGGGGTCTCGTTACGCGCTCGAATAGTTCGTCTCCAGGGGCGTGTAATTTGATTATAACAAGGCGATTGAGCGTAGAAAACGTAGACTCGACGCGTCCGTCGGAGCCGAAAATTCGAATTCGATTTTTAGCGCGCCGAGCTGCTGCACTGCGCAAAACGCGAATTAAACTCGCGCTGCACGTACGTGTACAGTGCGGTAATAATTTTAACCTGTTGGAGTCTGTTCTCTTCGAATCGCGCAGTAAACGGCACGCCGGCTGTTTTCTTCCACGAGTCGAATTAACCACCCTTGCAACCCCGCTTCTTCTTCTTCGATTCTTTCAGGCCATTGCATCGTCGCTGGTTTCGACTTTTTTTCCTTCATCCCTTCGCCACCTATATCCAATATCCATTAATTTTAATGATGCGCTTAACGCGCTTCTGGTTCTCATCTCCTGCCATTTAATACCTACGTAACACCTCCGGGCAACTTTTTTTTATTATACTTTGGTTGTAGCGAAGCTTTTGCTACTTTCTGCACGGCTGGTCGATCATATATACATTATAATTCTACGATGAGATGAAATGTGATATGGAAATTGTTGAAGAACACACCTTTCGTCGTGTTTTCTCTTTCACACACACACACACACACACACACACTCGGGAAGTACATTATACGGTCAGTTATTACGCTGCAACGACGAAAAGGAAAACTCGCTCTCCGACAAAGAGTTGAGTTCTCTTTGACCTCCGGACATTACATAATACATTCTATACAAACCACACTAGCGAGTACAGGACGGGTCGAGAGGACTTGATCCCGCTTATGTAGCAGCCATTGAATCAAGTGACAAAGAAAATTGCGCTAAATAATCTGTTTACCATCTGTTGACATCCTCTCTTCTCTCCGTTATTCAGACCGCTAATTATGCGAGACTGTATTCAAAGCTCTCGCACAATTCACGTATTTTTATCTCTCGCTTCGTGATTATTCTTCTCTTATTCTCTTCCGAAACGATTATATTCGAAAGGGAATATAGAAATGAGAAGAAAGAAATATTTTTTTCTATCTTGTGTATAACATGATTTTCTCTTGTTATCCAAAAAGCTTAGGTAATTAGGTACACTACAAAAAAAATTTGTTTCTCTTCTTTTTCCTCGATAACAGACAAATTTTTATATTCATTTGAAAAATCGAAACCTTGATTTTTTTTCTCCCTCTTTTTTCACACTACCTTCACTATTCACAAAACAACAAAGTCGCAAGCTTTTGCCGCACGCTACGCGGTGTAATTAACAAGCGTGCAGCAGGGGTTGTGACAGGCAGTCGGTCAGTCGAGGGTAGTGAGAAACAACGTTGCATGTAAAGGTGTCTTGTAATATTTTCCGAGATGTGTGTAAGGGTGGCGGAGAGGTAGATTTATCATTTTATTCTCCCGTTCATTTTACCTTTCAATCATTTCCGTTCGCTTTCGGTAACGGTCGATTGTCGATCCACCGTTTATCGTTTAACAAGATCGTCTGCAGATGAATTTTCTTTTTATTTTTACTCTATTTTTCCCGCGTTTAATATTGTATTCAAAGTATATCACGAAAGTACAAAACTAATAAACTGCTGCGAATCGATAATCGCGTTGTTTGAAAATGAGAAAATTAAATACGGGGAAAAAATACTTTTCACCCACGATTTAAAGCTGAAATTCCTCCGCCAGTTCCAGGCTTTTTGTTACACGTTATATATATGTATATAAATATATATATCTATTGTAACCCACGTGTCTTATATACATAAGATATCCTTTACCTACGAACGAATTTCAAATAACGTGACTTATCTTCGAGATGTGCATCGAACCTGTAAGTTCAGGCGAGTAGGTACTTTCCGAGTGGAGGCTTGCCTGCAAGTTTTACCGGAGGGGGGGGGGACTTGTTAGAGGCACGTGACCTCGAAAAAAGCTTTGAAGTTACTTTGGACGAATAAGTACAGCAGTGGCCAGGGTTATTGGAAAAGGTTTGTAAAATCGATGCCCTTGTGTAGCAAATTCATCATACTCCGTATGAAAAATTATTCGCTGTTTACCTATATTATACCTGTGAAACGGTAATCGTAGTAATTTGCTGATAGCTGTAATAAAATAGTGTCCATGGAATAAATAACTGATCTGCTTTACCTTCAGAGACGAAGGGGGTGTATAGAAAATTCAATTTGCGTTGGAACGAGGAAAATAAGTGAAATCAAGCCGAAGATTGACGGTCGTCGTTGCTGTAATGGCCTGTAATTTTCTGGAAGTAGAGGGAAAATAAAAAAAAAAAACAACATCGTGTCGCGCGTCGATGATAACTGACCTCAGAATTTCACCTTGTTTAATTACACTTCCACGTATAAGTCTATTGGGGTGTTTCAGAAAAAATAATTTGCGATTTTCCATCGTGACAACCTCGAAAAAGTTTATTCAGGTTAACAGAAAGGATCTGTCAAAAAGTGAAGTTTGACGATGAGTTGAGTAAAATATTAAAAAATAACATGGGGGGGGGGGGGGCGAAACGGGGTAATTAAGGAAATACTTAGTTTTCGAGGACTCGAGTACGCTAATACTTTTTACTTTTTACTTTTTTTTTAATTGCAACCAAAGCAAATAGAAATGATTTTCATATGTCACGGGAAGAAAAAGATTTTTTTTGAACATTTTGGGTAAGTTCAAAATGATTCTTAATAACGTTTATAGAAGTCATTTTTGACTATTTAAAAAAGTATTTTTAAGAACAAAGTTTTTCTTATAAAATTTTAAGGGTATCCCGTTTTGCCCTTATCTCTTAACACGTTTTGCCCGCCCCTTATCTATATATCATATAATATTGAATCTTCTTACGTTGCTGTTTTATAGCCTCTCGAAAAAAATGATTGTCGCCAAATTTTCCAACTAGATCAGCTGGTTATTTACGATTATGACTTACTTACCGTTGCACGTGTCATTCAATGCAAAAATGAAACTTACGGGATTCGTGTTTTTTCTCATCTTCCTCTTTCACCAAGTGGAGAATAAAGAAAATAACGAGGCGAGCAAATTGCGCACACACCGGGTTCGTTTAAATTACTCTACTCGACGCTCGGCTTTTGCGACGTTATCTTTAAGCTCGCATTCGCCAGGTTTTCAAGCGTTGACACTCGCTGCTGCACTATTTTACATACCTATGTGGGTACGAGTATGTACGTACGTACGTACGCTTTCTAGACAATATCGTGATTATCTTTGTCCTCTATTTACGTGCACTCTCCACTCTTCTAATAATCCTAGTAATTAAACAATGTCGGACGGTTCTGTGTAGCCCTGAAATTATCCAAATTATAATTATACTTTATTAATTCGGATTTTCATTATTTTATTTTATTTCACACTCTTCTACCGGACAATGATTTTTAACGCAGAAATTATGCGAGTTTATTTATATACCGTATTATGTGAAATATATTTATGCTTATAATTGTTTTCTGACGTATGTAACTACCTACGTGTGTGTGTGTGTTTTTTTTTCTCTTGAAAAGAAGAAAAAAGAATGAAAGAAAGAAAGTCAGAGGGACAAATTAAAACTCACCCTAACGAATTTATTATACGCCTGTGTAGTATACGTATGCGACAGGCGTATCCAATTAGCGAGATACGTACGTGTACGTATGTATGTGTAATATGATCAGTGATGAACGTATTGAAATTTTTTTTTTCAAAACCGACGAGGGCTGCGCTTTTTAATGGCTTAAAATTTTCAAAACATGCTAAAGAAAAAGGGGAAAAAAATCTCATTACTTTAAAAATAGCAAACACGAGTCGGTCTGTGGCGATGTTCTCGTGTGATGCGAATGCGGGGAAAAGCCATTTCCTGCAGAGGACGCGACGCGGTGGATGGTTGTCATATATATCGGACTCTGATTAAAACAATAAAGGCAAAGTTTTCATCATATTTTTGCTGCGAAAGTATATACCTACGTCAAAGCCATCGACTTTATTAAAATTCGTACAACTGTGTATCAACTTTTTCACATTTTCATTATACGAATCGTTGTTCAAAGCTACGATAATTCGACTACACTTTCATTTGTCGAATACGATGCATGGAACTCTCTTCAACTCACTTCATTCGTACCTTTTGACGGTATACAAAAGCTTACCATATATATATATATATATATTTATTTGCTTATTTGAAAAATTTCGGCAATTTATATGCTTTGTATTTTATAGATTTTTTTTTTATCTTACTCTAAAAATGTCTGTAGACATGTATAAAGAAAAAAAAAAAAATTACATTCATATTCTGTAGGTAATCGAAATTTCGTCATAGAAGGATGGTTTAGGTTTGAGGTAAAGAGGAATATTATACTTTGACTAAATTTTATGCAATGTCTTTATCGTTGTTTTTTTTTTGTGTAATATTAGATATGTGCGAAAAAGGAGTCGCGCAAAGAATTCGCCTAACGTCGTTGAAAAGGTTTTTTCTTTTTCCTTGCGAAAGTATGAAAAGTGTGAACGGACGGATCACGTGACATTGTAAACCTCTTACCACGCTCCCCCGGTATTACAGGCACGATATTGTATGCGATCTATACTTTTACTCTTACTTTTATTCATTCTTTCGTTCTTTCCTTTATATACATATTTTTTTTTTTTTTTTGTTTTTTTTTTCATTATATTTATTATACGACACCCTCTTGCTTTTCTATGTCCCCCACGTGAACCCATATTACCCATGTATGACATGTAGGTAGGTAGGTACGTACGTAGAGACATAAAAGCGCGAGGGAATGGAGAAAAACATTTACGACACGAAACTGCAGCAGAGCGATCTGGAAGCTGTAATATATTATTATATGGACACGAAGGATCCGTTCTATTCCATTTTCATCTTATACGAGATACGTACGCGGTCACAATTGAGTTGGATATCGCGATGGACAGTTGAAAACGAGAGGATTATCCTGCGGCATTGGTTATACGCAGACAAATAATGCTGCGAGAAATATTGAGAAGGAGAGGAGAGGAGAGGAGATGCTGTGAGAAAGTGACGGAGAAAAATAAAATATGAGAAAGTGAAATACCTAGAGTAGAAAGAGAAAGCTTGGATTGCGCGATGCTTTTATATTCGAATGGTATATATATACGAGATATACGTTATATGTAGGTACCCACGTCAAGGGGACCAGGATTTCATTTTGCTTTTGAAATTTTTTTTCTCCCATCCCATTGCAAAGTGTACGCGTCTATTCTAGGTATAATATTTTGCGAACGAAACTCTGTATATCAGAGATTCTGTACATTGTACTGAAATATAACAATATACTTTTAGGCGGATTCGCATTTTATTCTCATGAAATTTCGACAAGTTTTTATTATCTTTCGCTCATTTTCACTCATCCGTGGAAAAGTAACGAGGTTTCTATACGTACGACAATGTACTTCACAGAGGTTTATCGCGGCGAAGTTAGTTAAACGATTCGTGCTGAGGAAAGAATCGTTATCAAATTTTTTTGGAAATTTAGTAAAACTTAATAAAACAAAGCGTAATTATTTTTTCCGATCTTGCTTAAATAATTATTTAATCTTTCCCAATTTTTTCCTTACGATGATAACTTCAACTTCATTCTGCCATGGTTCGACGATTTTTTTTTTTCATTCAACGATGACGCGATTTTCCTATATATATATATATACATATATATATTAATATACAATCTATAGCGTGTGATCTTTTACGAATGATCCCGATCGCGGATTTAGTTTCATCATATCTCGCCGCGGTTTCATTCTTGTCCGATAATAAACCCGAAAGCGAAAGAAAAGAAAACGGCTATACAAGTTTATTCCGGCATCAAAGCGAGAAAGAAAGTCTCTGGCGTGCCTGCAATGTATAAGGTGTAAGTATTATATGTATACGTTTTATGGCTGAGGCAGCACGTTGAGGGCAGCTGTTATTCACTGGAGATTTATTGTCTCTTATCTCGGCATCGTTCTGTACTACTTGACGCTGTTATACCTCCCCTCCCCCCCTCCCCCACACACACACATACACTCAGGTGTATCTTACAAAGTAATATCGAGTCGTTGTAATTTTGCAGTTTTTCCGGAAAAAAATCGGGGCGAAATGCTGCTGCGGTAGCGGTAACAGAAAGAGAGGAAGAGAGAGAGAGAAAGACAGAGAGGATGATGAGTTCAGTATATTAGCGATATCAGCACCCTGCATTTTTCGGCAATTTTTTTCTTTCGCGTCTTTTCTCCCACTTTTGGTTGTTCTTTCCCTTTTTTTTTTTTTTTTTTTTTTTTTTTTGAATACCTCCCACCCCTCCCCAAACGTTTTGCACGTTTTACTTCTTTTCTTACCTCACCTTTAGGTGGTGTACCCTTTCACCACTTCACGCTCTTCCGGTTTATGAAATTTATGATAATTCCCGACCATTCGTATAACCCACATACCTACGTATATGTACGAGGTATAACGCAGCGATATCGAACGAATATTTTCCACCCCAATTTTGCAAACCTGCAGGTGGGGGGGGGGGGGGGGGGGCGAGGCTATCTGTTTAACGCGTTTATGGATTTTTAATTATCGTTTAGAATTTCGAGATCGGTGTAGATTCAGGTGAGTTCGTTCGCGGAGAACCTTTCGGTAAGTTTATATTGCGATAATTTTGCATAAAATGTGTGATGTGTAAAACTGTTTGACGTGTGTCGTGTAGCCATGGGGGTAGTTGAAATGTTGATAACAGATCGCGAGAATATTTCGTTGTATACCTACTTATACCGTATATCGGCAGTTTTATTACTCAGAATTTTTGCTGAATATGTTGAAAGAAGAAAAAAAAAAAGAAAAAGAAAAAATAATTGTTGAAACTTATTCTTTCGAATTTTATTTAATGTTTTTTTTTTTTTTTGTTTAGTTTTGAATTTTTCACTTATTCTTCATGTATCTCAATTCATGGTGTTGAGTGGATCTGGAAATGACGTTAATTTTCCCTGCCCTTGAAAAATCCTGGAAACTATTGACGAAAAATTTTTCTTGTGTTTTGGAAATATTCTATTTTCAATACTCTTGAATAAGCTGGGAAATGACAACTTTAATTTTTTACCCATTTTTGATTGGACACCATGGTTATGTCATCCAATACGAAAGTATCGCTCGGTAGAATATATCGAATAAGTTACACACACCGTGTGCACAAGTCGCTATTCTAGGACGTATTTCAGGGCGCTTATCTTCCTGCTTTTGGACGTGTTTCGTATTGTTTAGTGTGTCCGGTTGGCGGTATCAAGGGGATGCCAACCACCCTGAAAGACTCGTATGGTGTGCTGGTGTGTGTCACGTGTCTGGCTGCTGCTGCTGCTGCTGCTATTGCATATGCAGTATGAAATAGCAAGCACTCACACACAAACACAAACACACACACACACACACATTTAGTTGAAGGTGTACTCGCTCCAGTCGTTGTACGACCATAAATCTTAGGGCAGCATGTACGCCGTGTGGATGTGGATGATATGTAGGTCGTGGTTGGCCTAGGCCTGCAGTTCGTGGTGCGCTCGTTTCCATCACATGCAGGACTCTGTTGTGTCCTTTATACCTACGTGTATCCATGTACGATGTACTTTATACCTATCGAGACTCTTGGAAATGGAGAAGTGAGAACCGACTTCCTACCCTGGAATGGATCACCCTGTACAACAAGTACCACGGCGATAAGCGCTCGACTACTTTGCATCAACCCTCTCTTTCTCTTCCTCTTTCTTCTCTGTCGCCTGCATGCATTCTCTTTCTCCTCCTTTTCCTCCTCCTTCTTCTTCTCATGCGCCCGTCTGTCATTTCTTGACGTATTTTACATCCATGGGTGGATATGTTTCATAAGAAAAGGGTTGACTGTTAATGAAAATAACGATTTTTTACTTGGCTGAATGTTATGGGATATTTATCTCTTTATACGATGTCGATTGATACAATTATGTGTAGACGATATTTGAATTGACTTTTATGCGATTGAACACATACCGAGATCACTTGTAATTTATTATCGATGGGGATGATGTTTTTGTCTCGATTGTTTATCTTCTTTCACTTTTTAATTTCTCACGAATTTATTCATCTTCTTTTCTTACTGTTGGAATTCGCAAGTTGGATCAGAATGCGGCGTATATAAATGGGATATTTTTTTGTGGTTAAAGTAGGGAAAGTGAAATGAAAGTTGGGGGATAGATTAAAAACTAAAAAAGTGACTTCTAGATAGAATGTCAACCGCAATCGTCAACATTTGGAATCGTTGATGAGACGAGAAACAATGAAAATTGCTCGCTGTTTTTGTGGCAAAAAATGTCGGTTTTATCTGCACCAGTTTTTGTTCCGTTAATTATTAGAAATTTTTATGGAGAGGATAAAAAATTGGATTGTATAATAATATTTGTCTACCTGGTTCGGAAGGTGGTTATAAATTTTATGCGATGATTCGAGTATCTCTAATAAATTGTACATACATGTATAATTGAAGTTGGAGTTTCAGATTTTTGCCAACGAGGTAATTTTCAAATTCACTTGAGAATCGCGAAGTTAACTTCAGTTTTTTCTGTGGTTCATTTTATCAAATCGATTTTTAAATAATTGAATTTTCACCTGTTCAATTTTACACGAACAAGGCACAGTTTTCGAGGATAATTTGATTGTTTTTTTTTTTTTATTAATTAATCATGACGTTAAAAATTTATTGGATGGGATATTAACTTTTACCGAGATGATACGATATCGTGTGGCATTTATTTATAAATAAATTTCCGGACGCTTGCGAGGCTTGTCTTATTTAAAAGTGTACGAATATATTTCCAGATATTTTTTATTCAAATGTAGGTTAGCATGAGAGGGAAAAATGATCAAAAATGTACGATCCGGACATCCGGATGTTATCCACCATAGATTGTATTTTTCGTTGTTCGCATCAGGTTTATTATAATTATAACTACACCGGTACGAAAATTTACCGATAAATAGGGGATGGAAATTTAGGCGTATTACGTATAAAATATTCCATCGACGACGATCACATCCGGTGAGGGATGATCGTAAAGTTTAGGCCAACCAGGGCGCCCCGAACGTTTTTTGCAGTGATTTGTGGTTCCGGTTCCTTGCGCCCTTAATGTTATCATTGTGTTGTTTCGTATTTTATACCCCGGACAAGTTAGTCGTGGGGGATGAGAGAGAGGAGAGGGTGGTTAGGGGGTGAAATTTTACATGGGGGTGGGGGGAAAATGCCAACCAGCGTAAAGCTATTAACAAAGTTAGCTATAATTCAAAACCGCCGACGCTGCCGCGCTACGTAGAGCAAAAATATTATATATATATATATATATTAGGTTGTCGCAAAAAAACCGACTATTTTTTTTTTTTTTGAGTCTCCTGTGACCAAATGCTAGTTTTTAATGTTTTAAGAGCCCACTCCAAAGGACAACTCAGAAATTTTTTTTTAAGAGGTCGCTCCACATTTTTTAAAACGTCAGAAATCGTCATAAATATATATATATATATATATATATATATATATATTAATGTATTAGGAAAACTGTAACCTGTTACTTATCTGTCTCGCTTTCTCTCTCACTCTCTCAGTTTTTCTTTTAGTAATAACATCGTCCTAAAGTGTATTCCAGCTCATAACTAACTCACTGCGGGAACTACAAAGACGGTTTTCATTCTTTTTAAGCTCCGCATGTAATATAAATTTTCGGAACGTTTCTTTTTCGCTATATTCTTTGCACCGTGCCTGTGCCTCAATTTATTCGTCTGATTTCTCACGATATTTTACTCATGTATAAACCGTAGTGTATCTATACACAGTTTTGTCGGAGTACAAACCGAAGGAGCAACTTATCTCTAGATATTTTCGATATCTTTCCATCCTGATGTTTCTAATTTTCTATCTCAATACCTTCATTGTTTTAAACATTATTCATATTAAATTGCATTATTATAATATATTTCGCGATTATACGACTTATATATCATGTGTAAAAATTTTGTCTGCACGCGTTCGAAACTATTGACAATAGAAATTGCTGAGGAACCGAAAAGGGAAGAGACATGATTGATTATGATTGAAAGTTGCACAGGTCGCGTTACGTCGTACGTGCCAATGGTGGTGGTGGTGGTGGTGGTGGTGGTGGAGGACAGGTTGTTAAAATGCAAAGGTAATTAGCTGAACTGAAACAAAGTTGTTCATTCGCACGGGGCGCAGGGTGAGGGTGAGTTTTAGGGGGGATTCGTTACCTTTTCGGGCTTCTCAACCCCGCTAATGGATGGAGTTGGACGAAACGGGGTGGACGGAGGATCGAAGGGGGGGGGGGGAGGGGGATGGGAAGGAGAAGAAGATGCGATATTAATCTAAGTTCTGAGAAGTCAGTCAAGTGGCTTATGACTAAATTGTTCCGACATCCCGTCCGTCACACGGTTCGACGCTGCTGTGCACGCGTCATTCGACGCCAGTCAGTAAGTCATCGGTGTACGTAATATTATACTGTGTGTACACTAGGGTGTCGACGAATTTTTGCCGCCCCATCCCCCCAAATCAACTTGAAATTATTCGAAAACAATAATCTAATTTTTTTCAGATTCTTACCTCAAGTCTAAGATAGACCGCTTTGTGGTCGAAGTTTCTTATGGAAATAACATGGGAGAAACTTTTTTTTCTCAGTATATATTTTATTGTAAGAAGTAATGATGTTAAAAAAAATTTTTAACCGTGAGATTTTAGTCGGCATTAGTGCTAATGTCTGGGAAAAAATTCACATAATCATGCCACGCAGTCTAGACGAATTGAACATCCTCGAAATTTGACTTTTTTTCCATTTAGAGGAAGTTCAATTCGTCTAGATTTGCTGGTATCGTGAATAGAAATTTTTTTACAACTATGGGTACATCGAGAATTAACCCTATACTAATCCTAATATCTCGTTATATAATGTATGCATGTACGTATGCACCTGATAGGTAAGGGAGGGGGGGGGGGGGCACCTTCCGCAGCTACTGTTAGATCGAATCGGTTATCCATTCCACACCCATATAGCTACATGTATGTACGTACCTTCATCTCTATATCCAGCAGGCAGGAGGCTTGCTCTCTCGTACAATGGCCATAATGTAACTGACTATAGGTATGACGATTATTGGAGATTCCTGTGCCCGATAAGGTCACTTGGGCCCAGCGGCTATGCGTATTATACGCGATGTATTGTTGTCTGCATGTATACGTATATACATATGTATATATCTGTATTATACATGTCTGTATAATTGTATGTCATATGTATATACGTGTGAATGTATTTTTATACGTATAAGGTTTTAGATATCTTATTAGCACGAAAATAAGTATTTCTATATGAATTTATGGATATATGTTATACCTTCATATAGCGATTACGAAACTAGCTGCTATGTGTGCCATGAGGGGTTGTTAAATGGAAGTAGAAACAATTTAAGGGCAGCGGGGTTGGGGGGTTAAAAGAAGCATTAAATTATTACGATATTTCATTGTGAAATATAATGTGTACGTGTATATATATGTATAGTATATATGCCTGCAAATAATGCGTATACGCTCGAGACAGTGAAATTAATCGATGCTTTTACTTGATGTAATTTGTGGAAGGAAATATATTGGATGTCTGATAAATTATATATACATTTTTTTTTGTTCATTATTAGACAATGTCACTGTTGGTACATGTTTTTATTTGTGTGACATTTGTACACTTTGATAGATATTCTTATATTTATTGAAAAGCGCTGAGTGCAAAAATTTTTCTAACACTTCCATTTTGTTATTATTAATATTATATCTATACGCACGTATAACGTTGTAATATATAAATTTTTGTACTGTATATACTTGAGGAATTTAAATTTTTGTTTTTTTTTTACACTCTAAACGTGTACGTATATCGTAATTATCAGATATTTCGGAATTTTTTTTTTTCGCCATCTTGTTTTACTTAGATATACCGAGTAACTAGTCCCCGTCGACCTTCTCCCCTCTCACCCCCTCCGTACTGAGATAACGGTCCGGAAAATTAAAGATTTATCCGAGCATCTCGAATCGTCTCGACCGACGAAAAGTTTCGCAATTTAGACTCGACTTCCGCGTACGTACAGATTTTTAACGTCTTACGAGGCCCACCCGACGCTATAATTTTTCAACTCCTTTTTCGCAAAGACAGCCTGTGACTGTCTCAGACATGTTTTTGGTTTGCAGAGTTACACACAACGATTTTTCGTAATTAATAAACTTTTAATACTTTCAGTTGAATCGAAAATTTACATTTCATAGGCTTATCACAGTTTATTTACAACTTCAAATGATCTTTGTTACTTTGATAATTTTTTTTGATTCTAAAAAAAGGGTTAATTATCGTCGCACAGTTGCGTTGAGGTGTTAAAAATTTTAATTTCTGTTTAGCACGGTTGTAAACAACTTTACGCTTAAAAGTATTCGCGCGATGGTTTTTTTCTGTTTGAAAGGTAATTTTTTTCCACCTTGCCCATCGACGTTTTTAATTTTAATTCATTATCAGCTTACTTAGCGGGTTACTTTGGGAAATCGATGGTAATTCCACGGTTGGTCAGTCGAGTTTATCAGAACTCATTACGATTTTATCGCCTAATTCACTCTGTTAATATCAAACACGTTGACGACGTTTCTCCTATCCAGGGGTTCTCTTCTTCCGCGTCATAACCACGACTATAGCTACTAACGGCGTTAGAAATTCGCCCAACGAACTGGACCGTAAACACACGCCTTGCACACCTTCGTTCTCCACGTCGCAAGGGTTGCAGGCAGCGAATGCACGAGTGCAGTTTCCAGTCGCGGTGACATTCGCTATATATGTATATGTAGGTAGGTAGGTATGTATGTATGTATGTATAGTATTGTTGCAGAGGAAATAGAAGGCAGTGGTGGTTGTTAACTTGAACAAAGTTACGTCGTCGCCATGATTGTGTGTGTGTATGAGGCACATACGTGTCAGCCACCCCGTAATTGCAGCTTGCAGCTTGCAGCTTGCAGAGCTCGTATAACGGTGGCGTACGTAGCAGACGAGCTGTATTATGCAATTGTGTAGAATGCAGAGGAGAGGCGAACCTTTACACACGTGATGCATATATATATATATATATACGTACCTGCATGCGGTTACGCTCAGCGTTGCGGGGTCTGGACTAAAATGTTGCGGGTGCAACGTGTGTAACACGCGTGCACGTGTTCTATAGCTACGAGTATAGGTATCCACCCACCGACGCTTCCGTAACATCTCCACTTCGCAGCTTGCCCTGATTTCCCCTTGCTCATCCACGGAATTGCATAAACCAATTAAACGGGCGCTATTAATTATACTCAAATGTTAATAAATTGTTGCAGCGTAAAGTGGCGGGGGTAGGATGGGTTGGGTTGAGTTGGGTTTGTTTCGTTTCTTGGCTTGTTTCTATTCGATGTAACATAACTACCCTTGCAGAGATTGGAACGTGAATGTGTCGTGCATCTACGATGCTTCCTTGGATGCATCCATGGTCCGTTGATGGACGAGTCGGCCGTAGGAAAGGTCTTCGCGTGGTAGACATTTTTTTTACAATTTCCGTATGGTGTGTTGGTTTTTTACTACAGCATGACAATGCAATCGCCATTTTTGGAAAATTCCTCACGGCGATCATTTTTCTCTACTCCACTCATCCTGACATACAATCTTATTGATTATTGTTATTCGTCGTTCATGTTTTGCATACGCAAAGAAGAAAATTCTTTCAAGTATATTCTCAATTCACACTGTGCTTGAAAGTGATAATTCTGACTGAATGATCAACGTTGGAGGTCCGAGTTTTGCACTCTGTAAGCTTTTTTTTGTTTTTTGTTTTTTTTTCAATCCAATGATTATTACCGCGTTCTTTATGTATATATCTCCTACCTATAACCATCGGTCGAATGCGCTTTGTTAACTAACGTGCTTTTATTTTTAACGCCGAACGTTTATTGTATCTACTGCAGTTGCCGGACTACCTACCTACGTACGTACTCAATGATGTGTACATACATATATAGAAACGTAGGTGCATGGAGTAAAATAATAAGGATAATAGCTTTGGTAGAAGTGTTTTTTTTTGCTTCTTGTTTATTTCTCTCTTTCTTTAACAAATTATTATACGCGCTACTTGCAGGCGGATTGTTTTTGCAATGGGTGGTAATAATTGATTAATACCCTCGTGTTTTATGCCCTTTGACGAATGTATGTAATAAGATGCGGCAGGTTTGATAATTATAATACACAACTCGACGCTGTATGCGAAATTTACTTTTCACCTCTCAAAAGCTACTCGATTATTATTGAATAATTTAGGGTGTCGAGCTTATACATTAGAAGCGGTGCGGCGCGACGGCTGCTGCTGATCTTCGTCAAAGTGATATTCAGACGTGGGTTCGACGTCCCGCAAGACGCATCTTGTTGTAGTATACATATATAGCATACATATACATGTATATATATCAAATATTTCATTATATATATATATATACTATGCAGAGAAGGTATCTCTGCACTAATTATCGCTTAATCAACGCCCTCGTCGTTGTCGCGATGACACGAATTCCTCCGATCATTATATAACCGCATCTTCAATTCCCTCAGTGCTTTCTTAATTGGTGGTAAAAATTGTGATGCAAATGTATCCAGGCCAGAGGGAGTATAACGTATATATTATACCAAGTTACGTTCGTTATTTTTAATTTATCATATCATACCTGAAAATGTGATTTTTCTTTTTCTCTTTATTTCATTCGATATCCATGCGGTGATTACTGTTATTATTATTGTTATTATTATTATTATTACTATTCCCCACGTTTTTCTTTTTGATCGTTTGTTCCTTCGTTTTCTCTGTCTTGCTTTCTCTCTCTCTCTCTCTCTCTCCGCTTTGTGGAATTATCGGTTTTAAAGTCGAGTGGATAATATTGTACAATTCATTATATACCCTCCCCCCCCCCCCCCTCCCACCCTTATCCCTCGATACGTTGCTTTACAAGTATACACACCAAAGATAGGTAAAAGCACGCGGTTCGATGTGTCAGACGGAGAATATCGTTTAACTTTCGGATTATATTATATATTCACCCTGTTTCCAGGGGTGGGATAGACAGGCGGTAAGACAGACAGTCGGACGAACGTGGGGAGGCGGAGTTTTGAATTACGTTTCACAACTCGGGGGTTGGAGTGGGGGGGGGATGAGATCGAAATTGTCTTCTAGGTCTCCTCTTCGCCCTGGAGTCTGATTACACCTCTGTGTGCATGCGCGTGTGTGTGCGTGTGTGCGTGTCTTTCTGTCTGTCGTCCTCACGCATGACGGTACGTATTCTCATCCATATATCCAAACGTGGGTTTGTCTGTCTGTCTGTCTGTCTGTCTGTCTGTCTGTCTGTCTATTTATAAACGTATCTTGCGCCAGTTAACATTCAAGTAATTTCCACTTGACCTGAGAGAGCGAATTTCTCAGAGCATTTTCACGTGAACGCATTTGGAGGAATGGTAATTAATTACTTTCAGTCTAGGTAAACTGATTGACTAATTAACTTCTTGCCGATTCGGCCGTGGATTATTTTATAGGCACACAATGGAAAAGTATACCTACAATAATACTCGTTTCTAAAATCATATATTAGACTAATTTAGGGCTTGTTTGAAATAGCTTAAAAATGTTAAGTATAGTCGTGAAAATCATTCGTGATGTAACATATTTATGTATCATTATTTTAACGTATTATTAACGATAGTGAAATATTTATATTTCTCCAGGGACTTTGACTGTTTTCTTTTTCTTTTTTTTTTATATTCATAACACTACGATAATAATATACAGTGTTACGCAAACTATGAAAAAAATCAACTTATTATTCATTTTATAAAATACATACCTTGTGATTATTTTACTACTACGATTGCTTTTTTGCTACATTTTGTGGATCCCTATAGACTTTTCCTCAATTCACTGTAACAAGAAATGAAATTCTTTATTAAAATACATATTTTACGAATTTCTTTTTTCTACATTATACCATCAAATTCAATGTCTTGCTGTCCGTAGCTTTTCACTTGTAATTGCAAAACTACTGAACCGATTTTGATTATTTTTTTCCGTCGTCGATAGCTACAACGTCTGGCCCTACGGGCTGACAGTAAAATAGAATATCTCGTAGAGACGAAGCTTATATGACGGGGGTATTTCAAACTCTACGTACTTGTGTCATCCTTAATCAGGTAGAGACTGCCTCGGTAAGTGTATGTATATCTAATACGGTGAAGAGGTGAAGAGGTGAAGGGGCGAAGGATGGGGGGCGGGGAGGGGGGGGGGGGGGCAGCGAGACAACCATTATTATGCGTAGAGCGTTGGTTTTGATGGAGAATTAGGTCATGTCACAAAGTTTGTGTATAAATTAGAGCTAGCTCGCCGGGGTGGCTGATGCGAGGGTGAAACCTTTCTCTCCCGCGTCATTACTCCTCTCCTCTCCTCTCCTCTCCGGCATGGTATACCGTATACGTACTAGCTATGTATCGAAACCGCGACACTGTACTAACTGGCGTCCCCGTGTGTACACACCTATAATAACCCAAACCCTAAACACCCTCTATATCACGTATGCCGGCTTATCTTGGCCACGCTAATAGCTCTTCGCACGACCTGGAGAGAAAGACAAGCCAGAACCCTTCTACCACGATCAACGGCTGAACCGGACGGGTGAGAACGCGTCTACTTTAAAAGCGGGACGACCCTTAACAATAAGTAGATCTTGTCTCAAATGCAACTTGTGGTTTACCCTCTATGAACACGTGATTTTGTCTTCTTGTATAGTCATCACGTCAGGCGCAATGTTCTTTCAACTCACGTGCCCTGATAGGTACGCACTGTGATACTAATGGAGTCCTTTTATCCTGTATAATATCATTTCAAAGCTTGCGTTTCATCAAAATGAAAATTTGATTTTTTTACTGTACTTGTAATGTGGTATTTCTATGAAGCTGAAGTTAGTAACGCTGGTTTTAGGATGATTTTTAGTGATTTGGATTTTCATAATTAGTTTATGATTTCTTTGTAATGGTTTTATCAAATTTTCTATAAGTTATGAAGATGAGGGTATTGGGCATTTTTTGTAAGCATACCAACTTCGTTATCGTGTATTTCGAAAGGTTGATCTTAAGTTGAAAGCTCGACGTTGGTGAAAATTTAATTCCTTTTATGCAAATGTTATCGTTTACATTTGAATACTTGGAACGGCGTTCACGCGGTTCATCTTTGAAATTAATCCTTTCCTGCATCTTCGAAATTTAAAGTTTCCATACTTTTTCACGTTTGGATTCGAATCTACTTTCTTTTCATCGAGAAATGAGTCTTCGGATTGTTTGCTAAGTAATTTATTCATCTAACAGACACTAACGAGTCACTTTGAAAATTGATTCTTTATGAATCCTGTGTACCTATTATTCATTCATGTAACAGACACGATCGAGACACTTTGAAAATTGATTATCCATGAATTCTGTATGCCTTTTGCCGGAGACAGTCAAACCTCTCTAGCTAGTATATAAGTTCTTTGATTGTTGGGCTTGTTGGCCTCTCGCACGCAAGTGATGGTTCTAATTTCACTCTGCAGTGATTGTCGCGGTGTATAAATTTGCGGAAACTATTAACGATGATTAGTAGAAGCGAGGTAGAAAAAAAAGGATAGATACCTAGATAAATAGAGAGAGAGAGAGAGAGAGAGAGAGAGAGAGAGATGGAAATCATGGAAGAATTAATGGAACGGTTGAGTCTGGATACTTTAGATAATTTAGGTAAAAAAAAATTCGTCACGTGATGTATCAAACGAAGTATTATTCTCAGAGAATAATCATCTCGCGTTGTCATCTATATCGTCATCCACCTTCTACGTAGGTTATCCTACATCTATATCACGACACAATCCTACCAGATTTTACAAACGATTGAAAACGGTCGAGTGAACAGAAATAATATACCTACATCGGTGGGTGTATAAAACACCTGAATTGACGTTGGAATATGAAACGAGCCTGAATAACGATTCCGTTTGAACTGACCAACAGCTATTGGTACAGGCATGGGTGTAGGTGAGGCAAGAGAGACGCGATTTGCCTCGACCCACGTGAGTTTTGAGAAAGTGAACTGGACAAGGGTGACTCGGATAAAATTTGCATAAAGCACCCGCTTAACCTACGCTATAGCTATACCTGCAGGGGGTGCGTGTACCTACGTATCGTAGGGTGTAGGTATGTGTAGCGGGAAATACCTACTCTTGAGAGAATACCATCGCCGGCAGCGAGGCGAACCAGGGTCAGGAAAACATTGTAATTCTCTTGAAAACCGAGAGAATACTCCTCTCCCTTCTACCTTCTACCTTCTACCTTCTACCTTCTACCTTCTTCGTCATTCGACGTACGTTTCAGTTTCACCGAGGATACCCGAAACCGGTAGGGACCTCGGGGGTTAAATTCCTCTTCCAACGTTGACGGAAGAATATCCTGAGTATAATTTATACATTTATAAGTAGGTACGCAGGGAATGCGAGCGAAGGATGTAGTATCCGGGTATATTTATAGCTCCAAACTGTATAAAACTCTGCTCGCATTTACAGTATATACATATATATATACTATATTCCTGGAGGATATTTACATACTTATTCTACATACGTGTATGCATCTGTGTCTGTCTGTATATATATATTATATACGTATACATGCAAATACAAATTCGAGGTATTTACGTAAGGTATACTTGACATATTTCCTAAGCGCCATAAAAAATTTTGTAAGCCAGTGTAGGAGGAAATAACTATTTTCATTCTCATTTTTATTCTCGGTTGATTTTTCGAGTTTTTTTACGACGAGGTAGATGAGATGAAAAATAATGTGCAGCCCTGTTTTTTTTATGTGGATAGAATTTAGAAAGTATGAAATCGCAGTTTGTTTTCTTCGATCTAATTTTGGATTGATTTTTATTTTATTATTTATATCGTCGCCTCAGTCACCTTTTATTTTTTCCCTTTTTTTGAATCCTTCGAAATTACGTCAGTCGACATTGAGGGTGAGAAAATAAAGTTGTAACAAAAGATGTGTATGAAAATAAAATAGAAGGATGAAAAAAAAAAAAAAGATTAAAACTCATCCCGTTTACGTTGAAACTGGATTTACGTCGGAAACGACGAGGCCGGATCAATGAATTTTTTTACGTAGATTCGGTAGATCAATTTCTTATTTTGAAGAAAGTTTTTAGTGTATAACGCGCGTGTAGAAAAATTTTCACGGTGCTTCGCAATTATACGTCGTTATGATCGTAAACAGAGACAAATATATAAAGATAGAGTGAGAGATAGAGAGAGAGAGAGGGATGAGATTGAGGGATGAAGAAGAAAACGGCTAACCAACGGAAATCCGTACACTGATGACGATGATAATAATAATTCCCGAATAATAGAATGAAGAAATCTTTATTCTCGTTCGGTGGCGTGGGATTTGGATTATGTGATTTATTGTTAGTCGAGGGATCGAGCTGGCTGCAATTCGGGGAGAGAACTCGGCTGTCAAGTGGCTTACATTACGGGGGTGGCGGGGGCAAAAGGGTGCCGCGCGGATGGATCATAACGCTCTTCGTAATAATTCAGCTCAAATCCACGTTTCCGCCTCCCTCATCCTCATCCTTATCCTGTGATTCTCATGCTCCTCCGTCCCTTCGTCCTTTGAAAAGGGATCGCCGAGCTGGCCCGCCTGCGTGTATATTTTCATCCCTCTTCCTCCCTCCACCCCTGTAGGTACCAGAATTTTGCGGTCTGTTTGTAACCCAGGTAGGACGCAACACGTCGCAGCTGTTTAAGCTCGGTACGCATGTATTATTCCGTTTCACTATCCGCCGATGCTTCTCTGCCTTGCGGAGGGTGACGAGACTCCCTACGCGAAGCGTAATCATCCTTTCGACATCCCGTCATATCCTAATCGCGTTATCGTGAAAAAGCCTCTTTTACTCCCACGCGCAAATCCTGCTGGAATAAAATTTTACCAAAATCTGTAAGCCGGAGCTTCCAAGTGATGGTGAAATAATAATAATAATAATAACAATAATAATAATAAAACAAGCAAATTTTTAACGCGTTCTGGTTCGAGTTTTTTTTTTTTTTCATTCTTGGATAATATCGAGACTTAGATACAGTGGATATTAGAATGGAAAAAAGCTGCGGTTTTGGCTAGTCTTTTTAATTTCTATTTTTATGGGGCTGGATTATTTTAACGAAACGTTAAACCTTTGAGTCACGCATTATTGTACTGAGTTAAATTTTGTAACAAAATAGTATTTTTTGGTTTTTGGGCTGGGCTGATTACGAATCTGAAATCAGATAAAAAAAATTCGAGATAACGGATCCGATATGATGGACAAAAATTTCAAATTTAATCGAATCTTGTCGAAAAACTCTATGCAGGAGTTTTCTAATCGTTTATTGAATTTTCAAAATCTGGACAGAACTTTTTCTCCGGATTCGATCGAATTTCAAATTTTCGTCCGTCATATTGTATCTTATTCCTTCAATTTTCACGATTTTTTGTCAATCAATTTATTTCTAACAATAATAATTTACATTATATCGTAATATTTATTCTCGAGTATTAAAAACCTATTACGATACAATCAGAAATCACGAAAAAAACTGCAAAGAAATATGTCGAACAGTTCTCTAAATATACAAAAAAATGTACATTAAAAGAATATTTATTTGTATTTTCGAGGTTACGTTGTTTTTTTATACTTGTTAACGAAAATAACGTCGAATCGCAAATACATTTGCGACCTACAGCACCTACCTACCTACCTACCTACCTTGGTGACTAAAGCGAGAATCATTTGGACGTAGTCAGCGAACTGATGGGGGTCGCGATGGGCAGCGATCACGTAGGTACGACCATGTCGCCCATGTCGCCCATGTGGCAAAGCGTCGCAGGCCACGGGGTCATCCTCGTTATTCGCGTCACACGCGAGGAAATGACACGAGGAAGGCCTCCTCCTCTCTTCCACGTCGTCCCTTCTTGTCTTCTTTCTCTCCTTCTCCTTCTCCTCGTCCTCGTCCTCGTGCCCGCCCAGTATTCCACCCTTTCCATGGCATCTCGTTCCCCGGGGATCTCGTAAACCCGCGACCATAACAAACCACGTCCCGGACGCCCGCCACTCCCAGCAGTATCCCGAAGGAACCCAACGACCATCCTTGCCCGGGACCAAAATGAAGATGTAAGGCAAAGAGCCGGAACGTCTCTCTGAGGCTTGTATAAACAGGAACTACCGAATAATAATGAAAGGGTAGAAGAGGGAGGAAGAGAAACGAAGCGAGAGAGTAAAAAAGGAAGATTGTAAGTAGAATTGCAAATAAAAAGAAAAGGGGGACAAAAGGAACAAGAAAAAGAATTTACAAAAAAAAAAAAAAAAATGAAAACCCATATCGCCACCGATGAATAATAAAGAAGATAATTGTACGAACAACGAGTTTGAGTCCAATTCATACATACAATTCCATGTCGAAATGGATGCTGGGATCTGCTGCAGTTTCACGAAGTTACAGAACTTATCGATGGAAGAGAAAAGTGAAAAATATTGATTGAAAAATATGTGGTGATATAATCAAATCTCACAATTATTTCTTATAGCAAAATTCTTGAGTACATGGATACGAGAGTCTTAATTAAAAATCGTTAAATTCGATAACGTTGTGTAAAAAAGAGAGAGAGACAGAGAAAGAGAGAAAACAAAAAAAAAAAAAAAAAAAAAAAAAAAACTGGCATACACAATTTAGGAATTAATAATTAAAAATCATCGAAATTTGACTCCTTCGATCATATGCAGATCGATGTGTAAAAAACACAGGAAACTCGGACATGCATCCGAATCCCACCTGCCACGTGTACCATCCATCCTTGGGACTAGGTTAATGGGATATGCGTGCGATACAGGTTCGTTTAGTTGGGATTCGGTTTTATGGTGATGGATTCTCGATGCGCCTGCCTGAATTTATTCTTCGCCCTATTCAACGCCCCTCCGAACTTTAGAGCCATTTTTATTTCCACACGATTTAGATCAAGGATTTTTCCTATCGTTAAACGATTAACGATCAGATCGATTCAAGACACTCAAAGTTGCGCGTACATATATATCATGTTTCAAGATTTTTAACTTTGGTTCGAAGAAGAATTATCGCGAGGAAAGCTCGTGAGGGGTGAGAAAATTTCCATCCCTTATGGTGTTTACGCTATACGCACGTGGGTTGGGTTTATACAACGTATAGGTACTTTTCTTCAAGAACACTTCTTCATTCTTCGAGCTGGTTTCTCACGATGATGGACTTGGATGAAGAAATTCTCGGAAAGTTTTTCTACAGTTATATTATCTGTGCAAACTTCGAGAAACAGATACTTCGGTCTATAACTCATATATATATATATATATATATATATATATACTTTGTGGTTAAAGTTCGAGCCTTTTCGAATTGCTAAGGAAATTTTTTTTCTTTTATATTTATTGTTAGTTTGGTGTGTGCAAAAAATTGTTGACTAATTTTTTATCTACGATGCACAACTTGTTAATTAATTGACATAGTTTTACGACGAGGGGTGAGGGAGGGGCGAGGCGTCAGGAAAAGTTTAAAATCCATAACGCAGATGAACTTGGGTTCGTTGTTGCAAATTCAACTCTCCAGACCCTCGACCGGATCTTGCAGCCTCTGCTGTGTGATAATTTGGTTTCACGCAGACTTTTCGCGCAGACTTTTCGCGCAGACACACATCAGTCGAAAAACAGGAAGTTATCATATTTAGTTTTAACCGCGGGTAATTATCACATCATTTTACGCTCAATTTAGGCGATTTTTCACGATTGTTGGAAAATTGACACTCACTGCTTGCGTCGTTCGGAAAATGAAATGAAAATTTCTATTCGTTTGGTACCGTTTCTAATTCCGTAAAAATCGATGGTACGAATTTGGAATTCTTTTGGCATAATTTGTAGCTTGCAGCTAATATTGTACTGCAGAGTTTGATGGAACAATGGAAGACAATAAATATCGAGAATAATATTTATTGGATAATTATGCAAATTTCATTTGAACTGTGAACTTTACTTTTTATAATTCGTCCTTACTTCAGACCGATACGAGCTGTTACATAAGCGATGCGATCGGCTCGTTTATTCGCCTTGAGGCACTTGCTGAGAGAGCATAATTTCTCCCCTCGTGAAAAAAGGAAAATGGAGAGAAAAAAAATTTGAAGATTCCGTGAAAAGTTTGTAGCTATCGGTGAAATGATTTAGTGGCTTCACTCTAGGGTGTTGCACGGTGATTATGAGGTGTAAAATTTTAATTACTCATTGAAAAACATGACGGCGAGACAAGGGAGGAGAGCGATAAACAGAGCGGAACGCAAAATGGATCCACCATTTTCAAAACATTACCGCTTTACGATTGATCGTTTTGCCATTGCGAAAAATCGAAGTACCGCAAATTAACTCTCGGATGCTCTTCAGCCATGAGTGCACGGTGGAAATTCAATCACCGGTGAATTAAGGTACAGCTTTTAAAGTCGAGCTTTTACAAGCGAAGCCATCAACCGAGACAAACGGTATCGACGAATAACCTGGATTCGTTAAAACTGACTGTTTTTACTTATTTAGAGAAAAATGATCGATTTTTGGAAAAAATTAAGACAGTTCTTTGATGATAAGGTGAGAAATATTAGATTAACGAAAATTTTTATCTTCTGTTCTTACTAATTCTAAGAAGCTGAGCTTTTTTTTTTATATTCATTTCTTGTTAAACTTTGGTTCGTCTTGATTCATTTATCTTGAAGTAAGCGATCGTGCAGGTGAAACTCAGAACTTAACGCCCCATCAAAATTCTACATCCAAGATGTCCGAGATTTACGTTTTTGAATTTTTCGAATTTGACAAACATTCTACTAGTGGTCGCCAAAAATCAATTTTTATTCTCGCACCTTAACGTATGCGGGAAAACGGTTGCATGTATTAAAGTTGAATAGCTATAGGAACGGAGTCTAAAACCCCGTGAGAGAATGCCGCTGTTTCATGGCGTCGAGTTAGCGGACAGAATTGCTTCACGGTGATATCTGAATGGGGATTGAAACGCCGTGTATGATCGTTATTGTCGCTTCAGTGATTCGAGTATAATTCTACGTCAGAGACGATCCAACTATCGTATTCTCAATGCATTCGTACAATATAATAATTATTATTGATAATTTGTTTAGTGATTCCGATTTGAGTTGCTGATGTGGTTCAATTTTTGTCATTTTTTATTCGATATGTGCATGACGAATGACACGAATCTGCGATTATTTTTCAAACTTATTAGGTAGGTACACGTTTCATCCTGTTTAGTATTTATCGAACGAACGATTTTTTTATTTTCTTGCCAATAAGTGGTTTGAAAATGTACGTATTTTGAAAGTAGATAAAGCGTGACCTCGGCTCGTTGCTCAAGGATAGACTGTAAAAATACGGGACAGACGGAATAAATAAGAACCCTGAATTAAAGGGGGTAGAAAGTTGTCTGGCTTTATGATCCGAGGTGCTGCTGTTGCTGCCGTTGCAAAAGCAAAAAGGAAAAACCGAAAACAAAAAAAGAAACTATAAAAAAAAAAAAAACCAAAGAAAGAAAGAATGAAAGAAAATAATAAAAACTATGGTAAAAACACCGGCTCATATTCGCACAGAATTATCTTCACTTCGTTATCCATTTCATTACGCTAGACTGGAAAAAAAGGGTTCTACCATTCCAGACGCAAAAAATGTTTCATATATAATATGGTATAGAACATGTCGTCCCAGTTATATGCGAACGATTGTGAAAGTTTACTCATTGCCCACAAGCGAGGCAGCCTACTCGCTGATTATATTAATGAGGAAATTTTTCTTTTGCTGGAAAACTTGATTTGTTTTAATTTTTTTTTCCTTTCTTACTTTACTTTCTTCCACTTCGTGATGTACTTACTGTATATAATCGTCCGGCGGGCAAGGGTTATATGTATATGTATATTAGGGTGGCCCAAAAAAATCGACTACTTTTTTTTTTTGAGTCTCGTGTGACAAAATGTTACTTTTTGATGTTTTAAGAGCTCACTCCAAAGGACAGCTCAAAAAAAAAAAAAATGTTAAGAGGTGGCTCCAAATTTTGCAAAATGTAAAAAATCGTCGAAAAATTAAATTAAAAAAATTATATTTTCAGTATTTTGTTTGATTTTTAATTCATGTCGCGGTGTATTGTTATCGATTCTTTCTTACTAAATTAACGAAAAAAAATTTATGAAATTTTAATATGAATATTAAAAAGTCGCTCGAAAAGATCTAAAGAAATGCACGAAAAAATTGAAAAAAAATTATGAGCGACCTTTCAAAATTCAAATTTTGAACTGAAACTTTCGGAAACTTATTTTTTTTGTCTATAAAATTATACCGTAACGAGAAAAAAAATTTAAAAAGAAAAATCGATTTTTGACGATTTCTGACGTTTTAAAAAATGTGGAGCGACCTCTAAAAATTTTTTCTTTTGAACTGTCCTTTGGAGTGGGCTCTCAAAACATCAAAAACTAACATTTTGTCACACGAGACTCAAAAAAATAAAAATAGTCGGTTTTTTTGCGCCACCCTAGTGTATATACATAGCGAATGAAAAACCAAAAACTTTTTGTGATCGGAAATAGGATGTATAAATAAATTATCAGCTCATCCGAATATCTAGACGCGTTTAAATATTCAGCAAACCTTAACGATGCTGCGCAGCTTTCGTATACCTATACTAGCGGAATTGAGAATTTTATAAAAGGCGTAAAAAGTTCTCGTCGATCCGCGAAAACGTTTTGAGTGATTAATTCTACGTGGCTATCGTCCAGGGAGAGAATGAGAAAGAGAAAGAGAAAGAGAGAGAGAGAGAGAGAGAGAGATTGGTTTGCATCCAGATTCGCAGTTGACACGGCGAAGCGGCGCGCGAGATCTGATTCAAATTTACATTTTAATGCAATTTGAGGCTAAGCCCCCTTTAATTAGCGGTATACCGTAACCAAGCTGAAATCTCTGGGTTTTAATTAATATTTACTAGCCGCAGTGTATAAGCCTATTTTAATAAATTATTACAAATCCCTCGCTACGCGATGTTCGTTTATCGTTATACTAGAAATGTATGAGGTATACATATATATCTATATACATACATACATACATACATACATACATGTATTATGTATTATACATACAAATTGACGGTTTTATGGACAATCTACTCAATTTATGCAACGTTTCCGTCATACACGCATTATCGGAGTATCGATTCTTCCACTAATCCTTCTACCACCCCCTTGTTCTCCCTTCCACCCTGTTTTCAAAATAATTATTTCATTCACGCGATCCTATCGATTTTTCTTGTCCGTTGATTTTGTTTATTGTTCAATAAAAATTTTGACATCGCTTTTATCGGAGGATCGTTTATATTGAAAAAAAAATTTCACAATTTTCACAAACTTAAGATCTTTAGCTATTTTTAATTTTATCATTTACCATCTATAATCGAAAAATATTTAGCCATACAGTTCTGGATACCGAATGAAAATTATTTCTACATCTGTAACATCAGAAAGTTTTTTTTTTTTTTTTTTTTATTCCTGTTATGAATATATGTCGCGTTGGTTTGGAGTGGGTGCAACAGTAAATCGATGTTCAAGGTCTTAATTAACTAAGAAAATGTAAAACGAACTAAACAGACATCTTTAATGTTGTGATAATCAGCAAAATTTATCTTGTAACAATATTTGTTTTGAGCCCCGAGTCTTCCTGCTGACGTTTTTCTTTTTTTTTGTTGTACTTAATTCTTGAGCACTAGAATGAAAATAACGACGTTTCGAAATTCAACGAAGATTAAAGAAAAGTATGAATAACGACGTTATATAGCTTGAAAAATGATTGAGAAATAATTTATTCAATTAAAACACTCACGACTCGTGTGAAATATACGATCTACAGGCAGATTAAGGGGTGAGAATCAAAATCTGACAAAATTAGAGAGTAACTTTTTCTAACGTTGTTTGGAGCCGATTTATGACCATTCAACATGATCTTTCATTCAACGACTGCCCTTGTATATACATATATATGATATTGGCGAATGTGGCATAAGCGATTCTCGGATCTAATGAAACGTGTATCCACTTACCGCCCGGCATCGGGCCGCGTGTTTGGGAAAACCACCCTGTTGTGCTGCAGGGGGGTGAAACGTGGCTGGTGGGTTGGGGTGTTTTCTTGACATTTTGCCGGGGTCGTGAAAGCCAGGTGTTACAATGCCGATTCGTTTCTCACCTTTTTCTTTTTTTTGTGTTTTTTTTTTTTTTTTTTTCAAATATTCCTTCAAGTTTGAAAGTGAAAAAAAATGTTTTTTCGTCTCTTCAAGTAATTGGTTTTCCCTTATTATGCCATAACTTTGCTACAGTATTAATTTATTGTAAAAAAAAAAAAAAAAAACATACGGTTCGATACAAATACGAAAGTAAATAAACGAGAAATTTGTCTTTTTTTGGGTTGCAAGGATCGATCTTGTTTTTTTTTGGATAAATTTTCTTCTCCGCAATATTCCGAACGATTCACGCGATGGAGGGGAAAAGTTTAAAACACGTAATTCGACGTCGACTGATCTTTTTCAGCAGGGGAACGACGACGACGACGACGACGACGATGATGATAATAACGGGGACCCGGTGCTTTGGCTTTGTGAGCCGCACTTTGAGACTCACAATCAGTCCACGCTTTCTGTGCGTAGGTTCGACACGAACGCCTTTGATCCGAATTGAGCCGGATTCGCGTGCGTGTATCGTTTGACGAAATACGTTGAACGCCGTATATTCACGGTTGATCCTTAAAAGGAAAAGCTAGGGCAGGCAGATCATCGACGAGAGAGGAGAAGAGAGGAGAGGAGAGGAGAGAAGAGATCGCTCGCCGTTCGAAGCTTTAAGGTAATTCTTGAACCCTCGGGGTGCGTTTGTGTAAGTCCTACCGCTAATCCATTCGCGATACAGCATCCTGATCCTGAGAGCCTTGCACGCTTTTGCTGCCTCCCCGTCTCTGTTCTCGAATCTCGATGCCGGCAGCAGCTTTCGGGATACGCTCGGTGTTATTGCGTATCAGCTACACCGAAATTGCTTTCGATTTTATCGAAAGGGGTGTGGGAGGGGGTGAAATTAGTACCCTCGTTTTACTTCAGAGCTTTGCTCGCACGCCTCGGGAGAAGAAAAGCGCGGCGACGACGACGACGACGTCGAGCAGTCGAAAGTATATCGAACTTACTTGAAGATCCTCAAAAGCCTCCGGCAATCTCTTGGCTATAACCCAAAAACCGAATCAAAGGGCTCCACGAAACTCATGCTGATGCTGATTTTCACTCAACTTATATCTACATAGAAGCGGGTTTTCTTATTTTAACCAGGAAGGAAGCAACGCGGTTATTAAATTGTTTCTCTTGTACGACGGGAAAAGTTTTCTTACTCTTCTTCTTCTTCTTTACATTTGTTGTTAATCAACAAACGCGGCTGACAACTTGATTCCAAAAAGTAAACGCGTAAGGAAATGTTTGAAAAAAATCGGGTAGCAAAAATCTTTGCTGTTACTTTTTTTTTTTTTTTTTTCTCTTTTTCTTCCTTCCTCGAGACGAAAAATTTGAACGCGAATAAGGCTTGAAAATTTGACTTTGTGAGCCTTAAAACGTTATTTCGATATTGATTTTACTAACTACGTTTACGACAATTTGCGTTATAACTAATAAGGTTTTCCGAAGGACTTCGAGGAATGATCGAACTTTGATTGTCGGTCGTTAAACGTCTTGTTGCCGATATAGGTATCTATACGTTACGTGTAATCCGAATACTTTGGTTCCGTGTTCGCCGAGTTACGGAATTATACAATTTAATAGCTGGCTCTTAAGACTTTCAAGTTAACACCGTTTCAGTTCAGCCGAGATTGTCACTTAACTTTCATGTATTTCGGTCGTTATTATAAATCCAAGATTCCTCGCGGTATTAATTATCGTCGAATAGTTTGTCGCTGTAACTCGTTCGGAAATTTCAAAACCATTAACTGTCCTCCTGCGTATACTGGAAAGTTTAACGGCTCGTATTTTACGGAGGGTTCCGGGATTATTATTCAAAGGATTTTCGGGTGAATTGACACGAGATATTTTTCTCTTCCTTTTTCTTGTTTCTTTCGATTTTTTTCCCTTCTTTCTTTCTTTTTTTCTTTCTTTCTTTCTTTTGCAAAGACGAGGGAAGCTTTCCTACTTGTCAGTTACTTCGGGCTAATTAAGGTGTCGAGTCTTTCTAAGTCTCGATCGAATATAGACACAGGCTCGGTTTTCTTTGGAGAAAATTAATTAAACCCACTCCTAATCACTTGCTTACCCTTCTCATACCTCTGCATCCCGAATCCCGAATATATCGATCGCTCGATCAACGATTCACAATTAGTATTTTTTTTTTCTTTTCTATTCTTCTTTCCGTCGCTCGTGCATCGAAGTACGTAAAGGAAGGAAAGCAATATTTCGACTCTTACGAAAGTGAAAGTGAGACAGGTTGAGGTGAAATTGAATAAAATAACTAAAAAATGCGACAAAAGAATTCTTTGTTCGGGACTTGAATGAGAAGAAGAAGAAGAAGAAGAAGAAGAAGAAGAAGTAACGAAAAAGACGACGCAGCTGCGGTTGTAGATTGAAGGTTGCTGGCTCTGAGGAGAGAAACTAATAATTGTAGGTAGGTAGGTACATAAAACTTCGGTCCGGATAACAATAGCTTTGAAACAATACGCGGCGGTATAATATTTGACGTAAGCGAAGCTCTTTGACTTGCGCAGCCTTTCGGTGAAAGGGAAAAGAAACAGGTTTGAAAAAAGAGAAAAAGAAGAAGTAAAAAAAGAAATGAAAACGAACAAACGAAGAGTTTTGAATGGAGGTGAGGGTGAGAAGAAAGAAAGAAATGAAAGTAAAATATCGCGGTTCTTTCGTTTTACACCTTTCTCGAGCTGATGAAGCGATAAATGATTTCTTATTAAAACGAACATAAAATTGCGATGAAAAATTAAACGAAACAAATATTCTTCTTTTATTCCTTTCCATTCATTTGAATGTTGGATATTCGTGTTACCGATTCTGCGTTTTTGATTATTTGATACGCACATCCGTTCATATAAATAAAATAAAACATCCGTAGATATTTTGAATAAAAAATTGAAAATTTTATTCGAAGGTTCGAGAATATTTCTGGGGGCGAAAAAATTTTTCCATTTTTTCGTTTGAATAGTACGATACGCGGTTGATGAAAAATTTACACTTATCCTCGGGAATTGGTTCTTTACTCGCGATAAACTGTATATTATTTATAAATGTCGTAACATATGATGTGTATTTTGGATAAAATTGCAATTTGTATGATTCTGTCGGTTTTTGTTTGATATTCGTGGTCGTGTGTTGTTGTTTTTGTGTGTGTGTGTGTGTTTTTTTTACTCATACTTTTAACCAACCCGGTATTATTATTCCAGGGGGGATAACGACAGCGGGGTTTTTGTATTAATTAATTATTTCATTGGGTAAAAGCATCGCTGAAAATGTAAGCTCGTTTGTATATACACATTGTAAATTTAGCTAATATCTTCCTGTAATACCGCGCTGCATATTATACACGCGTTGTTTTAATCTCCATTCGACGTTATATGTATGTATGTAATGTATGTATGTATACGTATATACCTGCGGTGTTAATACGAAATTACATGTATATACGGATCTGCTTATTTCACTACGCCGCCGCCGCCGCCGCCGCTATGCAGTCTCTATATTACAAAGAATTATACGTGTGTATATGCAAATAATGCAAAGCCTCGGCCGGAACCTCGAGACTCGGAAAATGTGTCTGCGGGGGTAAATAGAAGAGAGAGAGAGAGAGAGAGAGAGAGAGAGGAAAGTGAGGGGGAATAGAAAACAAAAAAGGAATTGAAAAACAGATTTAAAATAAAAGGAAAGAAAAAGAAAAAGTAATAATAAAAATAAATAAATACAAACAAGAAACAGACACAACGAAGGAGAACTGAACAGCAGTAAAAACTTACGTTCGTACCTGACTATGGCGTGCATATATATAAATATATAGTTTATATTGTTATACCCCATCCCTCCCACAAGCCTTAAATATTGTCACGCGACGAGGCGTGCATTGTATATAAGGCGGGGAATTTTTCCTTACAACTTTGAGGTATTTTTATCGCTGTGCCAAATCCTGTTATACAATTGTCGTTTCAACTGTGTTTTTTATGCATTTATATATGCATATCTATCGTATATATGCATGTACTCTATTTAATACTACAGATCTTCTCAAGTTATAAACGAATTTTGTATGAACGGTTTGAAAAATTTTCGAGGGGTGAAGATTATCGACCATTTAGACATTATACTTTGCGGGAGTTTTGAAAATTAATTTTTTTTACTCTGAGGTTATTCCCCAGTTTTCGGTTTATTTATTTATTTATTTTTTTTCACCCCCACTACGGTGAAGTTATATTTATTTCTCAATCGAAGACTAACTTCATTTTATTTCATTATTTATTAACAAATTCAAACCTCGTCAGGATATGTTATAAATAATTTACAACAATAAATTCGTATCAACACGATTATATACATATATAGGTAGATATCTCTATATATATATATATATATATATATATATATATATCAGGTGTACGTTTCGTAAGTTTAATTTCGGAATACGTCGAGTTTCTTAGACCCTTGTTCTATTGTTATAACAAACCGTCAGAACGACGCGTTATTATTATAAGCAATATAGCGAAACAGCTGATGCCTCGCGGCAAGCAGTACCGTGGATTCTACTCTACGTATGGCTGCATCTATACGCGTAGAATTCGTATTTCGAGAAAACGACGAGGAGACTCGAGAGACAAACTGTCTTCGCGTGACGAAGCGAAATCTTCCTTCCGCGACCCGCTCTGAAAACTCTCTTCGTTTCTCAGTCAGGATACCCATTATTACATAGATAATACGCACGCACGCACGCACACACGGAATTGTTGTATATTGTTGTCGTTATTGTGGTTACTATTATTGTTGTTGTTGTTGTTGTTGTTATAAATTTGGAGCCTGATTTACGATTAGGCTAGTTCCGTTTTGATAAATTGTCGTTTTTGTATCGGTGAATCGAATTTCAATGATCCTGAAACTGGAGGGAACTTTGCAAAAAGTGAAAAAAACAAAGAGATGCAATGAAATAAAATGAGATAGAATTCAATGAGATAGCTGAAGACTGTGTAATAAAACTAGTCTAATCCTTATTCGATAAGGTATAATCTCTAATCCATTAACGGCGTAAGAGCGATTACTGTGATATAAAGAAGGGTAAAAAAAATAAAAATAAACAAATAAAAGAAAACGTAGCAGAAGAAGAAGAAGAAGAAGAATTTGGAAAAAATTTAGAGACGGTGGGAAGGGCTGGTTTTTTTTTTTTTTTTTTATATTTCTTTTTTCTTCTTTCGTCGCAAATCTTTAGATACAACAACGGCGATGATCCGAGAAATTGCCCGAATTCAGGCATCATGGGATATTAAAATATATTATCATTAGCGAATATGGCTGCCCGGGGTGCAATATAAAAACAAAAAAAAATAGAGGATCATGCAACGAGGAAACAAACTTGAATGATTTATACTCTCACGCATGCTGCATGCGGCATGCATCGAATTTGGACATCGTCCAAACTCCGGGATGTAAAATCCTCATCTCTACATACATATTATACCTTATATACAATATACATATATATATATATATACCCACTATTAATTATTATACATTTTAACAAATTGTATGCATGTATATTGTATATATGTGTGATACAACCTGTCACGGCTCATCGTCGAAATTAGTTGTTGTTGATATTCTCTCGCGACAATGGGGCTGTCACTCGGATACAAATTGGCACGTATAACGTATATATATATATACATGCAAAGGCGCAAAATGTTACCAACGCCGTTTAATAGCCGCAGACAGAGATCTCCCTTCAACCCCCCCCCCCCCCCCCCCACCCCCTGTCTTACGCGTATCCCTGCAACAGCAGCTCGTAGAGGGTGAAGAAGCGGCCTGCGTCGGGGGTGGAAATCTGGGGGCAGTTAGCTATCAGCCGCGGTTCGTTTTGGATATCTCCCCTTCACTCTGGGCCGGGTTTTACTACGGCACTAACTCACTCGCGGCGATAGTTAGCACCACGGTAATCCAGTAATCCTTGGCGTGACGTCACGGGCTCAGATAGCGCCTCCAACCTGCTCGAAATGAGGGGCGGATTAGGGATTTTCCATACTCTCTCGACCCTCGCCGCGAACCAACCCCTTGCAAACAAATTTGAATCGCGCTTTCACGCTTTTTCATCCGGTGCAGGGATTTTTTTTTATTCGCTGCTTTACTGGTTTTTCTGGATTCAAATTGTCCGATAATTTTACTGTCGATGGTATAATTTACTGGAAATTAAGGGTGGATAAGGGATAATTTTTTTTCTCACGTTTTCTTTTTCGGGAAACGATTGAAAACAGTAAGAAGAAAAAAACGGCTCACTTCGGGTCCGAGCTGAAATTTTTTTTATCCGACGCAGGATATTTCAGAATGTTTTGAAATTTTTAATTTTAATCGATCGATAAAATTGTTTCTAAAAATTTTAGGAAATTCAAATTGAGTGGAAAAGAAAAGAATCCGAGTACCTAATTTTCAAAGTGAGAACAGTCGTAGAAAAAATCGTGCACCAAATCTGACAGATCAAGGATAAAATCCAGGTCGAATTAGCGTGGAATTCTCCATATATAATGTTGGTTCTTATTTTAAGTCGCGTGTTGTCGATTCTGAAATATTATGAGAAATTATTTATAATAAATGAATGAACCAAATTTCATGCCGGATATACGCGAGGGAATTGTACGATTCGTACCTACGGATTTCAATAGTTGGAATGTGGCAAATCCTGTTCGCTAATCACCCTGGAGTTCAATTATCGAGCTTAAATCCAGCCGCAATACAAGCTGAAGGGAGCTTCGCTTCAAGCCTTTGCATGATCTATATATATATATATATATATATATATATATATATATCGATTGGATTATTGATACACAAATAAAAATCAATTGGAAAATTTTAACGAGTATGTATACAAAGTTACTGCGCGATATATTAATGAAATATTCTTTTCTGCACGTGTGAATACGATCAGTCGTGTATGCACATTATTTTGCCGAGCGTGTGAATTTTATTCGGAGAAATAAAATCCCGCATCACGTGAACGAAGAATGAATGAAAAATATAATTTTTTCGCGGTCTTTTTTTTTTTTTTTTTTTTTTTTTTTTTTCTTCACTCGCATACACAATGTGTTACATATGCATATTATACGTATAGTGTGTAAACGACTAGCGTGGGAGGGAATTTCATTTGGTTAGAAAAAGAAATTGAGCCGTACACTGCAGTCATGGGACTCTTATGTTACATGACCATACATACATACATACGCGTACATACATGTGCACGAGTGAGAAAATTACTGCGTGCGAATTAACTTGGCCTCGATGAACTGTCACGGGGTTGCCCGGCTACAATAATTATACAGTCCAGACAACGTGTGCGCAGTTTTTTTTTGTTGTTGTTTTTTTTAGAGAGAATTTTTTTTAATTCCTTTTTCTTTTTTTTTCATCCGACGAAACGTTTTTTTATTCATTTGAACAAATTCGCGCTGTGGAATGATTGGTGAAAAAACTGACGGAAAAAAGGATACTTATGATAATATCTGAGCGAGATGATATATTATATCGTGTTAGGGTGATCGTTATTTAGGGTGTTAATGAATTTTTGTCGGGCCACCCCCTCCAGGTCAATCTCAAATAAAAGAGTAATAATTTTGAAAACAGAAACTTGTAACTGCGTGGTTTTAGTACGACGTTAATTTTATTATCTAAGAAACAATTCACGTCATCATACCAGGCAATATAGACAAAATGCGGTTTTCTCGAAATGAAATGTAAGTCAGATTTCGAGGGTGTAAATTTTTTCTCACTATGAAGCTAGTTTGGCGGTCCCGTTTCTTTCTGGTTTTCGTATTTTTTTTTTTTTTTTTTCCTTTCAGCGCAATGTTTGAAATTTTACGGTGCAGATGTACGGAAGCTGCTGCAGGGCAGCGAGGAGCGTCTGGCAAGTTTTAAACGGATCAGCAATCGGGAGGGAGAAGCGCCATAGAATGATATTTTAGCGTCGATGAAAGCGGTTCAATTACAACATCGCACCGGTTGATTGCCACCCCGCGGTGCCAATGAACTCTCACCTAAATTTAATTATAATATGAGGAGAAATTTGGCAAGTCGGTAAAACGCTGCGCGAGCGAACCCCGGAAAACGAAGGGCGGGGATGGGAGAGGAGAGGAGAGGAGAGGAAAACTCTCTTTAATTGGAATTGAACGTTTGCTTCCATTCGGTCGAACGAGCCTTATCTTGCCGGCTAACACCGGTGGTATACGTACATATCCTATATTCCTGCGCTAAAAAGAGAAAGAAGAAAAGAGAGAGAGAGAGAGAGAGAGAGAGAGAGAGAGAGAGAGAGAGAGAGAGAGAGAGAGAGAGAGAGAGAGAGAGTAAACGGAGGAGGGTGTGAAACCCTTTCGCTCACTTCCCGCAGTGTTCGTGAAAAGTACTTCCGATCTGCAGTACCGTGTTTTATACAAATTTGCAGTTGCGAGTTCTCTTCCTTCCTTGTTAATTAACGCTACAAACGAGAAGCTCTCTTGTTATTTTGCCAATTCAGAATGTAAAGTATTACATTATCTTGAAGATTGCACGTTATATAAATGTATACATGTACCTACATATAGGCACACATGCGCAGTTTATAATTTTCGAAAATTGGAAATTTCTACAAGTTTTACGATCTATTCAATCGATTTCGTCATTTGTTTCCCAAATCGAAATTTACCCCAACATCGCTTATTTGAATTGCCTTCAGGGGCTGATTGGAGTTCCACTCTCATTTTCAGCCTCGGGTATATATCCTGCGTAATTGTATATCCGATGTATAATATCCTGCGTCAATATATCGTATTCTCCGATAAATTGAAATGCTGTATCGAGCCGCATCGTCGATTTTCAATAATTTTAAGACTTTCAAGTTAGCTCTATTTTCGGTTTGTAGATACTTATGGAGGGGAGGCTTGATCTTCTTTTGTTTTCTGCCAAATTATCGTAAATTTGATGCATTTATTTAGTTTTACGCCAGTGTGAGATATTTGAGGCATAATGAACCATTAAAAAAAATTGAGTCAAAAGATTAGAATAGTTTGTTTTTTTCCAGTATTCCAGATTTAGGCTATTTCAGGTCAATTTACCATATGCTGGGAAAAATGGACGTTTAAAACCATCATAAAATAAAAAAAATTCTTTTAGAATTTTCGTAAAATTTCGATGCATTTGTTGAAAGTAGTAGAAAAATTAATCAATTTGATGGTAAAAAAGTCACAAAAAGTATAAGTAACAGGCTTAGGGGAGCTGTCGTAAACCACCCTCCCCTATAATTAACGTTCTCGTCCACCGCAAAAACCATAAATTCATTTTCACCTGCTGCGCTGAATTTTTTACCAATGATCAGATTTTTCTTAGCAATTCGATCGTCGAATATCGGAGAATCGGTAAATTTCGCTAAACACTGAATTCCGTTCGACAATCGTTTCCGAGTTCCAATTGACTGGACGACCCATGGATTCACCCCAGTTCCATACAAAATCAAGGGTTCGCTCTCCTCTACCTCGGAGTGATGTTTCACCAGGACAGCTACATGCCGCTGGTTTTAGGTTTACATACAAATCGCGTTTCTCTAGCCACACGCGCATTGTCCCACTACCTTTCAATTTGCAGAGCCTGCAGCAGGCTTTTGCGATTTTGCGAACAGTTTCGTGTTTCGGCTGCACGATTTTCGCCAACCCGTGTCACCGATTTCTGAATACCTGGGTTGAACCAGCAGCTATTAATCACGGTGAAACAGTGGATCACGGATCACGAAGAATTGATCTCGAGAATATTTAGACTTTATTCTTCTATTAGTTATAAATAACTTTCGCTTTTTTTTTTAAACTTTATAACTTCGTTCAGCATCTTGTTTAGGTTTTAGTTAATTAAGTTAACTCTCTATACGTATACGTTGAATGTTTACATGAACTTATAACATTTTTGAATCGCTGATTAATTATCGATATGAAATCGGGCATGTATTAATAATTCAAATGAAAATTTCAAATCCAATTGAATTTGGAGAGAAAACTCTATTCAGGGGGTTTTTAGAGTCGCTGATTACGAATCTGAAATCAGATTTCGAAAATTCAACACAGCTAATCCAATCTGCGATCTCTAAAACTACTGCATAGATTTTTTTTTTTACCAATCTCGAAATTTTCAAATTTCATTTCGGATTCGTAATCATGCAGTGGGTCAAAAAACCAGGGAATTCCATTTTGTTTTATAAAAGTTGACTCAGCAGAATAGGTACCGTTTAAATCAAAGGGTTAACCATCGTCTCGGATGCAGGGACAGGTGAGGTGAAAACCCGAAACCGAAGAGGCTACACTAACAACACGTGACACCCGGAATTGGCTCCTACCAAAGTTTGACTTGTCAGGCGTACGTAGCAAGGGGTTTCACCCAACGCCAACGCCAGTTTAGTAATCGTTTACGGCTCCACGGTGGGTGTGAGGATATCCACCTATATACACATCTCCGTTTACAGTTTCTACTTACTCTCTGTTGGATCCGCCGCCTCAACCTCCAAATCTGCACACAGATGTACGCCAGGTATTATATATGTATATATTGCGCGAGTTAGTTTCTATCTCTGTATACCTTTGCGCGTTGTGTCTTCTCGAGTAAACATCCCTGCCACGCATCTCGTGTATCCTGATCCACGATATAGATTATTTCGTGCATTTGCATTTACAGGTAACGCGACTGTTGAGGAAGTAAAGAAAATTTGGTCTGTTGGTAAATTTTATTGTATTAGGGTGGTTCTTATTTAGGGTGTTGACGAATTTTTGCCACCCCATCTCACAAATAAAACATTCAAATAATTAGAAAACAGTAACCTTAATTTTTCAGATTTTTACCTCAACTCTAAGATAGTCTGCTTTATGGTCGAAGTTTCTTATGGAAATAACGTGGGAAAAACTTTTTTTCTCGGTATATGTTTTATTATAAAGGTAATAATGTTAAGGAAAATTTTTAACTGTGAGGTTTTAGTCGGCATTAGTGCTACTGTCTGGGAAAAAAATCACACAATCATGCCAAGCAATCTCGACGAATTGCACACCCTCGAAATCTGACTTTTTTTTATTTAGAGGAAATGCAATTCGTCTAGATTTACTGGTATCGCGACGTAAATTTTTTTTACAGATAGTAGCACTGGTGCCCACTAAAACCTCGAAGTTAGAGATTTTTTTAAATATCATTACTCTTGCAATGAAATATATACCGAGGGAACAAGTTTTTTTCTATGTTATTTCCATAAGAAACTTCGATCGCAAAGCGGACTAACCCAGACTTCAAGTAGAAATCTGATAAAATTAGACAATTGTTTTCGAATTATTTATAATACAACCTAATATATATATATATACATATTATTATTTTGAGAGATCACTTTTTGTTTCACTGTAGTGTAACTCAATTTTCTCGTGATTCTCTACCATTTTGGTTTTCGGGACGATGAAAAATCGTCAATTGCATTATTTCTGCAATCGGAATTAATCTTGGTAAATTATAATTGGTCAAAGATGGTGCTTACTATACACCTACGATAGTTACCTATACTAATAATCAGAGGAAGGCCAGTCGTGAATGTGAAATTCTCGACCATACATATCGTAACTGTAGTGGATAGAGATATCTATAATTGAATAGATGTTTCAACACGAGCCTGTATAATCTACAGACATCGGTAATGCATTCGTGTAACGATTACACGGATTGCAGACTTCGTAGTTTGGTTTCGAATTACAAAATGACCATCCGATTACATTTGCACTCTGGATTAATTCCATCGCCACGATTTCGCAGCTCAAGTTGGCTCCAGGCGTCGAAAATGCGGGTTAAAGCTGATCATATTACGTTAGGCTTTTGTAAAATCACGTCGAAAAAAAAAAAAAACCAAAACGGAGTTCTGCGGTGGTTCTTGTTTTCTTCTATTTATTTATTTATTTATTTATTTATTTTACTTCTATTTTTTTCATCCGACTGTTGTTCTCTACTTTCGCGGTGAAATAAAAGGTGAGGGTAGTGCGTATCCTTGTACGCAGTCAGTCGAGGATGCGGTTTTTTTTTTTTTTTTTCTTCTTTTTCTCTCAAACCATCGAGTCCCGCGAGAGTAGTAAACGGCCATCCCGGGTTCTCTCCATACCGTTTCCCGAGGGTTGAGCTCAGACCGGCAGAAATCGTCTGACCGAAACGCGACGTTAGAACGTGAATTTTTTTTTATTCTTTTTTTATTTTGGAAGTTTTATAATCAGAAAAGTGGAGACAAGAAAAAAATTAACAAACTGTCGCTTACCTCGGACGAGGTGAGCATATGCTTTTGAAATTTCTTAATTTCCGAGTAAATAAGAAGAAAACGTCAACGATAGGTTCGAAAACAGTTGCGGCAAAACAATAATAATAATAATAATAATAATAGCAATGACAATAACACTAATTTAATAAAGAAAATATCATTTGTCAAATTGATTTCGGCAGCCCGTTTCTAATCAAGCTAATTAGCTAATCCTGAAATAAATCGAAGACTATTTTTTCGATATTATCTATCCATTCCAGGGGTGGCAAGTATATGTATTTTGGAAATTAACGAAAGTTTCGTTTATGTATGAAAGTAAGCTTGTAAAAATTTGAGCTCTAAATATTAATATTAAGATGTTCCGCATCGGACTTTTCTATTTTCCATAAGAATAACACGTGAAAAATGGTTTTCTGCTCCTTCAGATTTTAATAACTATAGGTAACGACGCGTTGTGCAGAAAATTTGCGGATACATTTTTGTAGGAAATTGAAGGCTCTGCAAAAAAGGTCTCTTGTCATTTTTTTTTTTGATAATCCATTCTTTCGAAAGTTATAGGGGGTCAAATGTCGGGTCACCACCATCATCACTATCACCAGGTAATTCAGGTTTTCGGTGATATTTGCCCTGAGATTTACGATGGCCAGGATATATCTAAAGCTGTATACACGAAATAATAGATATTTTACGAAGGCGCGTGATGAAATATATACGAGCGTCTATAAAAAAAAGAAAAAAAAAAGAAAAATTTCAGGAGGAAAAAGCGAAACTGCAAATGGTCGGTAGTTTCGCGGAGTTGTTAAGTTTTTTAGTTTTTTCTTTTTTTACTCACATCTTTTTTTTTTCTCTTTTTCTCTTTTGCACCATTTTCCTTCTACTGTTCTCATTTTTCTTCTTCTTCTTCTTCTTCTTCTTCTATACTTGTTAGTTTCTACGAGAGTATAAGGGAGATAGATACAGCTGCATATAGCAGTCAGTTTAGTACGCGGCCATTTCCCGTTCATTTCTAAAAGACTTGAGAGTATTATTATATACATAATATACAAAAATAATACATTCATTTTATAATTTCACATTCTATAATTATCATGAACATTTGAAAGTGTAAGTAAATTTTTTTCTTATAAAATATGAAAAAAATAATAGAGAATTACATCGCGGGAATTACATTAGTTTTGAACCCTTTCTCGAATAAAAAAAAATAAAAAAACAGCATAAAGAAAATACAGAAACGAAAAAAATTTCTCTTCGTTCTGGTCGAAAATGTATTCCGTACACGCTCACCTGTGCAATAATTTAATTTTCGAAGGGTGCGGGAAACGTGCAACCGCCCGCTTCTTTTTCCAGTTTCCTATATCTGCCTCTGTCCAACTCACTTCCGTTTCATATCTTCTCCCCCCCTCTTCCTCCCTCTCTCTCTCTCTCTCTCTTTTTCTCCCTTCGCTCTCGCGCCCTAACCTTTTTGCAACCGACATACTATAAAGTATAAGGCGTGCTTTACGACGCAGATAAAACGACGGTATTTTTATGCCCCACTCAGGATTCCGACCTTGTCTAGGATTCCTTCGTTATTAGATTACACTAATATCCTGTAGCATTTATATGATTTATAGAATGTTTATTGTATATGTATGTTTATTTATATACATATATGTTATATACATAACTTTATTTTATTCAAGTTACGTTGATCGTTGGAACGAGAATCTTGAATATATATTTCGTATATCACACCTTTTGAATCGATTTCGTAATTTCCCAAAACACGAGGATGTCGTTGATCAGATGGTGAAGATTTTGTAAGACGTGCACGACGGGTTGGAAAATCCGTTGGAATTGGTTTTATCTTCTTGTCATTTCACGTCGAATGGTGTATAGGTACATACGTATCCTCGATCGATCAACTGGTATGTAATACTGATCCGAATTCGAGAGTTGAGAAAATATTTTTCACACATCTCAAATGTCTTGAATATACGCGTTGAGAAGACACGTCGAGATAGTATTGAATATATGTCAAATAGTTGTCACAGAGGGTGTTTCTTAAAATATTATATACGTCTATCATGTATTCTAGTCATGCACGAAGAACGTGTCAATGTCGTCAGCGATATTCTCTATTTACGCATTGACTTATATTGTATAATGTTGTGTGTATAAAAAAGAAGCAAAAATTGGGGAGAGAAAAGAGGGAAAGTCACGCTGAAAGAGATCCGGTAAAGGGACATGAATTTTCTTTGATTTTTTTTTTTTTTTTTTTTAACCAAACTATTTTTTTTTTATAAAAGCACACTATAATTTTTGTCAGCATTTATACGGAGTTTCATAATTTATGTATGTACATATTTCTGTTGAGAGAGGGTCGATTCTACAGAAATTAGTTCTACAGACTCGTTTCTACGGAATAAAATTTGAAATTTGCATCAGAAATTATTCTTCATGATTTATTCTACATAAGAATTTTTGCTAGAGAATATTTTTCTACAAAATTGTGACGATTAAATGTATGCTGTTAATGATTCGGCCGAAATATATTCTACAAAATAATTTTCTGTAGAAAAATATTCCGTAGAACAATTCTCATGTAGATTAAAACATGAAGGATGCGAATTACAAGATTCTTCCTGTAGAAAAACATTCTGTAGAACTGATTTCTGTAGAATCGAACCTCACTCATTCATACGCAATATCTTCTCATTATAAATCACGCTGTACCTGTATTATCTATGATTATTACATTATAATTTATTATGCAAATAGACGAAAGCTCGTAGGTATATGTTTTTCCGGTGTAAATAAAAAGTGGTTTACTATATATATTTTTGGCTGGATGCCAGCACCGACTTTCGTACACTTTCACATACGCTCGCGCGTACATACATACATAACCATAAGAGACTTATGGGTGTCTGACGTACCTACATAGATCAGTGCACCGCCATACCTCGAGGGATGCGAGCAATTAGGGTAGCACCTCGGTTTTTCCTCGCGGTCGCGGTCGAGTTTCTTTCGCCGTTATACATATAGATATCTGAGGTATACATATAGGTGTATACATATATGGTACGTGTGTATATGTGTATAAGAAGTCTGGACGAGTAAAAAAGGCGGAGAAAAGTATGGGAGAAAGAAACCGAGGCTGGGATAAATAAAAATATATACGTAAATAACCGGCGTTCTTCGTCATGTTTTTTGGCCAAATGTAAAAAAAAGTTAAGAGAAAAACCGTCTAATTCACCGGCTTCGTGCGGTCTTCTTTCTTCCTTCGTTGAGCCTTCTGGAATGGAAACTCTGCATCGAGAGAAAGGCGTAGGAAAAGCGGGGGAAACGGAAGTGCTGCAGAGAAAATGGGAGAGAAAGAGAGAGAGGCCTGGATGGCGGATTGGGATGTGGATGTGAATGTGGATGTGGATGTGGATACACTTGCAGCAGAGCGTCGAGTTTGTTAGTTCAGAGTGTTTGGATAGAAGCGAGTGCCTCGGAAAATAGAAGCAAAGCTTGTATGCTCGCGCATCCACTCGAAAATTGCCCGTCGGCCTCCTTCCATCGCAGCATCCTTTCTTGACCCTTGTCCAAGTTCCTCGTGCGACGCGACGATTTAAACGTTTCTCAAAAACCTGACGCGTTATCGTAGCTTTCAAAGTCTGCGGAGCGATCGAAGAAAATCGCGTTCTCGTCGTGAAATTCCTTGCGTGGCGGTTTTTTTTTTCCCTTTTGTTATTTAAACAAGAGAAGCGGGCTATTCAACTGCGATTTGTTGCAATTTGTTCTCTGGTGTGCAGCGTTAGGGTGGTCCTTATTTAGGGTGTTGACGAATTTTTGCCGCACTACTCCCCAAATCAAGTTCAAATAATTCGAAAACAATTGCCTAATTTTTTCAGATTTATACCTCAAGTCTGGGGCAGTCCACTTTGCGATCGAAGTTTCTTATGGAAATAACATGGGAAAAACTTGTTTCCTTAGTATATATTTTATTGCGAGAGTAATGATATTTAAAAAAATCTCTAACTGCGAGGTTTTAGTGGGCATCAGTGCTACTCTCCGTAAAAAAATTCACGTCGCGATACCAGCAAATTCAGACGAATTGTACTTCCTCTAAATAAAGAAAAGTCAAATTTCGAGGGTGTGCAATTCGTTGAAATTGCGTGGAATGATTATGTGAATTTTTTCCCATACAGTAGCACTAATGCCGACTAAAATCTCACGGTTACAAATTTTTCTTAACATCATTACTTTTACAATAAAATATATACTGAGAAAAAAAGTTATTTCCATAAGAAACTTCGACCATAAAGCGGACTATCTTAGAGTTGAGGTAAAAATCTGAAAAAATTGGCTAACTAGTTTCTAATTATTTGAAGTTGATACGGGGGATGGGGTGGCAAAAATTCGTCAACACCCTAAACAAGGACCGCCCTAGTGCAGCATGTTAGAATTCCATTTACACTGTAGTTGAGTATCGTGAGTATTATTTTCGGTTGTTAGTGAAGTTGTTGGTTTTTTTTTTTTTTTTCTGCTACGCGAAATTTTTCGGTAAATCATCGAAAATCTCGTTAATTGTATTACCTTGTGTACATTGCTACTGATAAATTGTTCAAAATTTACACACTCAACGAAATTGGCTCGTTTTTTTTCGAACGAAGCACGCCGAGTTTATTGATCCATTGAAATTGAAATTACCCTTGAAACAACAATATTGCTTTGAAATGATTAATATTTGTACTCCTTCCTTCGGTAATAAACTGCATCGGTTTGAAATTATTTTCCCTGTACATATAATATCGAAAAGTTATTATTTCAAACGTGTGTGTTAATTAAATTTAGCTTGATTTATCCTCCGATCCACCGCGCTGTCCAATCTTTATTCAGTTTTCCTTGTTATATATAATCCATTCTTGACACAATAATTTTGTTCGGATCAATTCTTCGCGTCGCGTGGAAATTATTATTATTTTTTTCTTGCAAAATCAATATAAATGAAAATTTTTTTCATGACGATATTATTTGTCCTCCAGTATCACCGAGTTTTTACTCACACCGACTGCGTTTCCGATCGCACACGTGTGTTAAAACACGGCCCCTTAACATCGCTGGGGTTACTGCAGCGGCTGTATATAGGCGGGCGGAGTCGAAGGTGCCGAATAAAAGCACCCGGAAGTGGGTTCGAGCCACCGGTAATGAGCTATTGAACGCCAAGCGTTGCCCCTACGCTCTAGCTTGTCAGACACTGCCTGAGGAATTCTGATTCGTACGCGATCGGAATATCTACCCCGATTCTCGCTTTCCCGAAGCTCGTGGTGTCATGTCGCGGGGTTGGCGAACCAACCACCCCCAAATACTACACCACTACATTAGGGTGGGCAGAAGAAAAAATCACAATTTTTTTTCGTTATACAACATAAAAATGTCGTTCAACATGACGAGAAAAAAAAATTCCGTAAAAGTTTGAGCTTTAAATATTAATGTTAAGAGGTGCATATTTGCGATTTTTCATATACCGTTTCTAAAAATTTCTTTCATTTTGGAAATCTTATTACTCAACAACGGATTGGCGTGTTGTAGAAGAGTAATACAGATTTTTTTAGGAAATTGAACGATCTATAAAAAAAGATCTGTTGCGATTTTTTCGTAAATATACCTAATGGTTCAAATGTTGATAAGAATATATATTTTTTGTACAATAGTTTACGTTAAAAATTTGATTCTTGTTAAGTAATTGGAAATTTCGGGAAAATTTCGAAGCTTCGGTTAAGAAGATAACATGAACTTTAAGATATATTATATTTTTTTCACCTTTCAATCGTTATTATATAATTACAGATTTATTTTATTTAATTATATAGTCGTCCTTCGTCTTTTTTTCCCCTTTTTTGGGGGGAGTCGGAAGGAGTGAATTTTTGTAATTTTTACCAATTACTTTATACAGATCGAGCTAAGAATAATTTTTTATCGAACGCTTAATCCTCCATGCGATCAACAGTTTACTATTATACATATACATTTAAACATCATACATATAACGTATATACACCAGAAAGGGGATTGATCCGAACGCCTTAGAGAGCTTAATTCTTATCGGTTCACCGGAAATCCCTTTAGCCTGATCCCTTAAGCCGTAGTCAGTCATTAAGGATGTTCCAGTTGCCACTTCGATTCGCTTGGTGGGTACGTGGGGAGAAACGTGGAAGAAAATGGAGGTGAAGAAGAAAACGATTTGGGTGAAAAGTACAGGGTTTTTGCTTCTGAATGAACCCTCGGGAATTACAGCTTAATATGTATATATATATTTTAAGGATCAATCAAGGAAGAGAAAAAACCGTTTGAAAAATGTCTGGAAGTATTATTTTTTTGCGTTAATTACAGTGAAAATTTGAAACGAATAAATTTATTTTGTTATATAATATTGCTCGAAAAAGTTATTTTGAGGAATTTCGAAAAACGATATAAGGCGAAGGTTTTTTATTATTGGAACGTTGAAAATGTTCGAATTCAAGCTGGTTTTTATCCATCCTTTAAACAGAATCTCATTTATTTATCAGAAATGATTTGTGTGATTTTTGAAACTGTTATCAGTGCGATTATAATGTCGGTTGAGGGGAACAGTTTTATCAAAATTTCCGAGATTCTACTATCATTTGAATTATCAACCCTTGAGGTGAGCCTGTATAATGTAAATTAATTCGGCTACGGTGTAGCTTATTGTGTACTCCGAAAACAATGTCATCGACCGACCTAAAGCCGAGTCCGGAAATGCTAGGGAAACTGGATTCAATGTTTGCGGTGGCAGGGATCGAATGATAATTATGACGAAAGGTCGACAAACCCAGGTTTAAAAGCGACCAGCGCAGATGGTTGCGCTTTCCGAAAACCTGACGACGGCGAAACGACTGCCTAGCGTTGAGAAATGCGGGGGAAAGCTGAGTATAGGCTGGCTGAGCCCCTATTTCAAGAATTCCGTTTAACCGAAACGACCAAAATAAACTAACGACCATGCCGAGAGCCGTAGGCCAGATTTGTTTGCACAAACCGGAATGCACACGCGTTGAAATTGCGTGGGTGGATTGATGGGGTTAAAAATAATTAATCTTTTAATCTCAAAAAAGAAAAGGATTTTACGTAAAAGGATTCAAAGTTGGGAGGTGTTGTTAATTTTTACTTTTTTTTTTTTTTTCAACCCTTATTTTAGTCTCAGGAGATTTTGATGACAAATTTTCGGGAGCTTGCATCTTAAAATAATAAATATAAGCTAATCGGATTGAAAGCTCGCATTAACTCTTATCACAAGGGGTAAAATAAAGTTGGGCCTAATTCAGTTTGCAGGTGAGCAGAGAAAAAAAAAAAAAAAAAAAGAAAAGAAAAGAAAGAAAGAAAAGAAAAGAAAAGAAATTTCACCCAATTAATTTGCATGACGTTACTTAACGTGTATATATATAATATATATTTATATGTAATACATATTATGTATACAGGTACATATATTAACGAGCTTACAGTACTCGGTTCGTCTCTGCTCGAGCGATTCTGTATTTCGTGATTCAAGTTCAACACAATTAACCCCGGCGTAAGGAACTTTCTCGGCATCCGATAGAATAGAAACTGCGAAGCAGCCGAATTTTATTTTCCTACTCGTTTTCTCATTGGCGAAATACCCGCTGTGAAAAAAAAGCTTGTTTGGATTTTTCGGCATAAACGGTGAAAACTCTCGAGTAGCAAGGGTGGATAAGAAAAAGAAAAGGAGAAGAAAAAGAAGGAAAAATAATTCGTCCTAAGAATTAAACTTTTATTTTTCCCTTTTCATTCGAAAAAGAAAGAACGAAAGGAAGAAAGAAAGAGAGAAAAAAAAATTCCTGAAGTCGTTTTTAGACTCGTCACGGAGGTCAGAAGGTTCTCGCTCTCTCTGTAGCTTACAAAGATGTCTTTTATACGCACTCGGCGTTTAATTAACCGGGGCTATTCTTTGGCCGAGGAAATAGCTGAAGAGATTTTTTTTTTTCTCCTTTTTTTTCCCGTTTTTTTTTTTACCCTTGACAACAAGTCAAACGAGCTAACCAAGAGACATTGGAACAGTCCACCATTTGCAAATTGTTATATTTAATTTTCAAGTTTTTTGAGGGGTTGATAATTTTCTTTTTTTTAATCTCTAGAAGAAAGACAAAAATACAAAAATACTAAATAGAAAATATAAAATATATATATAAATGAAAAATATCGTGAAATTTGACATAACTAATTTTTAACCTTAAATAACTTTAAAGAATGTTTTTTTTGTCATGTTGAACGATATTTTGACGGTGACTAACGGAATAAAATAGCCCTTTTTTTTGGTCCACCCTAATATACATGTATACAGTATTTTGGGTACGTTTTTGCTGCATCCCGCCGTAAGGAAAATCACGCGCAATTAGCGAGGAACCGCGAGTTGCTGCTGCTCCCTCGTCTTACTATGGAATTCAACAAGACAGACGTATTACACTATCTCCACCCCCGTCACTGCACGCAACACAAGCATGCCGGCTTATTTACTATCCTCTCGAGATGGATGATCGGGGAGGCAGTCACGTGGTTCTAATTTGGCCTCTATTACCTCGCTATAAATTTACCGGTACAGAAGCGAAAGATGGAGAGAAAAAAATAAAAAAGATACGCACAAGAAGAAGAAGAATAACAAAAGACAAACTCGAGATGAATAAAAGAAGCGAGATAAATTGGATAGTTTTTCGAAAATTGTCCAATTTTTTAAATATATACTCTTATATAATATAAGTTGTGGAATACACAATATTGTCTTGTTTTTTCTTTTTAACAAACTTTTTTTAGAAACTGCGTTTTTTAGTAAATTAGACGACTTTGCGAGTCGTGATAAAAAGTGGATTTATACGAATCGAAAAATTAGAGAGAATAATAAACTAACGAGCTTCAAACTGGTTTTGAACTTTTTGCACTCGCGTTACGGAGGAATGACCGTTTGTTCGTTATTGTAAGTACCTACCTTGACTCTCGACGCTTACGGGCTATCCTATATAATATATGTATATATATGTATATATATATATATATATATATATATATGACATACATGGGACAATGGCAGGCAAAGGCAGCTCTATCTAAAGCGACAACCGAGCAAAGACATCGACGGCAGAAGCCATTGTGCGTCTAAGAGCCCATCAGGTCCAAGACTCGCTCGCCTGACGTTGACGTCACACACAATTCAGCCAACGGCCATGAACGATAGGTTGCATTATTATACCTTATGGGATAGGTAGTACATATAATATACATTTTATGTATTATTATTATACATACATACATACATACATATATATATACATACGATCTACCCATGAAGGTGTTCACGATATCCGGTTGCACGAAACGCCGAAATTCATCCCCTTCCTGCAGTATACCTCTGTCATGTAGGTACTGTATTACACAATACCTATATGTATAATATGGGTACCGGGTTATATGGGTTTTCGCGAAATGTTACTACTTACATGAGCAATTTAACGCGGGGTGAATAAAAAAAAAAAGGTTGCCTGCATTTCTGGAATTGAATTTAGGCCACATTTTACCGATCGAATTTATACCTACGTGGTACTACGTTGTGTAAGGAAATTTCAAAATTTCAATCAAGTTTAACATTAATCAAGTAACATGATTCGACCAATCGATCTACATATACGTATATAGCGTATATTAATATTTAACGTACACACAATTTATTCGCATATAATTAATTGAGATGGAAAATTTTATCCTGTTTTTTTTGTTGGTTTTTTTTCTTTCCATCCAAAATCACATTTTTCCGAGTCTGTCTGTTTGTTCGAGAAGAAAGGAAGAAGAAAAAAATTCTGTTTTACAAAAAAGTTTTGTATTTCATCATTATTTTATTTTTTTTTTGTTTTTTGCATTACTTCGTACATTCTTCTAATCCTCTTTTTTTCTTTTCTTCTATTTCATTCTACCGACAAACCTGTACGTATACCTGATTCTTTCCGTTTGTCGAAACGTGGGTGTCGAGAAAAAAATAATTTTTACTGTTGGTTTGTACGTCTTTTTTTCGTTTTCATTTTTATTCCTCATCTTTTTCTTCCCTCTTTCGTCAATTTTATTATCATCAAAATATACACGTTCATCGCCTATTCGACCATCGATCATTCTCACATTCCAACCTATACGTATGCGTCGTCGTCGACGACGACGGTCGAGGGTGACGTGCACATGTAGGCACGTGTACTATACGCGTGTAATACATATTCAAGCACTGTTTGCAAACGTAATACGTCCGCATTGTTAGCAAACCAGAGGTTACACCACTACACCACCCTTGCGCAGCTTGGCCCATTGCTGGAATACCTTATACCTATGCCGACAGCGATCGGGTCAACCTAACAACCTACACCATGTGCACACATAATGTATATGCGATTACCTATATTATAGGCTCACCCTCGGAACCGAGGGCCTTTGACGATTGATTACTTTACGCGAATTAGCTTCGGCTAATTATTTGGTATTAATTAGTTGTAAACACACGAATCACAAATATTTCAAATTTTTATCACAATTGAAGAAAAAAGAAAGAGAAATAAATATTCATCTTGCTACGTACTTGCAGAATTGATTTAGACACGTTCGATCATCTTTCAGGTATGATTTGTAAAAAAAAAAAAAAATACGTGCCTGTGAAATTTTGGAATCACTTTTGATGATTCGACATTTTTTTCCAAGTAATATTTATGACCGCTTTCACTAGAGTATCCGAAGTTCGGGAGAATCGATAAACCGTTAGATAGGTTGGTAGACTCTCGTCTCGTCTGATCGTTATTTAGAGAATCTTTTGGTAAATGCCAAAAAAAATTTTTTTTCTACTTCTTCTTCTTCTCCGCTTATTCTACGCCTCAATTTATCGCTCTTTTAGATTAAATTTCTGCCTTTTCTTTCGGCGTGCTTTTTATTTCTCTCTTCTCTCTTCTCACCCCCCTCGCCCGTCCCTTTTTTTTTTTTTTGACAATGTTTTTTTTCTCTTCTCGTTCTTGTCCTGCAGAACGATCCGATAAAAAAAATTATCCGTATTCTCACCGAAGCCATTCAATATCGTTGAACCATCTAATTGATTTTTCTTCTATCCTAGACTATTTTGCTGTCATTATTATTTAATATTCTGTCATTTTGATACGTTTGCGTAGTTTTACGTATAACGTAACTCGGTCCAAGGAAATTTACTTATGTGTATAATGCAATTACACGCACCTGCAATTATCGCATTTATTTCATTACGAATTTTCTCTCTTCAGCAGGACGACGATGGGTGGTAGAAATTCCCCTCCCCTCCACCCCTTATTAGATTTGAAATTTTCGTTTTCCTCCCTTTTTCCGCTGTCTAGCATTTAATCTTTCCTCGGGTGGGTCGCCTGCGGCAGCAGTGACTGGCATAAATTATTACCACTGGCGTGCAGCTCAAATGAATAAATAAATGAATAAATATAAATAAATATAAATAAATAAATAAATATGCAGATGCAGTTGAAGCAGGAGTCGGGGGACTGAGATCAATTTATTATAATTAACGAAGTAGCGTTCCGAACGCAACGGCCAGGCGAGGAGGACTCGTGCCGTCTTTCACCTCCTCTTTCCACCCCCTCATCCTCTTCTTCTTCTTCTTATCTTCTTCTTCTTCTTCTTCATTCCTCATCGTATACAATTCGCAAATATCTACTCGCTGTATATGTGTAATAACGTAAAGTACAACCAGACGGTTTTTTTGTATTTCAAATTTAATTTCTTTTTTTGTTTTCTCTCTCTCTCTCTCCCCCTCTCTCTCTCTCTTAGTGACAAATAAGGTCGGTTTGATTATATTTCAAGCTCCTAGATTTTGCTCCTGCGGTTTAACCGACGGGTCTACGAAATGTGGATTCGTCGGCCTGTCCGAGGATGACGATGAGGATGACGATGACGACACGATGAACATGAACATGGGGTGGTTATTACAGGCAACAGCTCGAGATCACGCACTATTGCCTGTGCAAGAGTGCTCTCTCTCTCTCGTATTTCCCCGTACGCATAACTATAAACTATACATATATGTACGTGGATACATGGTAGGCTGCACGTACCACGTACCATATATATATATATATATATATATATATATATACCATAAACAAGAAAGGCTTCGCCGAATTTTCCTCGCGGCAAAGCGGGAGTGCAATTTTACGATCGGCTGCGAAACTTTGAACGACCCTTCAACGACCCTTCCACCACGCCACGCCACGCCGTCTTCCTACCTGCTGCATGGCAGCTATAGGAGTTCTAACGAAACGAACAGCGCGCTCTACTACTACTACTACTACTACTACTCGGTGAAGCATATGTATATATGTATTAATAAAAAACGAAACGATAAGTTAAAATCTGAACGATGCCTGAGCCTTGCGTGGGGACGAAGGGAAGCGTTCGCAAAAGTCCACATCCCGTCGGCACTTCGGAGACACTAACCGCGCATTCAAGTTTAAAGTAGAAAACGTCGTAAACACCTCCCACGCGTGGTGGAACAGAGGGGGTGGGGGAGGAACGTGAAACGTCTGCGTTTGAGCGGGATATTTTTAATACCTATATATTACCTACCTTCAAAAGCGGCGCGTGTAGTGTTTTAGGGATGGTAATTAAATTATTGAAAGTCATAATAGGAGGAGGAACTGCGGAGTCGTTAAAGCTTTGAGATGTAGGTCCTCTCTATGTACTTTTCGTCCCTTTGACGACGGCGCGGCGCGGCGGTGAAGAACTACCAAGAAATTTCACCCTGCGACCTTCACGTCACGTTACACTCTTTGAACTTTCATAGGCATGTATGTATATGTATGTGTGTATGGATGGATGTATATATAAATACATGCCATTTACTAGCAAGTACCTGAGTTTTATTTTATTTTTTCTTTATGTTAGTCTTTTTGTTTTATGAAAATGTGTACAATCGTCAGATTTTTAAGGGGGTTTCTCACGGGTGAAAGCGGTAGAAAATGATCGTTTTATTTAATTTTTGTATTTTAACTGGACTAAAGGAGGGGAGAGAGAAAAAGAACGAGAGAGAGAGAGAAACAAAATGTATTTGAAAGATACGGATTTTGGACTCGAAATTCAAAACAGGTTTTTAAATTGTTTTTAAAATTGACTCCCGTAGGTCCGTTTAAGTGGAGCTTTGCTGAAAATATTCGGCGAAACGGCATATTATTACGTTTGTCAGGCGAACGAAATATCTGAAATACAAAAACCAAGACTTTTTGGAATCGACGATATATTTTCTAAGCTCATGCCGAACGGATTTTTGATAAATTAAAATTTGGCTTGTTTAGCTGCAACTTTTTATCTTCAGATTTCGTGTTCTTTTGAAACTTTGGGGAGGTTTGAATTCATTTCTAAAAAACAAAAAGTTGAATCAAAAATCCGTTCCAGAGAAACTTGGAGGATATATAAAAAGTTTAATAAAACTTGATGAAAAAATTATATGAATATTTTGAAAATAGTTTTTGTCTGTTTGAAAAGTAATTTTTGTACGATAGAAATTTTATAAAAAAAATGGGTATCGATTCTATAAATGCTTAGCCTTGAGTCAACGGATCGCTACATGTGATTTTCTGTTCGAAAATACGTATTTGATTACTTACCTGGATTCAAAATATAGGTATATATGTATATACGCGATCGAACGAACGAACGGAAAGCGGGGTTTGAAAATTTATCTCCGAAAGAAAATCCGTAGGTTAGATAGCGAATTAGGGTAGTTAATAAATTACCCCGGATAAATATCTCGTTCAATTCGAGCTGTAAAATCGGATTTAGATTGAAACGGGATTTTCATTGAACCCCTCAGATAGCAGGTAGATTGCCACTTTTATCCCGTTTATTCAAATCCGAGCTTTTCAAAATTTACGTCCGATATCTTTTGTTACATATAGTTATATACATTTCGAGGATAAATTATAATATCTTCAGAGGCTTTATTACCATTACGTGGTATACATACGGGATTTTAGTATCGCGAGTGGATGAAAAACGTACGAATAAATGAATTACATACAAAGAGGTATTTCGGGAAGCAGAATAAAATGGAATCCAAACAGTGAAAAGGAAATGGCAGTAAAGTCTCGCGTCCCAGCTAACCCGCTGCGCAGAGGAACAATAGAATCTTAAAAAATTCGCGGGTCCTTCCGGGTTTACGTACCTACACGTAATACGACACGAGCACGAAGTTCCTTTCTCTGTTTATAACATTTGCCCCAGCATTTTTATTCCCCATGGCTTTGAACAAGGTTCCTTCCGGTCGACTCGGGCGAGGGGAGGGGGTGAAATAGTAGAACAAGCGGAAAATAGAAGAGGCCAGAATTTGGAATTTTTTCGGAATTTAGAAATTTAGGAAATCGAAGTAAGGATGAGAATGTCAAAATTCGAAATCGATTGAATGATTAAGACCGCAGCAATCTAACAAGACGTTGAATTCGAACGATGACGTTTTCCTTTTCTATACTCTTCACGTGTCCTCTATACAATTTAAATTTTCCGCTATTTTATCCGTCTTTAAAAATCCCATAATCCCAAACTTACCGCAGGTACACAGAGAGTCGAATTAGAATCGACATTTCGTTGTGGAATTTCCGAGTGAAAGTCCAGATTTTTCCCCGCATTATAACTCTCGGGTCTCCCTTCACACGTCGTAACTCACAACGCCCACTGCAAGCTCACCTCCCGATGTCCTCCGCGCCCAAGGATCGAGTTGGGCGTCCTTTTTCTCTCCCTCGTGGTTAACCTCACGCGTCACGCCGGGTTAAGGGTGAGAAAAAACACCGGACTGGCCTGGCATGGTCAGCGGTGGGGGTGAAACGGAATGGGGGCTGAAATTATACGGAAGCACTGCCCGAAGCGAGCGAGATGCGGAGGGAGGGTGGCGAGGAGGGGGTGGAGAGGGTTGGAGAGGGTGCGAAGCGACACGGGGGTTGCCCGGAAGAAACCAAGTGGAAATTACCGCGACACAAACCCGCTCATACCGTACAGATTGAGGATCTTCTCTCTCTCACCGCAGCTCACGATCGGCTCAACCCTGCTCCGTGGGTAACGTAGGTAGTCCTTTGATTTTACCACCGTGAGGTAACCCGGACGATGATCGAGGCAGCTCTTCTACGCACTTGGGATCCTCTGTTCTTCGGGGACATGATTACGAATATAATTATTGTTATTGTTATACGCCTCCTGGGTTGTAATCTATTTCATCCTTTACAGGGATGACGGAACAATTTCGTTTCGCAATCTTTTTCACATTTTCTAGTCCTTTCGGTCGTTATAGACTTTTTTTTTTTCACCAGTTATATACGCTGTATGTACAAAATTGGTTGTACGGTATATTCGTCGATACGAGGGGGTACGTTGTTGGGGTGGTTTTTTTTTTTGTTTTTTTTTCTTCTCTGGTTTTTATTTATATTTTTATATATTAAAAATTTTCTACTCTCTTCGGTCAGATTCTCTTCCCTCGTCGCGAAATTTTTGCACCCGTTTTTTTTTTTTTAAAGAAATTATTTAAACAGCTATGCGCCTGCGGGCATTCGGCGAAACGCAACCGCGGGAACAGACGAGGTGAATTTTTTTTTTTTTTTTTTTCGAATGGTCAAACGTGTGTATTATACTTGTTTAAAATTTTTTTTCATTTTTGACGTATGAAAAAACGCGAATCGAAGGAAATTTACGGGGAAATATGAACGCGAAATGAAAATGGTATAGCAAGAGAACGCATAGAGAGAGAGAGAGAGAGAGAGAGAGAGAGAGAGAGAGAGAGAGAAAAGAAAGATATTCAAAGCAAGTAAATAAAAATCCTGTCAAACTCAGTCGACTCACAATCACTCGGATTCATCATTCGGATGAATACATATATACATCATGGTATACAGGGAAATCAACATTCATGGGAAAAGCGGGTTCGGGTGACTGGAAACACGATGCGGGCTGAATGAATTTCGATATCCACGAGTGGATGTACAACAATTAAGGGGAAATTGAAACAGGTTTGCTTGAGCGTTTTTATAAATAAATTCAGGTGATTTACCGTCCTCGGCGCGTTGCGTCGCGTCGCGTCGTCAACGTTGAAACAGCCGTTCATTCGAGCTGACGAATTCTTCTAATTACACCCTCTGATTGTGATGCTGCAGCTACGGATGGACGTACAACATTTTCACGGTTATAATCCCTGAAATATTACCGCAGAGAAGCAATTATTTTTCGTTATTTAACGTGTATATATGGAAATCTGCGCCGAGTCTGTTGTTGCTTAATAATTATTACAGACAGACTATGTTTGTTTGTTTGTTTGTTTGTTTGTTTGTTTGTTTGTTTGCTTCGTCGTAATTAAAACGGCTTTATTATATCGAGCCTCCGCTTATTATTATCGTTATTATTATTACTATTAACGATTGTCAGAGTCTCTTTGAAATTATTATCGTATTCCGTTTTTTTCTTTCTTTTATGTTATCTATATCACGTAGGTATACGATAAAATAGCTTTTATCGATTTTTCATGAAATTCTGATCGATTTTTTTTAGTCAACTGTGTTTATTTGAACGGGGAAAACGATTTGTCGAATGAAATATCAGACGTGTATCCACGAATCGCCCGCCTGCCGTGCTTATGCAGATGTTGTTCGAAAGGTTGATTAATGCAGATGATTAATTCAAGATTCCGGAAACGCGGGTTTTCAATACTTATTCGGTTTATTCATCGGCGAGGGTTGCCGAACGGAGGGCGCGCAAGGGTCGAATAACCCCCGTATTATATTCTCATTGGTTATATTTTTACATCTCTGTTGACATTTCGCCCTCTCCTCTCCTCTCCTCTCCTCTCCTCTCCTCTCCTCTCCTCACCCCTGCAGCCGGCACTTAAGAGGAACACAGTGGCGAAAGGCTTTTATCATATTCCGTTGCTGCTTGCTCTTCCCCTAACAATGAGACAAAGAAGCAGAAAGCAAAAAAGACAAAAAGAAAAAAAAAAAAAAAAAAAGAAAAAAGAAAAAACCAAAGAAACTTAGGGAAATTGACTACCCCGGCAAATATTTACTTATTTGCTAGATTGTATATTGCCAGCGGTATATTGAATCCCCATGTTACGTAGGTAGGCGATACCCAACGGTAAAAAAATAAAAAGCAAAGCAGAAAAAAAAAAAAAAAACAACTAGGTGCAAAATATTATTTTTACTGTAATGGAATATTTTTCTTTTTTTTTCCATTCATCCTTCTATTTTCATCACGATGTACGAATGGTTAATTTTTAAACGAATCAAACGAAATTTTTTTACCCCATTTTGGTATACGTACATGTATTCGTATGTGACGGCTGGATGCATAAATTTTGAAATATTACCTTTGTTTTGACGGTAAACAAATCGATTATTGGACCTGGTAATCTAGTTTATTACGGCACTGGGAATTTACCGATACGGGTTTAATGAAAATTGAGTAAAAGAGGAGTAAAATCATATTCGTCGGTGAAATTCTATTTTTATTAATACACGGACTGTCATGTTCGACTTGCGGCGCTGATCCCTGCAGGTAAAAATTGTTAATTTTATTTGCGTATCGCGGTAATTTGATAAAAATTCAACAACAAATAAAACCAATTCAAGAAAGTATCAAATTTATCGTCGTACGCTGTTTCACATGTCGGATGAGATGAAAAATTTTTTTTTTCTTTTGTTGCGCGAAATTTTTCAACTTCAGAATTAAAAACTTTCTCACGTAATTTATACATCGATTAAATTTGTCTATGATTTATCATGTTTTTCCGTAAATCGCAGTGAAGTAATTTCTTGTTGTTTTATTGTTTGTTTCAGGTAAGCGTGAGAGAAATTCATGTTTCGCACCTTAATCAACCAGCTTTCAGTACGTATTATATATATATATATATATACATGTAGATATAGATATGTGCATATAGATATAAAGAGAAAGAGAGACGGTGACTTTCTCTTTGTCGCAAGGCGAGGATTGTCTCAACCCTCACGAGGGTCACCCGACTAAATTCCCCTGTTGTTTGGGGCTCGGATTTGTTCCGTCGACCGTGGCCGAAGCTCAGTTAAATGTCCGCTCTATTACCCCTCAATTCCCAGCGCGGGAAATCGATGGATCTGTTAAGATTCAAAAGCGATTGAAGAAAGAGAATAAAAAAAATCCGTGAAGAGGTTGTTTCTTTTTTTTTTTTTTTTTCTTCCTCATCCGCGCTCTTCTCCTCCTGCATCACAATACATACGAAATCCTCAATTTTTGTACAAATATATTCGCTTGATGTAAATACGTAATGTGTAATTGAAATGCGATTTTTAACCGTAGTGTGTGGTAAGAGAATCGCGCAAAGTGGGTCGAAAGGGTATTCTGCAGGACCTCGGACTACTTTTTCCCCGCATCGAACTTACATGTACTTTGGCAGGTACTCTTTTGTATTTATTTGATTTATGCGAGGGTTCGAGATGAAACGCGCGCGAACCCTTCTGCAAATTTCCAATCGTTGCCTTCAGTAATTTCCGAATTATCGCAAGTTATCGGGGAAACCCTCCACCCCAAGCCTCGGTAAATCCTTCGCGACTATTATACGATATTTCGATAATCCTTGTCTCTTACATATTTTTCTTGTTTTTTTTTTTTTTGCTTTTATCATATTCTTTCGATTTCTGTTTTCCAAAATACACGGGGCTGTTAGTTAGTTTTTGGTTTTTTCTGCACCTTTTTACTTTTCATACTCGCCGTAACTTGCGTGAATGACGTTAACTTGCGTAGATATATCGAAGAAATTTCATTATTTCGTTTTTTTTTTCTCTCTTTTCTTGCAACTTGCAGTTGTGGAAATAATTTTTCATCCACCCTTTAGCGATATTTTTTTTTACGGAGGTACTTCGGATTCGAATTTTTTCTCACGCACGCAAAGCGTCCTTCCTCTCTCTTTCTCTCTCTCTTTTTAACTTCTCGCACACCGGAAAGTAAACCTTGACTTGTGTCACGTGTACGTCGTTCGAAGTTATCACGGCGGAAAGTTTTCTTCGCGAGTTTTTAGTTGTTTTATAAAAGAAGTTGTTTTTCCCGCTTTCTTTCTCTCTCTCTTTTTCTCTCTTGATCATCGATTCGCGATTCTCGAATGACCCACTGTGCAGAATAACGTTGATATTACAGTTTTCGGAGGAATGGAATCATCTAAAGGAGGATCGTTCAGAGAAGGCAAGAAGAACGATTAAAATTTTGTATTCACGACGAATACCCGCGCTTCGAATTTCCAATCACCCGCGAAAATGTGGCAAATTTTCGCTGCGAAAACTTAATCTCTCCCCGCGTGTGTGTGTTTCTTTCTTTCTTTTTCTTCCTCTCATCCTTCGTCTCTCTTTCCCTTGTTCTCCCTTTTTCTCTTCAATGATTTTATAAGTTTTTAAATATTCTTCTTTGGTTTTCTTGAATTTTTTTTTCTTTTTCTTTTTTTTTTATCTCTTCTTCTGCCGTCTCTCGACTTCCGTGATACTATTTATATATATATTTTACCCTCCCGAGAACGCGCCGCTAAGGTGGAGTATATGAAAGAGAATCGATCGAGGTCGAGGTCCACTTCACGATTGTAGGGGTCTGTTATCTCACGTATTTTTCTATACATTCATCCCCTGTCCACCTTTGTCCGAACCTTGCGATCCAAAAGATTCCGCGAGACCGGAGCGTGTCCGGTCATCCCTCTGAGGAATATATTAATTTTCTGGATGAAAAAGTGACAAAGCTAAGGTAAAATAACCGCGATCAGATCAAAAGATACCTCCTTCCCTCCCTCCCTCTCCCCCCTGGAGATGGATAAGCTGCTGTCTCACTTATCGATTCATCCCCGCATTTAATCCTCCAATGTATCTTTGCGGCGGTCATGAAAAACCCCGTTTTATCAACATCTTGACAGGAAAACAGACGTATAAGACGATTTTGTCGTTTGCGCAACGCGTTAGAAGAGATTTTTGACGCTTGTGGTAATGAAATAAAAAAAAAAAAAACTAATATAAAAGATGAAACAATTATTTGGATCAAATTTTTACAGGACATCGTTACGCACAGGTACCTTCTAACTGCCTAAGAATTTTTCATCGAATTATCAATTCATTTTTATACGTATTGTTAACAACGGTGTGGAAAAATTTATCTGAACAGCTTTGATCATCGTTGCGTATCTGAATTGAATTGAATTTTGAAAAGAAAATATTATTAAAAAGTTTCGTTGAATTTTTTCTGTAACAAATTCAATATAATTCACAAACAATCTGACATTGATTAGAGAAAATGTGTGACGACGAATGAAAATAAACTTACATTCGCGACGACTGTAGTACATAGAAATAAACACGAAAATTAGAGCTCGTCGTAGCTCTATGAGAATTATTTTGACGAAGGAATTAATCGCAGAGGGAGTAACTAAATTGTTGGTAAAACGTATAACCTCGACGTTTGTCGATAGTTAGTCTCTCTCTCTCTCTCTCTCTCTGTGCAGTAACAACTAACGAGCATTCATCGTCGAAATGCTCTCACGAGGCAGTCCCAAAACATTAGCAATTAATTCAAACACCCGTCGATCGATGTACATACATACATACATACACAGTAGGTACACGTAGAACGGGATTCGACTCGGTATCGCTCGAATCAACCCCTTTGTCACCACCCACCCCCGCATCCATACCCTTTTCAAATCCACGGGGAATCGGGCGGATGAAATCGTTCCTACATACGACGCTGTGTGCATTATTCGCACGTGTGATGCAGCTGCAGCTACGATACGAACGTGCATGGGGTGGTGCTGCAGTAGAGGATACCTGTTAAGGTTCCTGCACGTTTTACTATTCGCGCATGTGTAGGGTGGGGGTGGGGGTGGGGGTGTTCAGCAACGTCGACGAGGGGCTTGTGAGCCGGATGTGACGTCAGTCGCCTATCATAACAAATTACTGCGGAGCGTCGACTCCGACGCAGAGGAGGTAGGAAAGTACCTACTACTGTGCGATCTATATACCTACTCGTGGTGGAAGCACTCGGTTAGTCTCTCCTTCCGTGGATCTATCCACAGGTATACATACCGTATAACGAACACCTGGACACATGTATAGGTTATTATACGTATATCAGATTCTCTCACATTCGCGATACACCGACATGACACTCCGTGTCGTGAATTATCATCCCTGATCATTTTGGCAACGGAGTATCATCTCCAGAGGGAAAGGAAAATTAACTCGGATCTTTTAGATAAAGGTGGTGTGGTATTTGCTCGAGTGAAATGATCACGGCGTCGTCATTGAAGATGAGGATGAAGTTAGTAACGTTCGTTTGTATGCATATGTCAGTGGTATCGAATTGTGATATTGAATTTTACGCACAGTATATTGCAAAAGAATCATCACTTCGCGTCTTTCGGGATGTCTGAAGGTTTTTGAAAGGTTAACAAAAAAAGTATATTTTCTGAAAGGTTAACTTCTTATGAACGTAGTTCACCTGATTTTTCGTTACGTCAATGTTACGTACTTTAGCCTCACATTATTGTAAAAAAAATAAAATAAAAAAAATAAATAATGTTTCAAATTCAGAACATTATTTTCACGTGATGGAAAACTTTGTTCCAATTGTCTATGTTTTTAGATCACTTTTGACATCGTGTTTCGATGGAGATGATCAATGAATAGATATGAGCTTTTCAACTTGGTTTTAAACATAAGTTTGGACATGTAGCTGCAATAAGATTGAGTATTTTGCCGCGAAAATATTCAACATTGTGAAAAACAATTACTGTAGTAACTATAATTATATTGCACCTGTAACGAGTAGGTAGGTACGTAGGTATAACTTTTAAGAAGACGACGTTGGAATTGTAGAGTTATTCGGAGGGAGGGAGGGGAAATCGATTAATCGAACATTTTGGAGAAGGCCTCAACCCTTGTCCGAGGCGAAGCCGGGGTGGAATGCGTCCTGGGGTATTATTTCTTTCGGGTCAGAGAATCCTGAGAGCGTGCAGATATTATCGCGGTATTCTACGTCCCTCAAAGAGTAGTAAACTTGCGAAAGTTTCACCATCGCAAGCACAGAAGGGTGGAACCGGGTCCACGTTCGTTCCGTTGCGACGTGTCTCGAGTCTCCTTTCTCCGCTCTTTCGAGCATAATCGTAACATTGGTCGGTTCATTCCACTGACCCCTGCACTTATAATACGTGCCTCGCAAGCTACGCGAGGAAGAAGAGGCAAAAAAAAAAAAAAAACTAGGGAGAAAACAAACCGTCGAGGAAATGGATATACCGCGAAAAAGGAGTCGAATGGCCACAAAATTCGAACGTGCCGTTCGTCGATATTTTCCAAGGATTCTACACTTTTTTGCGAGGACATCTCTTTCTCTGTTTTCATCTTGGCTTCCATCCTCAGTCGAAGAGTGACTGTTTGGTTGCAAAAACTTTCCGCAGTTTCGCGATCGATTCTTTCATATCCTGATCTCTGGACGTGGGGAGGAGGCTCGTTTGGAGAATAATTATCACAGAGATTATCAGGACTGCACGGGTAGAGACTGTCTTACATGATAGAGTTTATTTCACGGTATAAGAGACAAAGACTTCGACGTTCAGTCTGAGGCTGTACGATTTCTCTTATAATCTATGAAGGTCCAGAAGATCATATATATTAGATAGATCGAGAGAGGGAGACAGAGAGAGAGAGAGAGAGAGTGGATAAGATGGGCTGGGAACGGATGACGAGGATGGAAAGGAGGATGAGGAGCGGCAGAGACGGGAGATGGAAGGTTGCCGACATGGCGGATAAATTTCCTGAACAGGAGATTACTCCAATAGCAGTTCCATTGTTCCCGTTGTTATTGATAACTTCACTCCACTTCACTCCACTTCACTCCACTTCACTCGACTGAGCCATACCATCCTTGGCATCACCCGGGATGATGAGTCCAACCTGCTATCGTTGCAGTTTTCAGTTTTGGATTCCCGTGCGGATGGGTTGGAAGGTTGGTATCGATTTAGGGTGTAGGTTGGTATGATATAATAGACGCTCTCGAATCGTTTCATCGACCATGCCGAGTTTATTTGACAAATGCACGGTCCAATTGCGCTTCTTTTCGCGCACAACCCACAACGTCGGGGATAAAAAGAACTTGATAACGCGAACGCTCCTCTCGATCGGTAATGGCGATTCATCAGTGGCAATATATTACATCCCTTGTTTGCCCGAGTCCCCGTAGAGCTATTCGTTGGACTAATGGACGCGGTTGAGTCAATTGTACCCCCGGTCCGTAGGTAAATCCCCTTGTCCGAAGAACAAAGACTAGACGTGTTGAAGACTCCTGTTTCAACGTGGTTCACCCCAAAATCTTGTCCCATATAACTCTGGGATTTATTGCTCCGGAATAGGCTGTTGCTGCTGCGTATACTGATTCAGATATACCTACTTACCTATCTACCTACATACCGTTATTCAGACCCCCGAGTTATTTCGGCAAACCCAATCTAAAGCTACAGCCTCGGGCGACGAATGCGGCCTCTTCAATTTTTATTCAATAATTGACGATCCTTCGACGGATCCCGCGATCCTTGAAATACCAAACTGATTAATATTGTCCAAGTCAAGATTATATTTTATATTCTCAGGAAAAGTCTGATCACGTTATTGTTTTTAAAATTTTTAATCGTTGTGTGTAGCACTTTGCGGTGAGTAATAAATACATTATTTAACAAGGGAATAAAGTGTCGATGATTATTCCCGCTGCTGGGTTTTACTGACCGAGCGAAGCGAGTACGTTATAATATTACGGTTGAGTCGGGAGTAAAAACTTATTCAGAGATTATGTTTTTGTTATATGATTTAGCGAATGAATTTATGGAAAAAATTTACAGCTATAGGCGAAAAAGATTTTCACAGTGTAACAAGATAATTAATTTATCGCGATTATGAAACGAGGAAGCTAGCACTTTGTACGATGAAAATAAAAGCTGCCGGGTAAAATTGTCCGAAAATCTTCTTACCCTCTTAAAATTTCAACGTGTATTAAGAATTTTCTCTATAACAAGAGTTTACTCTTCAGCTGGGTATACGTTTACCTAATCGACTGGTTTTCGCGCGACTGCGATACGGAATCAGGAAGGAAGGGTATTATTTTTGCCAATTTGTGAGCTATCGAATTTTCGGATGCCGTGCAGTCAATGAGCAGGAAGAATGTAGCATCGCGGTGCCGAAGGATTCCATCGGATGGTGGAGATTCGCGATTTTTTTTTTATTGTTTTTTTTTTTTTGCCACATCAGCGAAAAAGTTTGTAATATGTATATGTATATATAACCTTTTCGTCTGCGTCTATCTATACTATGCAGCATCCTTGACAGACAAGCGCTCATCCTGCGCTCGACTCGACGAGACTCTGCAAACTATATGTATAATGGACCATATAACTATAGCTAGAACTCAGTCAGTCTGAAGCGACGAAGACGCGACGCGACGCGATGCGATGCGCCTCTTCCTTCTTCTTTTTCTTCCTTCCAAATTCTGTCTCAAATTGAATATTGCAAGGGCAAGGCTACGGCGATTGAACGGACGAGAGGCACTCCGTCATTTCGAGGGCTCGATTCTCCGGGGTGGAAAGCCGCCGCGCCGATGGAGAGTCTCCGTGCGAAAAGGAAGCTTCCACCTCCCCTTGTCATCTACTCTTCACGGCACCCCCGGCAAGATTCTTTTGATCCTTTCCCGAAGCTTCGTCGTTGCTATCAGGACTCGATCCTGGGATCATCCGGCGTTCGACTTACACCCCGGTGAACAATTGCACGATATAGTTACACGTGCGAGCTACATTTATACACACAGACACACACACGCATGTATATATATATATATATATATATATATATATATATATATATATATATATATATATATATATAAACATATATATACAACCGTAAATATATATATATATATACATTGATAAAAATAATAATAATGATGTTCGTTTATTGTCTTCCTGGGACAAGTCAAATAAGAGTTTGATTAATATATTATAGTTTTCGTTAGGGTTCATCGACCGTTTTAGGACCCTTTAAAGAAAGTGTAGCTAACTTGAACTCAGGGGTCGATCCTCTTTTTTACAGGTCGACTCCGCAGTTTGGCGAGAATTGAGGCTTTTTTCTACCTCATACGTATATATATATATATATATATATATATATATATTTTTTTTTTTTTTTCTGCCACTTTTGCGAAGAGGAGACAAATTTTCGTTTGCACAGTCTCACATGACCGGCGCTGAATTTCCTCGCCCCCAGGCCTTGTATTTCAGGCTCTCTCTCGCTCTGCTCCCTCATCCCTCCGCACTCAATTAGTTTGATTATACCAGTCGGCACCCTTGGACACCAGTTATTTGCACGAACCGTACGGTCGAATGGTTCGGTTTATACTTTTTCCGTTCAACTGGAAATCGACGATTGAATGGAGAGTGAGAGAGAGAGAGAGAGAGAAAAATGGAAAATAAAAATTCCAATAGAAATAAATAAAAAAAAAATATAAAAATCATTTCACATATGCGAGAATGACCTAATGGTGCCAATTCGAAACGTATGATGAATAATAAAAGTCACAAAAACTATCAACTGCAATACGGATTTTGGGTAATTTTTTTTTCTTTTTTTTTCCGTTTCAGATCCGTAGAGTTTTTTTTGCGAAAGTTTTATCGTTATATTCTGGGTTGATTTGTTTTTTTTTACATTTCTACGAGGCTAACTATTTTGCCATTTTATTGAACGTGCGTGTAAGAATAGAGTATCATTGATGGAAAAACTTTGTTCCGCGATTTTTTGCCCTTTGATTATCTTCTCGGTAAAAAATGTCGATTATACTATGAAGACAGGGTGAAATCTAATTATAATATCACTTGACGATAATTGAAAAAAACATGTGCAACCATTACGAGTAGATTGACGTTACGTCAAGGCTTGAATCGCGAGGAACTTCTTCCACTTTATTTTCACCTTTGGTGTTTTATGCCCTTATTTTCCTTTTTCTTCTTCTATTTTCTTTTATTCACCCCTCAAATCCTCCCGAACCGATATAGTGTGAAGGGGTGGTGGCCGATGTACGTCGAGGGTTCCGATGAACGACGACAAGCCCTGCGGAAGGAAGATAATCACGAGTGACGTGCGAGACGCCACGTGGAAGTCGTCGGATCGGTACACACCAGATACCCTATACCTCCATGCCATGCCATTCCGCCTTGTAGGTATTCCAGGGATTTTCATTTGTCCGCGGGCAGAAATAGCTGTATGTTATCGGAAAACTTTTTCCTCACATCGGCGTAACAAAAATGCTTTATATAAATCTCGTACATCCGATAGCAAACCGGTATATACTTGGTAACAACAGAAAATTCTTCGTGGCTGTACGATATATGTAGGTGTATGGACGGACACTGATGGAACGAGTAAAGATTTTCATCCCTAGCGTAATGAACCCCTGGAATTTTCTTATTTTCGTCTTCTTCTTCTTTTTTTTTTTTTTTTGTTTTTTTGCTTCATCTTACGAAACAGGTTGTATGAAAACCAGGCGTAACGAAACGATGGAATCTTCGCGATGCTGCTGCACTTGTGTGTGACGTTATAAAGCCTCGGGTTATAAAATTTTTATACAACTTTCATTTACTTTGAAGTTACGGTAGGGAAATATAATTACAATGTTTTAGAGAAGCATCGCGGAGGTTTCGGATTGCCGGGCTGTGAAGCACAGCAAAGACGAGACGGGCAGGGGAAATATTCGAGCTAGTCTAGAGAACACCCGAGCTTTTGTTGAACGGTATTAACCTCCGGTACATCCGCGTCTACCTCTATCCATGTTCTATAATCTCTACATAGTCATTCACGTTACATATATATTATATATGTATATTAGGGTAGCGCAAAAAAACCGACCAATTTTTTTTTTTGAGTCTCGTGTGACAAAATGTAAGTGTTTTTGATGTTTTAAGAGCCCACCCCAAATGACAGTTCAAAAAAAAATTTTTAGCAGGTCGCTCCACATTTTTTAAAACGTCAGAAATCGTCAAAAATAGATTTTTTTATTAAAAAATTTTTTTTTTTCTCGTTACGGTATAATTTTATAGACAAAAAAAAAAGTTTCCGAAAGTTTCAGTTCAGAATTTGAATTTTGATAGATCGCTCATAATTTTTTTTCAATTTTTTGGTGTATTTCTTTAGATATTTTCGAGCGACCTTTTAATATTCATATTAAAATATCATAAATTTTTTTTCTTCAATTTAGTAAGAAAGAATCGATAACAATACACCACGACATGAATTAAAAATCAAACAAAATACTGAAGATATAATTTTTTTAATTTAATTTTTTGACGATTTTTGACATTTTAAAAAATTTGGAACGACCTGTTAAAAGTTTTTTATATACATTCTGCAGAGGCTGTTAAGCCGAGGTCTCATGCCTTGTGAGTTTGCTTTTGAAATAGTACTTCCGAGTGAGCGAAAAAAGATCGGGTATCATTGATCAAGATCTCGCACTCTTTCTATTTCGAATTATTGATCAATTTCCTGCGGCTTTTGTGTTGAAAATATATTATCGGTGGCTGCGGGCAGTTCTGCAAATCTATGGTGTTTTATTTATCGGTGAATGATAATGCGCGGTGATCGCTTCAGCTTAATTTCTTTGACTTGAGTCTCGAGTCGACTCTCTGTGGCTTTTCTAAAACTTGACTCGACGAACTCGGTTTACCGTGCACCACGGACCTACACCTAATTTATACCTGCAATCGTGTGCTGCAAGCACGCTGCACCACTTCTCGAAAACTCTTTATTTCGAACTGCAGCAGTATTCTACACTTTATACCTTACATAACTTCTCGAAATTACTTTCCTTACTTAAATTTTTTTTTCTTCTTCTTCTTCTTTTTTACTTCTAAGTTTTTATCGCGTTCCTGGCTGTATGAGAATGAGTGCGTCAAACGAGGAGAAATAGAGGGAATGAGGGAAAGTTGTTGTTCTCTTTTTTTTCTGTTTTCATCCTTTGACTATGGATTACAGGATTACGATGATGCACAATAATTAGCTCGATTCTTTAACTTCAAGGTAATACTAATAAACGCGTCTATGGTTTTGCACACGCGTATTTAGAATTTCGTATCCAATTCTCTCTCCCTCTTCTCTGTAATACGCCGGCTTGTCGCCTACCGTTTTTACCCCCAAAACCGCAAAAACTGGGTGCCGAGAGCGGACCCAACAATGCTTTGACATATCGCCCTGTCATCGCCATCGTCCTGCAGCAACCCCCAAACTGCCGCGGTCCACCAGCGAAAATCTCGTCCTACCCCATCAACTTTTCTCGCCTCTAGGTCACCCTCTGCACCCTCGCTTTAAACGCGAGGACTTAAAATTATTCGAGTTGACGTGTCGATTCGTTTATTTTCTTTCCGTTTTTTCTTGCTTTTTCCTTCTTCCTCCTCCTCCTCCTCCTCCTCTCTCTTCATTTTTTGTATCTCACTCCCACAGTGGATAGCTACGTACGTATGTGTAAAATATATATATATATATATGTATAAATATATATGTGTGGACAGGTACGGAAATACGTGTGTAGGTTGCAATTGGAAACCATTAAAAGGGTCCATTAGAAAGGAAGAGTTGGGAAAAAGGTTTAATGGCGTGTGAGAAAACAGCTGCCGGGTGAGACCCTTCTCATCTCAATCTTCGCTGCTTCACCCTTATTTCCTTCTTTTTTTTAGCTCCTCGACTTCTTCCTCTCCTTTTCTCTCTCTCTTTCTCTCACACACACTTCTGTCCGTCTTCTCGTCTTTTTTCTTATATCTCTATCTCTGTGAAGGGTATGTGTTCGGGTATCTTTAGGGTCTATCTGCACCGCTTCTTCTCCCTTGTCAACCCGTGTTGTTGCTGCCCATTTTTATTACGACAGGGAATTAAGGACTCGTTTTTCCTTGTTTGTTCGATGGCGGATTTACTCGCGGTTGAGAGAAAGCTGAACGTTTCTGTAGTCTGTTTTCTACTTCGTCTTCTTTTTCCTTTTTTTTTTCCCCCTACTTTTACAAAACTTTGGTCATCAGAGTTTCGAGGGACGTTCGGACGTGTAAGGAAAAAAAAAAAAAAAAAAAAAAAAAAACTATGTATGTAGACGATTTTTCAATATTACAAAGAGTTTCCACGATTATACTCGCCGTCGTTTCCCATTTTTCTTCCAATTCCCAGTTTCATTTCACGCGACTTCGAGCCAGTTTAAAAACTTTCAAGATATTCTTCGACTCTATATATTCTCCCCCGATAATTGGCACGTCTCTTTGCCGAAGGTGTTTTATATGCGTAGCTATAACAATACGTATATATGTATATTCATGTGTCTATATACGATTTTGATTTACGAGCGGATGGTAACCGGGATATAAATTCATCTTTCTCGTTTACCAGTTTCGCAAGTTTAAATTTTTCTCACAACTAATCAGAAAACGGCCTGCGAGCAATTTATATACTTCGGAGAGGAAAACGAAGTGTATAAACTCGATGAAAAGTCTAGATAATTTTTCAGTGTATAATCTTGAAGGAAAGAGAAGAAAAAAAAACAACAACAAAAAACAACAACAACAACTCCTGATCCCCTTTTCGCAAACCCTGAGAATCGTTTCAGTTCCGTTTACCTATCCCTGTATGTATGTATATATGTATATATATATATATATATATATATATATAATCTGCGTCATACTTTCTTGGGATAAACTTTCAACGAGGTCTGAAAGTCTCGGGCGGAAATGATAAAAGCCACCGCCAGGTTTTCTTTAGACTTCACTTTGAGGTTGGATACCGCGAGGATATATTCCTCCTACATAGATATAGGATAACACAAATTTTCGCGAGGCATGAAAAAATCACGAGTCTCTAGACGTGAAGTAAAAGGAGTATTAAAGGATCGATGGAAAAATTTCGGTGACTTACGGACTCTGGATAAAAAAAAAAAAAAACCTTAAAGAAAGAGGAAAAAAAAAGAAGAAGAAAAAATATAGATATCGAAGTTATATAAGGATTTTCGACGAAAATCGTCTGCTATTTTTTTTACCAATTATTAAGACCCCCCCCCCCCCCCCCCCCCGGCTCGCTCTGAAGATCAGAGTGAAGAGATTGAGAAGCCGAAAGCAGGTGCGAGGAATTCGGTCTTATATTAACGCGCGTTTCATATTCATGACTAGACAAGTGCCATTAAAGCGAGTCGATCTCGGTGAGGTCGAAAATCGTCAGAGAGAAACTCCGCTCTTCGGGATCTCGTCTCGTTCTCGTTTGCGTCACGTGTTTCTTGTACAAGTCTCGTCGTCGTCGTCGTCCCAGCAACTCTCGTAACTCCTCTGCAGGCATGAGATCCTTCGGAAAGTCAAACACAACAGTCAAGATCCGAAGTTCGTATCTACCTATCGCTACCGGAATTCGAGCAGTTACTGCAGTGCGGATCTGTTTGCCCGTTATTTCGAGTCACAATCATCATTATACAGTCACCGAACCTCCTTAAAATCACTCGCTTCTTGGTAGGTAATTATTGCGACACTCGACGCATTATTTATCGATGCCTCATATCCTCGAGGGAAGATTATGTCATATGCCAAAGCTTATGAGGATCTTTGTTAAGTTTCCATGATACGATTGAAGAAATTTATTCATAAACGTTGTTGAATCGGAACGCATCACGTTTGATCTGTAAATTTCGTTTCGATTGAATCATCGTCAAACACACGCCGTGCTTTACCTCCATTTACTAGACACAATTCGAAAGTGAAGCGTGTTTTTTTCTCTCTCTTTCTACTCTCTGTTCGGCAGGGTATATAAAAAATAGCGAAATAACAGTCGTTTTGAAAATAATAATTGTCTACGGTTTTTTTTCAGGAATTCAGTATCACGAAGGATTTGATGAATTTTAGGGTGAATACTGGATACAGGTTACAGTGGTATTTCACATTTACGACGAATCGGTGGTGTTTGATTCTGGAAATTATTAGTAATGACGGTTTGACAATTATCGTCCGGCGAGACGGTGAAAAAAGTAATAAATTTCTGAAGGAATACGTGACCGAGGTTAGCGACTCGTGCAAAAAACTTGCCTTTTTGTTAATCCCGATAGTTTTTTTTTTTTTCCCCAACCCAGTCGATGACACGACCCTCCAGACGAGCTTGATTATTCGCTCGATGAACTTTTGGTGGAGAACAACAGCCGTGCAGCATCGGAGGCAGGACTGCCGAGGAAGGAAGAGCAGGACCTCATTGTGATACAGAGCGGCTGAGATTAGCTCGAGGTGGATTAACTTTGGAAGTGGGCAACAACTCCGAGATGTGAAGCAAACTCCTTTATTTATTACTCTATCAGACGGCCGCCCGGCCGTTTCGGCTTGCCTCGCCGTGCCGATGTGTTTCCGTGTGTCCGTGTCGTCGTGAGGCTGTGAGTTTATGTATTTATTTAGGTACACCTACGTGCGTTGTGTGTGTGCATGTGTACGTGTGCCGATACGGTGCCCGCGGAAGTTTGCTTTGTAGGGCTTTGCCGGGGCGAACGAACTTTCGAAAACTTTGAAAATCCCAAAGGGACGGAAGATTTTGCAACTTCATTAACGACCGGGGAAATTTACTTGTACGTTTTTTTTTTTTTTTTTTTTCTTTTCTTTTGTCGCAAAATCGCAGGCAAATACACCGAGGAGGACCTTTTTTTTTCATGTACCTACGCTTCGCGGTTGCATATATGTATACATATGTATAGGTATGTGTGTAATGTATGTTTAGGGTGGGCCAGAAAAAATGACTATTTCTTTTTTTGCTTTAATCAACGTGGAAATATCGTTCAAGATGACGAAAAAATAATTCTGAAAAAGTTTAAGCTCTTAATATTAATATTAAGAGATGCCTGTTTGCGATTTTTCAATTTCCGTTTGAATAACACAGGAAGTTTTATTTTATTTTTTTTTTTTATTGTGGAATTTTATTAGGTACTCTACGACGAAAGGTTATGGAAATAACTTGGGAAAAACTTTTTTTCTTAGTATATATTTTATTGCAAAAGTAATAATGTTAAAAGAAATTTGGAATTGTGAGGTTTTAGTCGGCATTAGTGCTACTGTCTGGAAAAAAATTCACACAATCATGCCACGCAATCTCGACGAATTGCACACCCTCGAAATCTGACTTTTTTGCATTCAGAGGAAGTGCAATTTGTCTAGATTTGCTGGTATCGTGATGTAAATTTTTTTACAGATAGTAGCACTTATGCCCACTAAAACCTCGATGTTACAGATTTTTTTTAAATATCATTACTCTTGCAATGAAATATATACCGAGGGAACAAGTTTTTCCCATGTAATTTCTATAAGAAACTTTAATCGCAAAGCTGACTATACCAGAATTGAGTTAAAAATCTGAAAAAATTAGACAATTGTTTTCGAATAATTTGAATTTGATCTGAGGAGTGGGGTGGCAAAAATTCGTTGACACCTTAAATAAGGGACACCCTTATGTATATATATTAGAAATATCCAAGCTGGTGCGAAAGAAATTCAACGAAAAATCGATTCCTTCGTTATTATTCTTAGGTATAGGCACGCATTTTCAATACGACACAAGTGGAAGTATATCTCTTTTATTTTCCTTCCTTCGCAAAACGAGATACGAGCTTCCTTATCTTTCTTCTTTTGTTACGTGGCCTCCGGTCTCTTTCAGGTCACAGCGATCGTTTGCGTGCTGCTGTCAGATCAGAGGCGTTAACCTCGAGTGTTCCTGCAGCCGCAGCCTCCGCAGCCATCTCTCATCTCTCCTGCAGCGCTATTTACTCTATTTTACTTTACTTTACTTTACTTTACTTTACTTTACTCCACTTTACTCCACTTTGTATGCCCGTACTTCTAACGGCCTCAGTTCTCGTGCATTCACGGCTCTGTATATATGCTTTACGATGTGTAGCTCGGGTGGCAATGATTTACAGGCTTACATACTTACAAGTGGAATTTTGAAAAGATTCATTTTTATTTCTTCACTTTTTTTTTACGGATCTTGAAGGTATATAGTTTTGAGAATATTGTACGGTAGATTGTATTCAAAAATTTGAAACCGAGATGCACTTTTATATCCGGCCTCGGAATTGTCGGTTAAAGGTCAAATTAAAAATTGCTTGTTTGTTCAAAAAAATCACTCATCATTATTCATAATTCGTTGTCACGATAAATATCATTCATCTCTCGCATTTTTTGCTGTAGAACGAGCCGTTTTTTTTTTTTCATGGTTTTCGGATGGTTTTCGAAACAAGTGTTCACGCTATTTCGAGAAATGATCGATATATCTTTGTAAGAATATGGATACGCTACTCTTGATTGCTTTGTTCAGTTTGCTATCGTCAGACTTTTTGAAAAGAGTTCAAACAAATGTTTAACGAATGAATTTTAAACTCCAAAAAAACAGTTGTAAAATTTGGCTCGTAGCCAAACTGTGTTCTATATTACTAATTAGAAATTCGATGTTTTCTCTTGTTTTAGTTGACTGGTCAACTCTAAATTGTGAACACCGCAAAAGTAATTTTTTGAAACGGGGCTTACGCAGACGCAGAAAGCAAATCTCGAAATATGGTCTTTTTTTTTCCACATCTAATAATTAGAATTGGAAAAGTCGTTGTCGATGGGCCTCCATCTATACATGTCTTGCGTATAAAATTGTAACGATGAAAACCTATAGCGTGTGTGGACAATGAAAATAGAGAAAAACATCGCATCTCGGGTACTCAATCACATTAGAAAGTTCATCCCCTGAGGAAAGCGTGCAATCTCATATAATATTCAGTATTAAAGTCGGTCTATACAAGAGCTTTCAAGTTTCCACCTTGTTTTATCTCTCCTCAGTCACCCATGCATGGATGTATCCTTGCAGAAAATTTTCACCTCCTTTTTCAGAGCGCGGAGCTTCCCACGCGATAGTCACTGCTGAAAAAGTGAAGTAAACAGGAAAAGAATGAAACAAAATAAAGTAAAAAAAAAAAAAGAAACGCCGAGAATAAGTTTATGGAAGCAAAACACACGCGCATGGTGTTGTAATCAAAAAACGAAAAATTGATATCCTGGCTATTCGATCATACGTCGGAGACTCGCAGGATCTGGTTCTCGAGTTTTGTACACGGATCGAGGAGAGAGAAAGAGAGAGAGAGAGAGAGAGTTAGGTAGAAGTTTGGAAAGTTTGCCCGACTGCAGCTGCCCGGAAGCACTTTTTTCTCACAATGCTGCAGGCTCTGCAAACGCTTTCCGGTTTACGGGGTAGCATGCAATACCCAGCTTGCCGCGTCCTTGCACCCCGTGTCCAGGGATGATTTTGTTTTTCGTCCAACGCCTTGGGGGATTCACCACCACAACGTTACCCTTGCCCATCGCCGCTCTCTCCTCCAGTACCACCCAACCTCCCTTTCGAATTGAATTATTTGTAGGGGTAAAGTTGAGCTTTACAGCATTACATATATATACGATACAGGACAAACTTCCTTCGGTGTCCGGTGAAACGGTGGTCGAATCCACCAGGATTCGATACTCATACAGCGTCTCGATCGATCACCTTAAATTCGTAGCATTATGTTTCAAAATTTCTCCATTACTTTCTTTTTTTTTTTTCTCTCCCCACTTGTTATTCGTTTTCTATTTATTACATACAGGATGTATTATTTACACGATCGTTTTGAGGATTGCTGTTGTCTTTTTTTTCTTTTCCTTTCTTTCTTTTCTTTCAATACCGCGGATAATAAATTATTTTTCTTCTTGTTTATTACTATGCTTTTTGTTGTTGTTGTTGTTGTTGTTGTCGTCGATTCTTTTTAATACTATAATTGTCGAAACTGAGCAGCATCAGCAACAGCAGCAGCGGCAACATCTTGAGAACTCGGAGTACTCGAGTTGATTGTGCGGTATTTTTTTACTGTGTGAAGCACTCCACATACGCCTTACCTGTACGTATAATACATTTGTACTTGCTTCTTCTTCTTCTTCTTCTTCCTTCTTCTTCTCATACTTTTTCTACCTCTTTCGCCTGCATCCTCCGAGCTGAGATGGGTGAGGAGAATTATACGCAGGGTGAATATTTCGCATTAAAAATATGTCTCTCGAGGAATTATCACCCCGACCGTGGTGCTCTTGGATATATATAATACGTGTGTGTGTGTGTGTGTGTGTATGCATGTATGTGTATGTATATGTATACACCTGCATCCAGCTGCGCACTGTATTTGAGCTCGTTGTCGCGTGACGGCTCGTGTCGTTTGAGCAGTGAAAATGGTACGAGGGTCGCGGCTTGAGGGTGCAACCCTTGCACTCCTTCCGGCGTAGCGTACTTTCACCCTGCACACGTTGCACCCTTTGCAGATATGGTTATCCGAGCTGAGGCGTGAGGAGTTTCGCACGTTGTTGATCACTCGCCGGCAGGGTGAAAGCTGCGGTGATCTTCTCCGTAGGTATAAAAATTAAAATTCAAATATATCAAGTCAGAAAATTGTGCTGCGTATAGGAATATGGTATGCACGTTTTTATTTGTCACAGATTACACAGTCGTGTATCTGACAGAAGGTGAATAAAAATCGACGACAAACAGAACAGAACAGAATGGGGTAGTTTTTCCCATTGTGAAAAGAAATTTTAAGTGATATAGATGAGCTTTATTTCCTCGCCGCCGCAGATTTCTCGCGAGGGGTTGCTCGAACAGAGGGTTGGCGGGCGAACTAGGGGAGGGAGAGAAACTCGAAGCACGACGCTCCAAGGTTGAGGTTTGGATATTGATGTTCCGTCGGTATGTCCGAACAATAACCGGTAGACCCTCTGGATTAAAATGTTTCATTAAGATTTGCCGCAAGGGATTTGGGGCCCACCGGGCGAGGGGTGTACGGGGTACCCCCTACGTACATGCCTACGAAACCAAAAAGAAGATGAAGAAGGAAACGAGAAAGAGCGAGAGGAGGGAGGAAAATACTCGGTACGTTGGTGTATTAAAAATCAAATACATTATACTTTGTCCCTAACCTCCCTTCGTCATCGAGCCCTTGTATTAAATTTTATTATTTTCCGCAAATCTTCGCAAATTTACCCTGTGGGATGACGTGGTGGGGGGGGGGGGGGGGGGGGGGGGGGGGGGCAAGCGAATACCGCGAAAGGAAATCATTGGTATTTTCGTCCCGTGTAGGGGAAGAGAGTTGCCACTGTTAACGAGTAGGCCTTTCTTTCGTATCGTAATCCTTGCGAAGGGCTCAACCAGGGAAAGGTCAAGGATTTTCTACACGGCTTTAATGTCGACTGGGAAGGAGTCATTTGTACTCGTAGCGTTTTTTTTTTCTTTGGGGTTGAACTGATCAAAGGACGAACCCGCGATCAAAACTCTACCGCGCATTTCGAGCAAAGAGCTTAGAGCGCGTTACCCTCTTACGTTTTTTTTTTTGTCCCCCACTTTCTTTCAATATTTGTCAGGCACCCTTTTTTTCCACTGGAGCAAAACTCTCAGCCTTTCGTTACGATATATGTATAATTTATATGTGTATATAGTATAGAAACGTTGTGAAAATATTTGCAAAAACTTAATCATAGTGGTTTCGAAAATTTTTCTATTCTGGCTGCTTCACACAAACACGTGCGCGTGTGTGGATTCTTCTCGGAGGTTGGACTTTTTTCCGCACTCTTAGGGGAAAATGAGCCCCCCTCCCCCATTTAGGGTTCCACTAAAAACCCATCCGCTGTGGACAAGCTCCGGGATCATCAACCCAACCTCCCCCAACGCAACGGCAGGAAGACCCAACGGACAATCTAAAGCGATTCGTTCGGGGACGAGACGACGCGGGGCAGCGTTGCGTCCAGACAATCCCTCACTCTGGGGGGTTATTTTTTAGAAGATTTCCCTATCTGGCCGGGTGACCGTTCAGCGCCCGCTGAGCTCCCTTTATATACGTTTTTAGCCCGAACTTACCCTCAATATGTCGGCTGTCGCGAGCAATGGCCCGCTAAATTCGCTGCCATTAGATTATTCCATCTTCCACGAAATATTGCGTTACCAGAATCCCCCGGCGCCAGGAGCTGCCTTCTTCTTCTTCTTCTACTTCTTCTTCTTCTTCTTCTTCTACTTCTTCTTCTTCTTCTTCTTCTACTTTTCTTGGCCCCAAGGATTCCATGCAGGAATGAAAATAAGAAAGGAAGGAATCGCCTGGTCAGTTTCGCTGTCAACCATCCAAGATCCGTTTCTCTCCCCTTGCATCCTCATCTTTCTTCACCACCACCACCACCACCACCACTTAGCTGTGTACGTTGGAGGAGAAACGACGCTGGCTAGACAGCTAGATAGTTAGATAGCTAGCTACAACCTAGTTGCTATAGTTGTCGGGAGTGCCGGTGATTGATATGGTAAATATTTGCCAGGCTGAAGATGGAGGCTAGGGCTGGTTGGTTCTTGAAAGGCACTCTGCAGAGAAGTGATACGCGAAGCGCTAAGCGAATTAATCAGCAGACGGTTTTCTCCGCGTTGCGATATACCTACCTTCGAGAAAATAAACTCTTCCACGACCTCCCCCCACCACTCTCCATTTCTCACCCCCGCCAACTCAAAGGCTACTAATAGATTGGGGGTGCCGAGGGTGAGGCTCGAGGCTGGATCGATACCAATTACGAATCAAGTACCATTCTCAACTTGGCCGATTTCTCTCTCTCTCTCTCTTTCTCTCATCTCTCTCTCTCTCTCTCTCGACAATTCAATCAGAATCGAAATCTTTGAATTTATTGTTTGCCAACGCTTCTCCTCGCCCTCTCATTTCACTATTCGCGGAGAATAATAAGTATAAGAAGCCCGGGTAAAAGGCACTTGACTGTACGTACAAATTTTCATCAACTTTTCATTCTCCACCCTTGAATTGCACAGGCCAAAATCGAAATCTGTGGCGACCCCGTGTAATACTTACGTCATGAATTCAATTATCAGGGTTTGATGCACCTTTTCATACTTAATACATCAAGCGGCACTTGACTTTACGTGTAATATCTGCACTGTCGATACCCGTAAGGGATTGAAACGATCTTGACGATCTTGACGATCTTGTTGGATCGGGAGTATGGATGTCGAACTCCGATTCAGGATTGAATATCGAGGGAAGGGAGGACTCGGGAGGGCAAGGGTGTCGGAGTCTCACGTCGGAATAGCGCAGGAGTTGAGAACAGAGCTCGTTTCTTGCGGGCATTTCTTCCGATACTTTGCTGACGGCGTCTCAAAGTAACCGAAAGCCTCGTCTTCAGGACTATTGATTCAAGCCCTCGCGTATACTAGAGGGATGGTGCGGATTGTGGTTGTTGGGAGGAAAGGGGCAGCTGAGGGTCCGCGGGGAGATTGAGAGAGAAAAAGGGAGAGAAGAAGAGAGAGAGAAGAGGGATAAAGGAAGAAGAGCTGATCTGCCAAGGAACCGTAGGCGCATTTCGTGTACGAGAGATTCGAGGAGTGAGATGTCATCTTGATCGTATCCTTTGGGTGAGCGTTTCAAGAGAAGGGGTGGAAAAGGGAAGGGAGACAGGGAAGGATGTTTGGTTTGATGTTTGTGAAAATTGATTCAATACGATGTCCGCCGGAGAGAAGGGGCAGGGTGGAAGGGGCGGGGGGGGGGGGGGGGGGGTGTTTCTCTTCTACCTCATCTCATGTCTCGCGAAATTCTCTCTCTACTTCGGTGCTTTTCCTCTGTCGTGCAGTAGATGTAGATATATATATATATGTATATATATTACAGTGGCGCAAAAAAATCGACTATTTCTTTTTTTTTGAGTCTCGTGTGACAAAATGTTAGTTTTTGATGTTTTAAGAGCCCACTCCAAAGGACAGTTCAAAAAAAATTTTTAAGAGGTAGCTCCACATTTTTTAAAACGTCAGAAATCGTCAAAAATCGAGTTTTTTTATTTTAAAAAATTTTTTTTTCTCGTTACGGTATAATTTTATAGACAAAAAAAAAATAAGTTTCCGAAAGTTTCAGTTCAGAATTTGAATTTTGAAAGGTCGCTCATAATTTTTTTAAAATTTTTTGGTGTATTTCTTTAGATCTTTTCGAGCGACCTTTTAATATTCATATTAAAATTTCATATATTTTTTTTCTTTAATTTAGTAAGAAAGAATCGATAACAATACACCACGATGTGAATTAAAAATAATACAAAATACTGAAAATACAATTTTTTTAATTTAATTTTTTGACGATTTTTGACATTTTAAAAAATTTGGAGCGATCTTTTGAATTTTTTGTATTTGAGCTGTCCTTTGGAGTGGGCTCTTAAAACATCAAAAACTAACATTTTGTCACACGAGACTCAAAAATAAAAAAATAAAAATAGTCGGTTTTTTTGCGCCTCCCTAATGTATATATACATATGTGATTGTTCGAAATGTGATCGGAGAGGAGATAATCATTCCGAATTGCCAATATAGACGCTGATCATTATTTATATAATTCTTGGAAGTACTTTTTCACGATTTTCCATTTTGTGTGTGTTTTTTCTTATTTTTTTTTTCAACTTCTTCGGCGAAATTTTGCGGCTGTGCAGCAGGTAATAAAAGTAAGGAAGGAAGAGATGTTCTTTGGTCAGGTATATAATAGGTGTAATGATCAGTGGCTGACCATCGGCCGTCTAGCTTGGATGGGTAGCGTGAGGCCATGCATTAACGTTATTGGTAGATACTACCCAGTAGCATGCAACTATCGCTCGCTGCCTACTCGTATACTATACGTACATACATATAGGTATCTTTCTGCCATGAATCTCTCTCTTTCTCCCTCGGTCTTCGTATTCCGAACGTCAATAAACGGTAGCAAAGTAGCACAGAGTCTGCATTGAAACGTATCTACATATGTGTCACTGCGTTGTGAGACACGCCTCACTTTAGTCACGATTTGAAGTTTGACATCGATGCTCTTTCGAACTTGTGTCGTTGGGAAAAATTCTGTAACCAATCAAATGTTGAAGAGAATCATTCGGTCCAGAGAAATTTAAAATTGGGGTTTGGAACCTCAACGGTAAGGATATCCTGAACAGTGAATTGAACGAAGAAATTGAAGAATTTTTGGGATCGTGAGGATTTCGATGAAGAGTTATCTTACGAGACTTCATCATAGCTTGCAGATCAGTGTGATAAAAATGATCAAGTTTCCGATGATTTCAACGATGACAAACCGCATACTGAATAACTTTTTACGAGCCCATGCACGCTCGTTACGTAATTCACGCGAATGTGAAATTACTTGGATTATAACCAAAGTTGAAATAGTTAACAATACGTGGAATGCAGATGTGAGCATTGAAACAGGATTTATAACTGTTTGTGTAACAACTTTGTGACAGTCGGTGTGGAATGACTTCGGTAAATCCGAGAATATACGAAGCTTGGTTAAGTTGCGTCAAAGTACAACGGTCAAGGGACAAGTGCCATATACTGGGGGTAGTAAAATAATGGGCGCTCCGAAGGGAGATGAAATGCAACGCGTGGTTATAAAACCCTCCCATGAGTTTCATGCCTCGTGGTGGTGAATGTATTCTCAGTGTGTGTGTGTGTGTGCGTGCGTGTGCGTAGGTATGCATAAACGACATTCGCGGCTCTTTACATAATAAAAAAGAGGGACATTGGGTGAAACATAGAAAACGTTTATAGTCTACCGCATTGCGCCAATACTTTCACTCAATGACATTATCCACCCTAAAACGCTATGGATATAAAATGGCGGACTGTGAAGAGGCGAAGAAATAAGTTGTCTTTGCGAGATTCATCGCCCGTCCAGATGATGAGTGATGGTGGTGGTGGTGGTGATCTCCTACCTTCGATTTTCATTCCGATAATAATCATAATTCAGGGATAAGCTTGCGGGCTACAGTTTGTTTCCCGGATATAGTATATACCATGGGTGTAAGGGTTGCGTTACTAGTACAGCTGGTTGTTAGGGGTGGGGGTGGGGGGGTTATATGCGGTTGATCACCAGCCGGATGGCGGAAGGTGGGATTTGCCTGTGTTGTGGTTAATACAAGCCTTAGATGGTGATGCAATTACTCTAGCAGTTCGGGGGGGAGGGGGGGGGGGTGAGCTGCGCGTCGTTAGCTTCGGCGTTATACGAGAAAGGTCGCGAGAGGTGCTCGACGTCGACGAGGCGTTGCTGCTTCGCGAGAAGGAGGGGTGGCGAAGAAAAGGATAATGAAAGAGGACGAAACGAAGAGGGAGTAAGAGGAATAAAAATAATTTAGAAAAAGAGAAAAAAAAGGAGAGAAAAGGAAAGTAAAAGAAAACAACAAAATAATGGAAAAGTTGAATCACGGGGTGAAATAAACGTATAACGAGGATCGTGAGCTTTCGAATCAGTGAACCGAATTCATCGTCAGTGCGTGCACTTGTTGTACACAACGTTGCTTATATACCCCAGGTTTTGCGTTGATCCTGATTTTAGAGAGAAGTCGAGCGCAGCTTTCTCTGTGCTTTGCTCGATCATTTATAATTAAGTAAGAGATATTTCTCTCTCTCTTTCTCTCTCTCTCTCACGCCTCACGTGCAGTGAGATATGTGATATGCCATGATTCGTAAAGATCTTGGGTCGAAGCAGCTTAACCTGCTTCGATCGCTCAAACCGGCTGACTCGTGATATTTTTTCGTGTCTGAAATTTGTCGATGGGGGAGGGAGGAAAATTTAAGGCCGCCTGATGGATCATCATCGCGAGGGTAGTAAAGCCGGAAGAGCGATGCTCTCACGGGGTTACGGCCTGGATTCTTATTAAAATGTATCTCGGATTTGACGCATCGTTGCAACCCTCGGAAAACTCTGCCCCTGTCTTTACCTTGAATGTCTACAACGTTTTGGGGCGTCGTGTCGACGAAAAATATCACTTTATACTATCACGATTCAGCTGCGGATGGAGGTGGTCGGAAATTTTTCAGATTCAAACTCACCCCTTCCGTTGGCAGGTACTGGGTATAGTGCTGCTGGAGGCACTTGAGTGATTCAACATTACTTCGTAATTATAACCAGACGGGAAACTACCCTGGCCAAGCTCACTTCGGAGCATAATATAACCGGGGTGGCATAGAGGGCACTGTGGGTAAATGTTCTCCCCTCCTGCGGCTCTTTTACACTGCCATTCTCCTTCTTTCTCACTCTCTCTTTCTCGCTCTTTGCACTTGGCGAGCCCGACTTCACTCCCTTTACTCCGTTCTAGCATCCTTCAATGTTTCCGTTTGCGTGGTGCTTGAATTTTTCACGCTAAAAAACGCCGGATTCCTCCTCGACGACGACGAACGACTAGGACTGTGACGACGAGCTGCAGGCACTCCAGGATCTTGCTCTTATAATTGCTCGGTAAAAAACTTGCCCTGCAGCAGAGACGTTCCGTAACGTCCGGGTGTTGGGAACTGTGAAACGCCTTCATGCAGACGTGGGTCTTGAGAGAAAAATATCCTTTCTTTTATGGAGTTATATACTTCACGAGCTAGATTACTTCTGGCTTAAGCGTAAAGCCTGATGTGAGATCATCTTCTTTCCTAAATTCTATATGTATTTACAAGCAACCAGCGTTGATCTAACCAACGGTGAATAAGGTGGTCCAACTTGTGACGTCATCCCTTTACTAACTCAACTCTCACCACCGCCCGTGCTCTCGACTTTGCATAGGGGTGTACCTACCTACAAGTTGAGCTCATTTCAAGGGGATGCAAACTCTTGCTTGCTCCTGCTTCAGGATATAACACCCGCAGTCGACGAGTTTTAAGTACATTAACGAGCATCCAAAGCGAAGTATCAAGCTTCTTCACCCTTGGAATAGGGTGATGATGCCTATTGATTCGAAAGCTTGTTGGTCCGCTGTTCTGTTATACCATCTAGTCGATGAATTGATTGATCTCTGAGTATCGTAGATGAATTATTCTCACAATGATAGTTCCTCCGACGTTAGCTTTAACCTCAGACTATTTGTTCGCGAGAAAACTACGCAGAAATGTTCGATCCTACGATTTCGCGAGCTTTCTTACACTCGGCTTTTTAGACTAGCAGAAGTTTCGAAGATTCAGGCAGCAATGGCCTTCCAAGTAACACTCTTTTACTTCAGGTATTTACTACCTCCGCGTGTCGATAATGACAGTCTTCTACCTTGCAACAGCTGCGTCGTTTTACGAAGAGCCGATCCTCTCTCTCCTCTTCGTTTTAACGAGTATGGAGCTTGCGGCACCTTCGCTGCTCGCGATTAGCCCATTCCGACGACGTTGTTCTCGCTACGAAGCAGGCTAGGCCGATTTCAGCGCTAATCCAGAGCTGGCCAGAGGTAAACCGGAAATATCCTAGACCCCGTTATGGCTATCTACCTTTCCAATTGATGGCTGGCAGTAAACTAATGGTGAGTTAGGACCTGGGCGTGGTGGCAGGTGATCCTATCGCGGAGACGCACCGCCAACGGGCTTCGCTACCGGCATGGATGGGACTAGTAGCTCCATTGCTTCACGTCGGAGTCGATAATTGTCAATTCCTCTTCGGCTATCTGCGGGTTGATCGTGTTAAGCTTCGAGGCACTTCTCGCTCGTCTTGGATTATCGCGCCGTTTGCCGAAAGGGGCACCTTAAGGCAAAAGGCAAACAAATTCCCTTCTTCGAGAACCTTATTTTCAATGCCCGGGAAAAAGAACTCCGTAAGAGTTGACTCGCGTATACCGTGGCAAACTTGATTTTGACTGTCGGCTGTGTTTTGTCTGGGGAATGGAAAATGGGTGAGTAGGTGACCCACAGCCTGCGAAGGGTTCATGGAACCGTCGAGTCAGGTCAGGTCTTCGAGGCTGAGGTTGAATCCTTTTATAATGCTGATGATATATTCTTATTCTTACAGAAAAGGGACGTTCTGTGTGCGGGTGCTTATGAGAATTCTATGCATATGGACACACTTGAATTACGTTACTGCGTGTGTGTGTGTTTTTTATTATATGATATAATAAAGTCATTATAACTCTCAGTAAGGCGTATTAATTTTTGGCCTATTTTAATAATAACTTGCCTACGGCTTCGTTGTGCTATACCTCCTTTACCGCCCAGCTGCATGGTAACAATGGAATAAAAGCACTTTGGCGGAGGCTTCTCTCATCGTTTTCTATTTCCATTTCCTTTTATATTATTAGAATAGTGAGAGAGAGAGAGAGAAAGAGGAAGAAAGTGAGAAAAAGAGACCCTTAAGATAGCGCGCTGGGTAAGCCAGGCGACATAAGTGGTATGAAAGAGAAAGTATTGGAAGATGAAGAGAAATAAGAGGAAGAAGAAGAAGAAGAAGAAGACGAAGTAAGAAGTGAATAAAGATACGAGAAACGAGAGACGGGGTGAGAGTAAAATGAAAAAAGGGAAGAGAATAACGAACGAATAATGCGGGAAGGACAAAACTAGGGTGAAAGAAGGCGACGAGAGAGCGAGAGTAGCTGGTGGTTTAACGAACAAAAACGTTGGATTATCAAGATAGAATTCAAGCGGTTCACTTCGAGTCTTGTATGAATCCCAACGGCACGTGGGTCTGCGGTTATACACACACACAAGCTCTGAAACAATAAGTTAATTATATTTCTTCTATTGTTCGTTCAGTGATTGTAATTTTTCTTCTCAAGATTTTCACTCGTTAAACATCTTTTCATCCCTTTGTCGAGGTAAGATTTTTCTCTTCCTTATTCTCTTTTTCTCTTTTTGTCGGCTCCCGCTGCGGACGTGAGAGAATATTGGCTAGACTCTATTTTTCCTTTCATCTCTTTTAAGAATCAATCCAAGCACCAATATGAAAGAGGCAATTATTACTAACACAAATATCTTGATAAAAATCTCAGCATTCGCGATACACACGTTCAACTCGAATTGCTGATTTGGAATCGTTGATGAAAACAGGGGCGAATTTGGAAGAGGGTTTGTGTCGTTGTTTTGCAGGATGGTTGAAAACAATGGGGATGAGGATACTTTTCTTTATTACCCAAGCGCCGGCTGCTTCCATCGCAAAACATCCCCTACACCACCCACCATGCCCTTTTCCTTTAAGGACAGAGGCAGCAAATTCATAAATTTGCGAAAATGTCGCCTTTAGGTATAAAGAGTTTCCATTAATTTAACGGTCTCGCTTTCTACCGTATCTTATCCTCAACGTCGCGTCGGTGCTGCGTGTCGTATTCATTATCTTCACCGCCTGTCCCACTTTTTCATTCAAATTGGTAATCGCATCGTTTATCCGCAATCGAAAGTGGAACGGAATTCAGTTATGGCCAAAATTACGTATGTATATTGTATAACCACGTAAATGTCAAAGGTGAAAAACTTTTTAACAGGCAATCCATACATCGTGGCTTCGTATTTTTCTGAAAAAGAGTTTGAAAAGCTTTTAGTTTAAACGGTTATAACCGGGAACGAGCGAAAGCTCGGGCGGGCTGCACACACACGGTGCAGCTTCAAAAATTCAAACTCACGCGGCACTCCATGATGGATACTGGTCGTAAAAATTTTATATCGGTCATGTGTATGCGGCTGGGTTATATCTTGAGAGAACCGTTTCGATCTCGCTTTTCCGTTCACCTGTTCCACTCTTCGTCGTTTTCCTCCCTCCCTCCCTCCCTCTCGCATTGCCCTTACATATTCCTGATATATATATATGTATATATATACACACACTCACACCTATATTTCACCTCGTTTAAGACAGTCATTTGTACAGTATTCATGCATAATTTAATGCAGTATGTTATCACCCGCGTAACTTCATACCCATAAATAACAATGGATGATAATATGGCCGTATATGCATGCATATGTATTATGTATATATACGCGGAGGTGACTAATGGTTGGAAATACTCTGACAAATGAACGTAATTTAATTGAAACTCACGTAATACAAATAATCCACTTTCGATCGAATTCACTCTCACGTTATAACATTAATACTGATATACACTGTGAGACTGACTGACTACTGCGGACTGATAATTATCATCGACTGTGTTATAACGGAAAATTTTTATTCATAAATTTTTATCAATTTTATTTTCATCTCAAGTAGCTTGAATATTCCTCGAGCTTTGATAAGAATCAGAAAAAAAAAGAATTGGACAAATTTTTAAACGAGAACCAGCTAATTTTTTCTCTTTTAAGTACCTACCTTTTATACAATAATTTGTTTTTCTTTATATTTATCTTTATCATTTCCTTATCGAACACTCGAAAGCCGGGAAAGGAAAGTGCAATTCAAACAACAGGATTTGTTATATTCTTCGTCACGTTTCGCTGTCGGCCTTCGTATCGGCAACGCATGGGGAATTGCAGGTATAAGGAGCGAGGCAAAGAACCGAGTGGAGGAGAGCAAAGTGGAAAATATAGGAAACACGTATTATGGGTATAAGTTGGGCGAGGGCTGCTTTCCCAGGGATCGACCTGCGGCAGGGTCGTACATTGTCTGTATGATCAGGTAATGCTGAATATATAGATGAGGCGGGGTGACTGCATGGCAATAAATATCGGTAATCGATACCTCTGCACACCTCATTGGCCCGAGGCGGTCGCAAGCAGAGCAACGTCGGTTTTTCCTTCGAGCTTTTCAAACGAAAATCGCCGCTGGTTACAGTTATCTCTTAGTTTTCACTGTTTGATTGATCCGAACTTTTACCCACGTGTTGTTTTTTTTTTTCAAAATTCAAATCGAAGATATTGTCAGGAAATGAGGAAACAGAGATTCTGTACAAGTTTCAGATCTTAATATTAATACGAAGATTTTTCTCATCGCGATTTTCTATTTTTCGTTTAAATAACGTGGGAATGTGTGTGTGTGTTTTTTTTTTTTTTTTTTCTTTCCTTCAACTTTGGTTTTTTTAAAACTGGTCATCGCATTAGTGTGTTGATAAGATCGGAACGTATTTTTGGTGGGGAATTGAAGGCTCTAGAAGAAAAAAAGTCTCTTATTATTTTATGATAAATGTACTCTTTGAAAAGTTATTTCAGGTCAAAGATCAACAAAAAGGACCTTTGTTACTTTGCTAAAGGATATTATATGTGTATATATGTACCTGCGTTTACAAGCCATTGAACCAATGAATGTAGATTCATTTTTGTAGGGTGAAGCCTGCTTTCGAAGGGCTATTAATATGCGGATTATCGTATACGTGATTCAACGATTTCTATCGCCAAACGAATCTTTTGACCAATTTATTTTCTTTCCCTCGTTTCATTTTCGTCTTATTTTTGTCGGGGAGAAAATCTGCAGGGATGTGTGAATATTATACATATAGATGGTAATAATTTCATACGGGATCGGGTTTTTTTTTTTTGCCGATATTAATATTGTGTAAGAAAGAAAATAATATTCTCTCTTTGTGGAGTCGAGCAAGAAAAACAACAGAATAGAGAGACGGAGATGAAATTCTTCTGACAATTCTTTCAAATTAGCTTCGTACGAGACGAGTGTATAATAACACAGTTAATACATACGATGTTTTTCTTTCCCTGAAATTTCAAAGAAATTCTAAACACTTTTTTATTACATACAGAAAATCTGCTGGAAATGTTTTTCATCGATGGTGTATGTATTATTATAATTGGTACAGCAGCAGTTACAAGTTATATCGATAAAATTGTAATTGGAAAAGTTTTTTTTCATCGAGTTTTAAATAGATATGTATATGTACATATACATTAGGATGGCACAAAAAAACCGACTGTTTTTTTTTTTTTTTTGAGTCTCGTGTGACAAAATGTTAGTTTCTCATGTTTTAAGAGCCCACTTCAAAGGACAGCTCAGAAAAAAAAAAAAAATTCCAAGAAATCGCTCCACATTTTTTAAAATGTCAAAAATCGTCAAAAAATTAAATTAAAAAAATTATATTTTCAGTATTTTGTTTGATTTTTAATTCATCTCGTGGTGTATTGTTATCGATTCTTTCTTACTAAATAAAAGAAAAAAAATGTATGAACTTATAATGTGAATATTAAAAAGTCGCTCGAAAAGATCTAAAGAAATGCATGAAAAAATTGAAAAAAAATTATGAGCGACCTTTCAAAATTCAAATTTTGAACTGAAACTTTCGGAAACTTATTTTTTTTTTGTCTATAAAATAATACCGTAACGAGAAAAAAAATTAAAAAAAAAAAAAAATCGATTTTTGACGATTTCTGACGTTTTAAAAAATGTGGAGCGACCTCTTAAAATTTTTTTTTTTAACTATCCTTTGGAGTGGGCTCTTAAAACATCAAAAACTAACATTTTGTCACACGAGACTCAAAAAAAAAAAAAATACTGTTGGTTTTTTTGCGCCACCCATACATGTATAAGTATACATTCTGCTGCCGGCCATTGTCTCGAACCGTTGAACGCGCTTTGAATATTGGCAAACGTGGCGTAAAACTTTGGTACATGCAGCTCCACTACACGTTACTCACCGCCAATTAGGCCATTTTTGTGTTAACCGACTGCACAGAGGGTGCATACATTATTTGTTCAAACCTATCGGGGGTGATACCTACTGCCGACGAATTTGCTCGGCCATCCTTTTTAAACCCCGGCACATCCTGCCCTCCGATTATAGGGAAGTATATTGTATAATATATGTATGAATAAACAGAGAACGGTTGAACCGCCGTTGTTAATGAGCCGGAATTTTGCACTGCCGCATATCGAAGCCGATTCGATCCTGCATAAAATGCCATATAATCCTCTGCATGGAAATCGCTTGCCAATCCCGTAAATCTATGTAGTTCCAGTTTTCATACGCTTCACGTACGGATTGTCAATACGAGCTTAAATTATTATTTCATACTATTATTGTTATAACTCGGCAATCTCGTTATTGTATTCTTCTGTCTTTTTATCTCCCTCTCTCTCTCTCTCTCTCTCTCTCTCACGTAACATTTATATGCGTATAACCGCAAATTTCGTTGATGAATAATCAGCATGCATTCGCTAACCGTGTGGTATATGTAAATATATATATACATACATACATACATGTATAAACAAATATATATATATATATATATATATATATAATACAGTAATCAGCGTACATATTGTTTGCTAGGCATCGCGTTTATGTGTATCAAATTTCGACGTGTACCTACTCACCGTCAAAATTTAATGATGGTTTGGTTAAATTTCCGTTGTTCCCGATGCGAAATTTCACAGTGCAATATGAAGAGGCAAGAGAAAAAAAAAATTTTTAATAGCAAAAAGTAAAAAAATATCCTGACGTACGTCTATTTTTAGCAGCCCATGTGTCGGTATAATCACTGCATGTTTCCATTTAATTATAAGGATTCGTTTGATCGATAACAGCGCTGGGATTCCGTTTCAACAGATTTTTCTCTTGAAATCCTCTGAGAGTTCGTTACATCGCATCGAGATGATGAATTTAAACCTTAAATTATCGTTTTTGCTGCAACGCGATTTAAGGTTGCGTATGAAAGTTGAAAGTCGTAATTTCGGGGAATATTAAGTCGCTTATTTGACACAAAACGCGCTTATGCTTGATTATACATATGCAGTAGCTGGAGAAATGGGCATGGTTTCCTAATGGACACAGAGACGAGGAGCTGTCGCCGCGCCTAGTTTTCAGCTAATTGCTGTGGATTTATGACACCTTATACACAGGGAGGAAATTTTAGTTAAACACCATCCGGTGTTGACCTAAACTTCAATTTTGTTGCTTTGATATACCGGATGGATGTTATGTGACTCGCTGACGACGCGTTTGTTTAACTTTTGTGAAAACCCGCTTGCCTTTGAAATTTCATTCTGCAGGGTTTAATAATTAATCGAACGATTATTATTATTATTATAATTGTTGTCCAAAGCGAGGATTTTTGGTATCTAGCTTTTTGCCAAATCGGTATATTATTGTATCGGTGGCGATTATTTATTTTTTTTTTTTGAAAATATGTTTCCGCTTTCTTTCTTAATTTCATACTTTCTGCCTAATCGTGATTCCTTCTTGGATCCCGACGACGAAACGACCTCGTTGCTAATTGATGAGCGGCGAAACGAGAGTTGAAACGAAACGCGTGTTGGTCGAATTCGTGAAAATTTGAAGACCTGGAGAGACCGGGATGACGCTGGTTCGTTCCCTTATGGTGGTCTGAATTAAGCATTGGTATCCATTGTTCAAGCAGCTGCCTCAAGGAATTCGCGAAAATTGCCATCGAGTTTCATTCATCCCGTCTTCACTTATAAAATTAGATTGTTGTAATTCGACGCGACGAATAGCGCTGCGGGTAATAATTTTGAAAAATGCTTTGTCACGAAGAATTTTAGAAAATTTCGTTATTTCGATTCTCTTCTTCTCAGCTTACGTCGGTTTGTTCAAATTTTTTTTCGCAACTTTCAAAAACTCATGTTCATCGACTTGTAAATAATGTGAGGGTGGAGAAAGAAAGACGAAAAGAGAGAGGGAGAGAGAGAGAGAGTTGAAAAGTTGTAGCAGAGTGATATATTCACTTAACAAATGTTCCAAACTGTTGGAAATTTAGATTAAATTTATTTGGTCAAGAGAGGACTGAGGGTTGCGAACGGCGTGATGTTTATGTGCAGTGAAAATAAAAGCAACAACAATAAAAAACAACGACAACAGCGACACACTATGTCAGAGACAGGGGGACAAACAAATAACGATAATGACAAGAGAACCGCGAGGAAAGCGCGCGAAAAAAAAATATACAGAGAGAGAGAGAGAGAGCCAGAGAAATGGGATGGAAGGGGGTGGCGGGGGGGGGGGGGGGGGGGGGAGGTGAACAAAATGTACAGTCCAAAGCGGAAAGGGTGGTGTGAATTTGGGGTTGGAATTTGACACTTCTCTGTGTTGTTTTATTTTTTTTTTTTTTTTTTTTGTTTTTCTTTCACTCCAATTTAATCTATTTTCCCCACTTCGTGAGTGCGAATTTTTTTCCTCGACACCGATAGAAATGTGTCAAACGTTACTCTTCGTCTCTTCTATATCCGGTTGTTCAGGTCAGCTGTGTGCAGACGTGGTTACCGTGTACATATATTATATGTACGTATAGGTTGCAGGGTTTTATTTCCATGGGACAATGTGAGTTAATGCCACAGCTCTCACTTCGTAGAGGGATGGCGATGGGACGGGGAGGGGGCACATTTTTCCGACGTTAATAGCCAATAATTCTTCAACCATAACGCGTAACGAGCAGTTTATTATGTAACCACTCTAGTGTTTCGCTCTGCGTCCTTTTCCAGTCCCTGGCTCTTCCGAATCGGTCACAGAAATTCCGCTGATGGTGTTTCGGTTCACTGTGTCCTCGACGATATTGTGTTTCGTTGGAAATTTATAGGAAATATCATCCACGACGTGACACTTTCATGTAAAAATTTTATATTTTTTTTTCATCCCTTAGGTGTGTCTCGGCGGGGGAGTTTATTTGTATCACGAAAGATTGATCGAGAGAGACGGATAGTTGTGTTAGAATTTGAGACGAGATTTTTGAGAGAGCCATGGTGAAAATTCACGGGGGGGTCGAGGGAACTGACTGAGAGAGGTTTATGACTTGGGAATAAGCGGATGAGAAAGAACTCGATGCCTGGAAAACGATACTGTCAGAGCCCCTAATACATCCATTTGTCCTGATTATTCCCTCGGCACATAACTCTGCCACACTCGCGCCCTCGTCTCACTCCTTCTCGTCTCGGGTGTCACTAAATTTTCCCTGCGGCGCAGCGTCGTAGGTTTTTTTTTTTTGTTTTTTTTTTTTATACGTACACATATCCTATCTAAGTATGTAAATATATACTCTCGAGTACATAAATATTCCCTTTTCTTCTTGATATCTCGCTACCTCTATGTCAGCCTGGGACAAAGGATAGCCGCGGGGGTGTTTCCACCCCCACCCCAACTCGTGCGTATGAACTTACACCCCGTTACAAATGGCCAATCTAGGAATTCTCTGTTGCTATCTCGAATCAGAGAGCAGGTGAATTTTTTTTTCTTTTTTTTATTACACAGTCGATTTTCTCTTATTTAAAAGCCAGCTTGTAATGTAAGGTACCGATGCGTTATAAGAAGGCACGTAAGCAGTTGCAGCTTCGCATCGATGCCTTCGACTGCAGTTAAAACCACTCGATCGTTCGGCTTCAAGCCTGAGAAAAGCCAATCATTGAACGGAGTGTGCAGCAACAGTTTAAGGAGAAAGTCAAGCTCGAGACTCAAAGGGATCTCCGTTCGAACTATCCGCAATTCCACGGTCTTTTGCGGTTCGAATTCTCTCAACCTCTTCGCCGAGGGGCCGAGGATTCGAGTGCTCTTTTTAGTTTGTTGTTTTTTTTTTTTCTTTCTTATTCTTCTTCTTCTTACCGTTATACCGTGCGGGTTTATATCACGATATAAATATTTATCATAGAAAAAAGAGGTTGTGGGAAAATGATTTTCAAATTCGAGTTACACACTTTCGATGTTCGAACAAATCGAACTATGTTACCGCGTTTTACAATGCATAATTTTTTGTCATTCTGAATTTTATGTAGAAATTTAATTTCAATTTTTTATATTTCATATTTTTTTTTCAATTCTTAGAAAAAAAAAAAAACTTTCGCCTCGATACGAGTATGTGTTGAGATTTTCAGCGTCACTTGAACCGCAAATCGTGTCGTTTAATAAAATGCACCGCGTTGTGACAACGTCCTGATGTTCTGTATTATACCTGAGATCTCTCATAAATATATTAACTCGTAAGAGTTTTCTTGTCACTGTTGGTTATTTATGGTTCGAATATTAGCCACCCTCTTGGGAAAAGAGAGAAGGCAGGTTATGTATATATGTATATTTATACGTATATGACGTAGACAGACGACAAAGAGGAGAGTTGGAAAATTATCCGAAGCTTATTAGAGGCGTGTCTTCTTTCTTGTGATTAATTAGCCCGGGCTTATCTTATCTTTCACTTGCCTATACTGTATACGCATGTGTGTGTGTGTGTGTGTGTGTGTGTATTATATGCACAGTAAGCTATATATATATATACGTGTATACCTACCTAATACGTACCTACCCCTACACTCCGGGGCACATCGTGGAAGCTTTTTCGTCGGTATTAAAGTCTCGGAGCTTCGCTGGCTGAATGGAGGTAGGAGGTCAGGGAAAACGACCCTCGTCCCATCCGAACCCTCCTGTCTCCCCGGGGAATGCTGCGCGTGGACGAAACTTTTAGCAAGGCTTTGGCCTAAGCTGTCTTCGAATAAATTTTTGTCCGAGTCGGTTTAAAGGCCGAGTATTATATAGGTAGGTATCCACCTACCCACCTGACTGGAGGTATATCTTCTACTTTGGAAATATTTCTGAGGGGGGGGATGAAATTTGAAACGAGGTAAACGACGACGTTTCTAATTCGAAAGTTTCTCACAAATTCCTCGGTATTAGGTGTATATTATATCCAACTCGGCCTCACGGTAAAACAAGCCTCATTTTCGACTCTGCCTCGTTGCCCTCCCCCCCCCCCCCCCCCCCCGTCAACCCCCATCGCACCCTTGACGTCTTCTCGTTTTCACTCTGCCTCGTCAGCGCCTACCTTTCCACCGTTCTAATCCCATCAAGTAATGAGCAAAAATGAACCCTCGACTTCTTCGGCCAGTAAGCTGGGGGGTGGGGGAGGGAGGGTTGAAAAATGCGCGATACGGAAGATCCAATTTTGGAAAGTGAAATTTTTCCAACTCGCGTGCGAGTGTATTAATCAAGGCAGCAATTCTCCTTCATTCCTATGTATTTAAGGACTGAAAACAGTCCCGTCGTCGACGTCGTCGTCGTCGTCGTCGTCGTGACACGGGTGGATAAAATATGCTGTCTGCAGGAAAAAAAACGAATCCAGAGTTACGAGTTTCGCGTGCAATTATATAATAATCTTGTCTTGTTTCGCCTGACACCCTCGTTTTTGCTAATTGTTCCCTCGTAGCTTTTCTTTTCCCTTCTATACTTCTTCACTTTCTTCTTTGCTCCTTACTTTTATCTTTCTCTTTATATCCTCTCATGTATAAACACCACGGCGGGCTACAGGGAGGGTGACGAGGGGTTGAGAATACTCGATGAAGGTTCTTCTTTACCCGGCCTTTATCACATGAAATATACCAACTCTGGCCGAAAAATTTATCCCTCTCGTAAGACGGTGTCCCAATTTCTCGAAATTCATCCATCTATGTATGATTGTGTATGTTTTGTGTATCTTCGTAGTAAGTCGGTTTTGTGACGTGTCATTTTTTTTCGATAAGCCGCGTTCTTTCTCCCCTTCAATCGACTCTCTCCTACGCTCGGGAATGCTCAATTTTTACCAGATGCAGTTGATATTGGATTGTTTCACCCTCGAGAAACAAATGTTTATACCAATAGAATAAATAAAACATCCCTTATACCTTTACACACTTTTCTTCTCGTTGTTTATGTCTTTTGTTTTTTTTTGTTCCCTTTTGTTCAACTTATTTTCTCTTATTTCATTTTATTTCTATCTTCTTTTTATACCGACGTACGTCGATCCCTGTCTGCGCGTGTCGTTTGTGCCACGGTTGGTCTCTTTTTCTCTGTTTGTTTTTATCCTCCGTTTGTCCATCCCCTCTCTCTCTCTCTTTCGACTTTATACACCCCGCGTCTCGGGTAGCAGCAAGCAGCTTCTGTCCATCCCACACGATATCCGAATAAAAGTGTTATTTACTCGGCTGTGAAATTGATTTACATCCGCTTTAATCATTTCTGTCCTCCGCCTGTTCTGTAGTATCTATATATGTATATGTATATATATATATGTATATATACATGTAGAGCTGGATGCACTAGAATCGCGTCGGTTAGCTCTCTGCCCGCGAGCAAGATTTCACCCTTTTTTTTTTTCACCCCCGTTTCGAGTCGAAACCATTTTTTATTTCATTTCGTTTTTACTTTTTTTTTTTTTTTTTTTTCTTTTCCACTCTCTTTACCTTTTTTCAGTTTCATTTGATACGAGCGAGAGAAACCGGCCGGTTTTACTCGCTATCTTTCGACAAACGGGAATTTCAATTAATACTTTCCAAATGACGAGAGCTGCAGGGGCTTTAACTTTTGATCCAAGCGTTCGCAATTACACTGCAATGAATCCTCCGAGCGAGACAAGCGAGGTAAGCTGATGCTGATCCTGAGTACGCTCCGGATGCCCAACGAGTATGGAGGATAAGGGAATGGGATAAAATGAGGGGAGGAGAGAAAAAAGTATACGATCCTCGACATATTTACTCTGTTTTACATGCTGGTCGATTCTTTCTTTAACGATTTCTATTGCGTTTAGTGAAAAATAGCCCGATTTTTGCATCACTGCTGTATGATAAACCCCGTTTGGTATTATGCCACATCTCATGGAAGTATCAAGAATCGGAAAGGTCAATTCTGCAAGTGACCGATATATGTATATATCGAAGTTTCAAATATGCGGAAATTAAATAACGAAAGTTGATATCTTGATTTTTGAACAATTCAACTTTGAAATTTTTATACATCGGCCATTTGCAATATGGATCCATTCAACCTTTGACCCCCACCTCAAAAATCGATATACTATTCAGCGGTATTATCGAACACTTCACGCGCAATACCTGAAAATCAAAGACTCACCTGATGGACGTTCGAGTGACGTTCTCTGGAAGTAAGAAAGAAAGAAAGAAAGAAAGAAAGAAAGAAAGAAAGAAAGAAAGAGAGAGCAAATCGGATTCAAAAGTTGGGATCCTTCGCCGATCCTTTTTCTCATTCTGTTTATACCCAGGTCCTTAACTCCTAGCCGGTTATGTAGGCTCCAAGGATGTTTTCCTCCCGTCGATCCTTCGACGCGTCCACGTAGGTACATCCGAGGGACCCTCCACCCCGGATACACTAGATTGTTTTATGTATCGCTCGTTGCCAGTAGGGACACGTTTTGTATCGAGCTCGTTCCCGCGAAGGGTTGCTGGATATCCTCCCCACTTACTTCCCGTTTTTCACGCCACCTTTATCTTCTTCTTCTTCTTCTTCTTTTCTTTTTTTTATCTTGTCCTTTCCGAAGCCTGCGCGTACCGTCTGGAATATTTCAATACCGTTGTTGTCAAATTAATCCAGGGGAGGATATCAAGGGCGGGAAAATGTGGGAAATAGGCGATATATGAATATCGACGTCACCTGCCTCCGTCAAGCCCACGGGACCCCGAATTGACCGCCGCTACTTGACATCATAAAACATCGTTTGTCAAAGGCATTCGTGACGGATGTCGTCTCGCTCTTCAAAAGTGTGTCGCAGTATGAACGAATCGGGGTAAGTTGGCAAGTAAAGAGGCGGGTGAAAAACTTTTCAATAATCTTCTGATTTCCTTCGAAAGGAAATTTTTATTAATATTAACGAAATTGACGAGCTCATCACCTCCGATTTAGCAACTTATCGAACGCGATTGGAATTTAACAAATTTTATCCTGCCCCTGCAATTTACAATGTTATTTAGGGGTCAATTTATTTTATACGTGAATTAGACGCGTACAAATTAAAGTAAATAAATAAATGAAGGATGAGGGGAGATTGTGTGCTGTTTATGTTTATTCTCTTTGGCCAACGCATTTCACTGCGCGGAATAATAAACAATCGCCTGGATTTGAAATTCTCTCGTGATTTAAAAAGGGAATTGGTTTTTCAAATGAATCTCATGCGTCGTACGGACTTGCGTTGACGGTTCAAACAAAGAAAAAAAAAAATAAAAGTAAAAAAAAAAACGAAAAACATTATATATAAAATATAACATATATTACGTGCACATATATATATATATATATATATATATATATATATATGTATATGCATACGTGTAACGTATTATACGTACGATGTAATAAAAAAAGAATAGTGAGACACTGGGATCCTATTCATAAATGAAAATTACTGTACTAGACAAAGAAAAATAAGGAAAATAAAGAAAAAAAAAGAAGTTAAATAACAACATAACGCGATAAATGAAAAAAATATCAAAACGTTAAAGGCCCTGAGTGCAGCGAGTGTGCATTAATTCGCGAATGCGAGGAATTTTCTGCACCCTAGGCAACAGCAGCAGCAACGTCGCTACCCCGCGTATCTAATGACCCTAGATTATGAGAAATGCGTGCGTTGGAATATGCTTTTAATTTGAACATGCTAGCTAATGAATATACCGCTCTTTATTACGCGTGCATATACACATACATATACATATACCCACTATATATCATAGAGGGGGAAATTTCACGTGCAACTTGCGAGTTTTCGCTCACATGCATGAGAATTCACGCACGTATATACATACGTGTATTCCGTTTGTGTGTAAAAGGCTTTGCGTACAAGTTTACTTGCCAGGTCGGTCGGGGGGATGGATGATCCGTATTAATTCAACTACCTCGGTACCTCGTTCTCGGTCCTCGTTCTCTCTCTCTCTCTCTCTCCTTTTCCCTGCATCAGTTTCGTATAATTGAAAGTTATGCACGCCGTTATTAAAAGCTTAATACTTTCCGTACGTTAGAAAGACTTGATTACTTCATCATACCGGCAACCGGTCGCTTTGCTGCTACCGCATCTCATTACACTTAGAAAGGTCTAATTCTATCTTGCACTTCTGTACGTTATTATGTATAATAATACTCTGTTTGGATAGAAATTAAAACAATATCTACTCATCATCCTGCATGTTTATTATAAATTTTTATTACGATGGTTAATAAACCTTTATTTTTATTCAGCCAAGGTTGAAACGGCACCAAATTTTTATAACCACGAGTTCAAATTACATCGTCTACATGTTATATCGATCTATGAGTGGAAAGTTTGAGATGAAATGAACACACGATGTGATAATGAAATAATACGCGGCCGGGAATTCCGCGGTATTGCTTTTTGCATCACGAATCGCGTCTTCGTTTCACTTGACATTGTCAAATCTAGATACACGCATACGGTATTGCAAACTACCTAAAAAAATACACACAAAAGATCTTTTCTCATTAATTTTCTTCTTGGGTCTCTTTCTATCTTTCCATTCCCTCATTTGTCCCGAATATATTCCGCACCCCCGTAGGGTAAGGTACACATGTAATATACACCAGAAGGTGATATTTGGGGGTTGAAATTTTCGCGAATAAGAAAATCCGGAATAATTAAACCGCGGAGTAACTGCAGCTGACAACGAGAGTGCATGGTTGGGACGGAATGAGGCTGCATTTCGACTCTGCATGCATGCATGGTACGTGCGGTAGGCGTCAGGTCTGCTGGACTGCGGTGGTTGCACCTCATTACCAGTCCGTCCCCAGGTGACATCGTTCCACCCTTTCGCCCCTGCGGGGTCACCTGACCGCCACACCCCAATATTACAGGAATTACCAAACTATAACCTGCCTCGCCGATCTCTCTCGACTACGAGAGAGTGTTCAATGCCGGGATGTCATTCGAGCACGACCTCCGAGTCTCAATATTAGAACGGATGTGGGGATGAAAATTCAACCGCGATGATAACTGCAATGATATTTATTTATTTTATAATTTTTATGGAATTTTCTTCTCGTTGCATAGATATTATTATAGAATTATTCTCGATAATTTTTACGGATAAATTTTACCTGCATAAAAAGTATAATTATCCCAAATACTGGAGGTGTATAGCAACACGCGGGGTTGTATAAACGTAGGGAAATGGCGGACTGAATTCGAGGCCTTAATTGTCTTTCCTGTATAACAGACACACACACACACACACACACACCAATTTGTATACATGTATGTATATATACGTATAGTATGTGTGTACATCATGTACCTGTAACCTCCTCCGCTAACTTGTGGAGATAACGAAGGACTCGGAGAGTAACCCAGAAACTGGAGCACACGGGGGGCGGGGGTCGAAAGAGAGAGAATTAGAAGCGCGAGAGAGAGAGGAAGAGAGAGGGAAACGTGGCCCATTGTGCGGAAATATCCTGATCCTGGGCACAGTTTTGGTGCTCGCTTAAGAGCGAAGAGAGTCTATGTAGGTGTAAGGAAAGGATTTGTTCACCACGATAGAGAATTTGTTAGGGTTAAGCCTATCAGTGTCTCCACCCTGCAAATTCCAAGCTGCACGGTGTTTCGGAATATTAGTTATTTAACACCGTGTTTTCATGATTTTTTTCTCTACGTGTTATCAATGCGTGCTTATAACCTGATCAAAAAGATTTTCAGGCTCACGTATGTATAATATTGACGAGGAGAAAGTTGAGAAAGTGAATACAAAGCATGCAGGAGACACTTGGTCGTTGGTCTACGGTATAGACTGCTGATCGATAGGAAGTAAGGTGGAAATTACGTTGCTTTGGTGTTGAGCGATATCAAAGAAGAGAAGAAGAAGAAAAAGAAGAAGGAGAAGAAAGAAATTGACAGATAGTAATAAAAATAAGTAGAAAGAAGTTTTCACAGAAATTTAACAGCGTGTGTCGATCGACGATGAGATGATAAAAAAAACGGACGGATATAAAAAAAAAAATATATATATATATATTTTCGATGTATTGAATTGATTGGGGGGATCGAGAAATTTGGACGGAAAGAAAAGAGAAATGAGATGGAGCGAATTGCAGGGTAAAAAGCTAGGGTGGATTAAAATTGGGGCAGGAAAAACGTCCGGATTTGCGAGGGATATTCGGGTCCGGAAAATGGTTTGAAGAATAATGGCGACCGGTTGAAAGCGATTTCCATGCTTCGACGAGCCTAAAACCGAAAATTTTTCTCCCTCCACGATTCTTGAGAGGCTTTTCATCGCGCCGCGAAAAAAGAAATGAATAAAATTTTCCGCGGGTTTGAAAATCGCTGGTGAATCTTTCGCGAATGAGTCTCGGACGTGAGACGCGAAACTGCATATGCATATCGCATTATTGCAAAGCTCGTAATTTATGCGCTATTGCAAATCTGCGAAGAGTATTTTTTTTTCACCCTGATCGGACGTCCTAAAATTCGAGACTGCTTCACGCTAATTGAAATTGCTTTATTCTCTCTCAAACCTTGAAGAAGCTCGGCTGAACGAACAATGGATGGGGGTGGGGGGTACGTGAACGCGAGAAACGATCGACTCCTGACCCATAAAAGAAATAATTATCCACCCTTTTCTTCCTCCTTTCTTTTACCTCCTCTCTGCATTTTTATACCCGTTTTTATTCCTTATACCTCGCTCATTAGCTACACTGCAGCAGTAATTAATTAAGATTCTATGGAAATTCCTTTGTCCGTCGATCGGCTACCGTCGACGACGACGGTTTAAACGAACCCGATTTTTGCCTCTCTTCGATCGCCACTGCGACGATCAAATAATACGAACTCCTCGAGTTGTTTAAGAATTTTTTATGAAAGTTTTATAGCTGCAAGTACACAGGCTTTACGTATGTATGTAACTACATTTGGAATCGAACATAATAATTCCTCACCCCGAATGCCATCTCGATTATTTCCCTCGCTACCGAATACCAAGGTCCAAATAATATTTCAATTTGTTATTCAACCCTTGACCGTAAATCTCTCTATATATTATTACGCCGTTGTAGCCCCTGTGGTTTCCAGCAATCCGAGCGCATTCCAAACGTTGTATAGATACAGATATTTCCGATCGGCTTTAGATCCTAGTGAGGCTAATCGAAATTCTCTGCTTCGTTATTTGCTTCTTTTCCTCTAAGGGTAGTCAGTTGCGACGAAGATAGATGACGCAGAACTTGATCGCGAAAAAAACCGAACGAGATTTTTTCTTTTCATTCTTTTTATTTTCGCTATCCTTTACCTATAAGAAAAGGATCAAAGCTTTCAGTTGCTTATATACGCAGGTACATACCTGCAAACTATACAAAAGTAGAACCAAAATTCGGGGAAATCGAAATTCGAAACTCCGTGTCCAATTTTAACTCGCAACCGGATACATCTCGAATGAGATTCTATGGAATCGATTCTACCGAATCTAGTCGCGCGTTTGGACTGTCGATTCGAAACGATTTTGTCTCCCCGGTAAATCGTTTGATTTGCAACTAGAGTTATAATAGCCGGCTTCAGACCGGCGGTCTGCAGTATTTCAGGCAAATCTCTATATTACGTCAGGGTGAAATTCCACCGTGACTGGCAACTGGCTTGTATTGGTGTGAAGTAAAATCACGTCACTTCATACCTCGGAGAAATGAGCTTTTTTGATTTTTTCTTTCGCGTTTCGTTTCATCCCCTTCATTTTTTTTTTTTTTGTTTTTTTCTTTTTTTTTCGTCCAAGTCTAGGTACAACCGTCGTATATAGATTTTTCGATTGCATTCTTTCGCCGCTACCGTCGTCGTCGTCATCGATTCCTCCACGAGGTCTTGAAAAGCGGAAGGAGATTCGGAGGGAAAGAGGAGCGGCGGGGGTAAGAGATGGATACATATATAGAGAGGGAGAAAGTTGGGAGGGGAGGGCTACGGTTATCCCCGCCTAGTTCCCGCCGCACCGCTAATGTCTCCTCGTACTAACTACCTTCTTATCCTTCTCCCTCCGTCCCCGGCGGACTTGAGAAAATTGTCGACGAGTTGAGAATAAAATTGCTCTAAAGTCAAGGCTTCTTACTTTTTACTCTTCTTCTTCTTCTTCTTCTTCTTCTTTTTCTTCTTCTTTCTCGTTTTATAATTCTTTATTGTTATGTACCTCATACCCTTTTTGTCCCCGTCAACGTCGTATCCTTGTTGCGATATTTCGGTTTGGTCGCATAATGTGCTGCTGCTGCTGCTGCTGCTTATCTTCCTATTGTTAATATTTTATTATTGCCATTTTTTTTTACTGCTCGTGTCAAAGGATGAATTTCTCACCAAATTGTGTGGTGCGTCGTGTTTCTACGTAAAGAAAAGTGCTTATTTCAAATTGACTTTGAAACAGTTAACCAAAGCTCGCTGAGAATCACTATTCGAATGTTGTTGTTGTTTTTTTGTTTGTTTTATTTTAATATCTTAACAATATATTATAAAATTGTTTTTATAATAACAATTTTTCATTCAAGTATCCACTATTCGATAACGTGTTTAAAATTCACCGATGACACTTGGAAATTGTTGCGAAACGAAACAAGTGTAATGCACGCAGGGACTTCGACGATGAGGGGAGGGAAACGGGGTTTGATATTTGGGGTTAGAAACGGAAACGTATAGGACGCGGTGCGTGAAGGCGACGTAACGCAGCGACAAATCGCCGGGCAGATTAAGCTAGCGTTAAACTCTGATATACACGAGTTTTGCTAATCATAGTCAGGCACGCAGGTTAAACCTCCTCGTCCCTCCCTCGCCTCACTTCGGCTCAAAGTGCGTCACCTCACGAAATTCCCTCCGATGCCTGCCGGCCGTACAACTTGGCCGAACGGATCAACCGGGGGCCGTTTAAACTCGAGATAACTGCGATAACGACAATACTTTTTAACGTAATAGGCGAGCAGGTCGTTTGAGAAATACTCGGCCCCCTTTGGCGGTGGCCAACCACCCTAGCACACGTGCTTAATCCCCAAAACGAAGGGGAAACCCGGGACACCCCCTCTGACGTAACGTATCCCTGTCGACAAATTTTACAAATTTTATCGCCTCCGGGAAGATGCGTGCGTTGGGTGTTTATTCATCTTCTTCTTCTTGTTTTTTTTTCACTTGTTTTTACCATTTTTTTGTTTGTTTTTTTCATCTTCCATTGCCCGAGTTACTATTCTTCAGAATTTTCTTTACGACACTCTGAGTCGTCATCTATGTTTCAATTCATCGTGGTGTTTCTATTTTTTTTTTTTTTTCGACAATTTGATTCGCAACAGGTTGACAACGGATTGTTTTCCTGACGATTGATTCTAACTTTTGATTAAGTAAACTCAAAAAAGAAAAGAAATTTTTTTTTTTTTTCGAAAGAATCAAACAAACAGACCTGAGAAAAAGACAAATTTTCACTCGTTATTCTTACGTTTTTTTCTACCTATCATCCGACGAATAACAGCTGTGCTAAACAAGTATGTATATATGTATGTATGTATGTATAAGTTGAAACGCATTTTACGAGCTCCGTTTCGTCGAATATGTATAGAATATCTTGCTAGTCTCGGACTCGAGCAAACTTTTTACGTTTCGCGTCTCCGGCTAGCGAGTCTCTTTACAACCCTCGTATATATCCGGCGACGTCGCGGGGTGAACGGGGCTAAATGGGACACGCTTTTCACAAACATCGCGTGACAATTATTATAACGCAAGGTCTAGCCTACCTTTCTGTAGGTAGATACGCGAGCAGAAGGCTGCTGCAATTAATCCTCCACCATGTCGGCGGTGACGTTTAGCTGGGCAACAAGATGAAGAAAGTCCAACATTATCGTCTTTCGATCTTCCCTCTCATACAGTCATAACCACCTCTCCGCACGTAATACGCACATCCGTAATACAGGAAGTTCTATATATGGATGATATATCCACTCTAACCACTTAGGCAGGTATATTCCCTCCCGAAATTTCACTGTCTTATTCGTAAGCTCGCCACGCGCAACGAACCGTGCATTCTGGCCGAACTGTTAATCAGATTTAAGTTTAGGGCGCCTCCGGGAATACCGAAAGGGCAAGCGAACGTTTGCGGCACGAAACGGGATGATCAGCGAATAAACTTTGCCAAACCGCCTGACCTTTTACGGGGGGAAGATCCTTACGATGATAATGCGATAATGTGCAATCGCGGATAAACTCGAAACGGGTTTTTATTAGAATTCGAATTACCCTTTTTTTTTTATCATCCAACTATTTTAAATACATTTTTTACATACAGAGATTCATTTTGTAACTCACGTGTGTCAAGATTTTAACACCGAGGTGTTCGCCGCTTTCATTATATCTGTTTTAATTGCGGACGTAGGTATCTAGTGTGAAACAGAAGCACCGAACGAGACTGTCCAAAGTTTCAAATTCTGGTCGACGTAAATTACTGGCGAAGGCTTTTCTGGTACGAACGATCGCTGTTATTACTCCTACCGTTATTATTATTGTTGTTGTTGTTGTTGTTTTTATTATTGTATGTACTATTTTTGTTCGGATACAAGAAGCCAGTCAGTTTATTACAATGTGGGTATTCACAGTCCGGCAGCACTGCATCCCTGTTGTTTGCAAATAATGAACGAACCCCTCGTTGCTGTCGCGTTCCGATCATCAGGGTAAAAATGAAACAAACGATGTTGAATTTCAGTGCAAAACGTTGGGTGAATAATAATAAAAAAGGAAATGAAAGGAAAAAAGGTATGAATAAAATAAGCGATGGTCACGTGTATTATTGAAATTCCTTTTCGATGCGCTTCTGAAATACATGGTGTCTTTAAATTTGAGCTTTGCTTTCGCGTACGTTGGCGATTCAACTTCATTTCATTTCATCAAATTACGCGTTATCAATTTAATACATTGATTAAACTGGAAGCTCCAGATCGAACATATTATTATGTGTAATAGTGCACGATTAATAATAATTATCGGAAGGATCGAGATTGCGAATTGTAAAAATTTCTGCAAATTTCATCCGCCACGGTGTCGATTAGTTTTTATACAACAACGCGTCGTCTCCAAAATTTTTCGAAGGTATAATTTGAAATTTAAAACGCCCCTCAATCCCGACCGGAAATTCGATCCAGGTACGGAATTATAATACAGGTGTAATAATAGCAATCGATTAAGAAACGATATCAGATGACGCAGATCCTTCACGCGAATCGACCGTCCGCGTCCGGTTTCGTTGGCGTAAAAACACCAATTCCTCGACGATGGTATCAGGTGTTAAGGTATCCGACTCCGCTCGCCTTATCAGTAATTATACCCTTTATACGGACCCTAATATGCATGATAGGAGGCGTGCTGGGTTCTCATGGGTTCGCCCAGGGTCGGTCACCCACCACCTTCGCAGACTAGCTCGGCCAGGTGACTCTGCCTTCTTATTCACATCAGGGTAGTAAAATGCCGGGACGGACGCCCAGACACGCCATTCGGAGGTAAAATCACCCCCTCAAGGGTTCGCCACGCCGATACAACCCGCGACTTGACTCGAACGAGCCAACCGAACAACCAAATTTTCAAACGTCGTTTTTAAATCCTCCATTCGACAGACACACGCTTTTCCGTCTAGCGGTATAAAAGGTACCTTAAACGGGAAAGTGGTCGACCTTTTTTCACCTGAAGGGCACTTTTACTTCACGACTCTCTACGCGCACGGCGCAAATATATTTATATTTATATATTAGGGTGGCGTAAAAAAAACGACTGTTTTTTTTTTTTTTTTTTTATTTATTTTTTTTTTTTCTTGAGTCTCGTGTGACAAAATGTTAGTTTTGGATGTTTTAAGAGCCCACTTCAAAGGACAGCTCAGAAAATATATTTTAAGAGGTCGCTCCAAATTTTTTTAAATTTCAAAGATCGTCAAAAAATTAATTTTCAGTATTTTGTTTGATTTTCAATTCATGTCGTGGTGTATTGTTATCGATTCTTTCTTACTAAATAGAGGAAAAAAAATTTATGAAATTTTAATATGAATATTAAAAAGTCGCTCGAAAAGATCTAAAGAAATGCACCAAAAAATTGAAAAAAAAAATTATGAACGACCTTTCAAAATTCAAATTTTGAACTGAAACTTTCGGAAACTTATTTTTTTTTTTTTTTTTATCTATAAAATTACACCGTAACGAGAAAAGGGAAGGGAATTTTATAGAAAAAGCTGTACCTGCGTACCCATTTTAGAATGGAAAATAGTCGAATAATCGGTCGAGCTCGAAACATGCTAAAATCATTTATCAATTCGTCGCAATCCCTGCGGTTGATGAAGAAATATCGCCGCGGTTACAGACTCGAGTTCTGAGAATGAGAAATTCATTTGCAAGTTCGTAACCTGAATTTTATACCCCAAGCTAAAATTGTATAAACGACGAGGGTTGAAAAAGAGGGACGGAGGGATGCGGAAGAGAAGGAAGAGAAGGGAAAAAGTGGAAAATACGAAACACTAATTATGAGGACGAGCTGCTCGCCATCCGCGTTTCTACCCCTTAAATTGTTTTTGACTTCCCTGTGTAAAATAAAAATGAAAAAAGAAAAGAAGATAAAAATTTACCGGCTTGCGGTAGTGCCGAGTTTTTTTTTTTTTTTTGCTATTTTTTTTTTTTTACAATTTTTTTATTTCAATGCGGTCGGGAGATAGATATAGATAAATAGATCGGATTTGTTATGACCATGGGAATATTGGACCAGGAGGAGTAACGTGTGTAAAGCGGTGAGGATAAATAAAAAAAAAAAAAAATGAAATTTAAAGACGGAAGTACGATGAATTAATAAATTATCTAATAAATACGTGAATACGTAAGTAAATAAATGAACTAAGAAGTGAGAGAGAGATAGAGATAATAAACGGCGCACAGTGAGCCAGATTTTACGGTGTAAAAGTTGGCTTATCACCTACGCTGAGCTTATCGTGAATTTATATATATATTTATATATATACATATATATACCATGTATGTATATGTATATATTTGACGTGAATCAGTGCCCTCGACCGTGTGAATTTTTGTGCGACGTTGCAGAATGCCGGACACGCAAACTTTGCGGAGGAGGGGGAAAAAAAAAAAAAAAAAAATTATACATCCTCGAGGAATGTCCTCCTCCTCCTCCTCCTCTTTTTTTTGCCCTCGTATAATCACTACGTAAATTATTTTACAGCGAGATACGAAAACGCGTAACGGAAATTTTTTATTTCTACCGCTTTTTTCCCCTCTTTGGTGCAGGTACATTTATAGATTTATATATATATATATATATATACACGTATACATATATAATATAGTATAATTGAGATTCGCAGGTATATATATATATATACCTTGACACTTTGTTCGAATTGCCGATTGTATTGCGTCGAGGGGCTTCGGAGTCGCGCGTTTATGCATTCAAGCGTCGTGATTTTTTGCAAGGATGATACCTTTATCAACCCCCTTGGCGATATAAACCAGCTAGGCTGTGATGTCCACGAAGAAAAAGAAAAAGAAGACGAAGAATAAGAAAAATGATGAAATAAAAAAGGAGTAGGATTCGTATTTTTTTTTTTTCAGTTCACCTTAAAACGGTCGTTTTTTAATTTCTAAACTTTTTTTCACCCTCGCCCGGGGCACGGGAAAGAGGGGGGGGGGGAGGGGTAGGCAGAAAGGGAATGTTTTTTATAATTTGAAAATATGATCACGGTTATAGAAGGTGAGCGGCTCACTTTTGAAAAGTATAATACTTGTGTACCTCCGACTGAGTTTGGTAATTTTATTAAACGAGCCGCTTTTACCTCGGTCAGGGATAATTGAATGATAAATGAAGAAAAAACAGAGAAGGATAAAAGTCGAAGAAGACTAGGAAAAAGGAAAAGAAGCGACCAGAAAAAAAGAAAGAAATAAATAAGAAAAAAAAGAAATAAAGAAAGAAACAACGCGAAACAAATAAAATTATTGGCGTATCCGGCGACTCGAGGTGTGACGGAAAGTTTTCTTTCCTTTTCGTTTGGGGCAGTTCGCAAGTGACCCCGAAACGTTGACTCACCCTCTGCATCAATGGCAGACGGACGAACGTAAACCTCTGCAAGTTATCCGCGAGGCAGCGAGGCACGCAAAAACTTAATTTGACGGCAATAAATCACGATAACAACGGAAATATGAAAACATGCCATTTAATAATATATCCGTACCTCCAGCGTCGCGTCGTCCGATAACACAGGTGACATTGTGACGTTGCAAGCGTTGATCCGTCATGGGTGGAAATTTAAAAAATAAAAAATAAAGATGGAAGAACGAGAGACGAGCCGGAAAAACAGTTTTTTTGCCGTGAAAAGGAAGGAGTCTGTCGGTCTGTCCGATAAACTTAAAACTTTGACTTGGACTTGGACTTGGCAGCCAAATGAAAAAGTTATGGAAGAAAAATTGAAAAAAAAAAAAACATTTCTTCTAAAACACAAAATATTTACAAATGATTTTAAATATATGTTTGTCGGAAGTTCAAATTAAACGGACGTGGCAATTTTTTAGGCCCATCATTTCGTTGTAAAATCCTGTAAGCTTTAGATTTTTTTATTCAACAATATCTACATTTTTGTTTCTCGGATTCTGGAGGTTCGATAACGTAAAGATTCGTAGTAAAATCAAGCAATCTTTACGAAAATTAATACTTTTTTTGTACTACCAAAGGTGATGAAACGTAATATTTAGCAGAATAGTAATTTATCGTATTAGCGGCGCGTTTTCTTTTCCTCGGATAAATTTAATCGAACTTATTAATATGCAGGAATAATTCTGTTGAATCTAAAACTTACGATCTTCCGGTATACGATGGCGATGCGAGAGGCAAAAAAGCCTAAATTGACGCATGCGTGCCGGGGTTGAAAACTTGCTCGCGTGTCGTGAAAATTATTGGCCAATCGTCCCTCCCTTTTCAGTCACGTGATGAAAATTAAAAAGCTACGATTTTTCAATTGCCTCTTGCTGATTACACGCTCCTCTGACCGTTTTCCCTCCACCCCTTGCCTAAATTTATTACCACGCCTCCGTGCATTCGTCATATACACACACACGTAATAACGAATTATACTTTATTATAGATGTGGCGAGAAAATTATTTATTCATTCTCAATTCCTCCGGTGACGAATTTTTATTTTTCATTTATTACAATGCTGGAACAACAACGAATTTCCACACCGACGACGTGTCGGACCGAATCTACCTTAAGTACGTATAGGGGATGGTGGGGAAAAGTGAACCCCTTGAGAAAATAATGCTTAAAATTAGAACAAAATTTTTGGTTCTCGTATGAACAATTGTGTTAAATTATTATCCAGCTTTTTCGAGAAAAAGTAATCGTAAATTCAAGTTCAGAAAATTATTTCACTTTGATCTTGTTGAGAGGAAAAGCACAACTTGAAACGTTTCGCGTTATGAGCTGTGCAATTACTCGAGTAAATGATTTCCGAATAATTCATATTTAATAAAAAGTTGAAGTGATTCATTTTATCCCTTGTTATTTAAAATATTTCAAAAGGCCTACTTTGCCCCCAAATTTTTAAGGTATCAAAAATTTTGTGCAGCCCACTTTGCCCCACCCTCCCCTACTTAATTACATCGTATGTACCTGCAGATAAATTAGAGTCCAACTTTCCGAAGGGGTGTGAGAACCAATATCGTCGTGCAATTTTTCACCTCCAAGATTACCAATTTAGAGAAGGAATATCTTACCGTATGTCACCGATCGGCTATGTATACATTATATATCTATAGATCTTAGGTATAATCGCAGGTGTAGAATATCTGAACGTCGTTTTCGTCGATGTATAACCGGAAGAAAGTTTTTTTTTCTGAAACCGTCTAAATATTCGCACGTGAAGATATCATGACACTGAAATTCTCTCGGATATTATTCATTTTATTTTCATTTTGTTTTGTTATTTTACGTTCCTAAAAATCCATCTATGAAAAATTTTGCTAATATTATAGAAAAAATAATTAGTTTTCACTTTATTTGTTTTCAACCCTGTATTACTTGATACGTATTTAACAAGGTTGAAATTTGAATGTTCGGTGAAGTCGTTTTTCTTTCATATTCTCCGAGAATTCCAAGCCATCTGCGTACGTAATTCCTATTCAAACGCAACTACACGATCTCTCTCTCTCTCTCTCTCTCTCTCTCTCTCTCTCTCTCTCTCTCTCTCTCTCTCTTGGTTTTCGAAAGGATTTAGCAGAAATGGTCGGGATGGTTGTAGGCCAGTTGCGCATTGTCTTGGGAGGGCAATTGTGGCCAACTCTTAGCCCGTATAATAATTAAGCCGAAACGGCTTAGGCGAGAGCTAACGACGCTCTCTCTCCCTCTCGCTCTCTCTTTCTCTAACAACTACGGGGAAAATGCAGGTAACACCACAACCGTGTGTACTTGTTAAACACGCGTCGTAATATCCTCGCCAACATCCCTTGCAGCGCTCAAATTACAGGTATATGCAAATTACTACCCCCCCCCTCCCCCACATCCCCTACCCCTTCCACGATTTCAACGTATAAATAGGCTGTTCGACTTGCCGGTAGTAAATGGGCGGTGAATAATCAACGGATTATTTATGACTATTTCGTGTTTCAAACACTGCAGCGCTGTGACAATAATATGAGACTCGAAAGTTCAGTTGCTTGTCGTATACCTACTTGGTGTTGCGCCATTCAAATGCTGTGCGTGCGTGTGTGTAGATATAAATTCAAACGGGAACGGTAAAAGAATACACTCGGTAAAAGATTGAGGCACGTAATAGGCTCGCGAATGGCGGAACGTCGTCAGGGCTTGAAACGATGGATGAAAGGGTGCGCGGCTTAAGGGTTGCTGGGTTGATGCAGGGGGTCGGAGGTGGGGTGGGGGTGGAAGGCCTCGTCGCATTTATACGATCTTCAAGATACTACAGCTAATCAAATCCGGGTCGTCGCTTCCGGATTCGTTTTATTTTACGATCGGCTTTGTATATTCATTCAATTTGTGGATATTTAACGAAGTGCGCTCATCTCTACGTCCCGCTTTGCGTCTCTTGTCTTTGCCTTGACTTGCTTCTCTTTCTTTTCACTTTAAATCTTCCCTCTCGAGTCCTTTGTCTCTCTGCCATGCCGCCGTAGTGATATCCGGATTTTCATTAGGCGTTCTTATTTTCAATGAATTATTGTTATCTTAGTTTTACTTTCTCTTGGAAAATTACTCAGCGGAGTATCTAACCGTTATGCAAATTTTATATTCTCGTGATTTTAATAAAATTGGCATAAAAATTCTTCGTTTATTTCTACTGTGTTTAATACAATTCTGACGATCAATGCACGTGCATAACGTGCATTTAATATACGAAAGTACTAATTCCGAGACTCCGTTTTCAATTAATTTCATCATTTCAAATCACTGCCGTATATATCTGTCGCGCTCTAATTCGCAAAATGCAGTGAGGACAATACTGCAAAACTATGTAACGCAGTATATTCCGGTTGGCAACAAGGCTTCGCATCCTCCGAGCTTCAAAGCTTCACCATTTGCCCCAGATACGATCTCAGCTCGACACTCCGTTCCACGTCGTCGTTGAAAGCTTCAAAGAAAAAACGCTCAGCATAATACACGCCTTATGCGTTATACACACGTGTGTAATGTACGTCCTAAATGTCTAATTCTAAGCAGGTTTTTTTCTCCAACAAAGTCGCTGTTACACAATACGTCTCTGCTTTGTACCCTGAATGGAGAGAAGTAGTTCGGGATTATTTGCAAAAAGCTCTTTAACCCTCGATGCCTTTTGACGAATGAGAGGATGAAGGAAAGTCGGATTAAACCACTTGCAATAAGATCTGTTACTCTAGCAGCTCTACTGCATGTATCTATGTAGCTACTCATCGTTTCCAAGTTATTCCACAACCCTCTCGAACAAAGGGAGGATTTCTTTCCGTCGTTTTATCCCTCTCCTAACGCCGTACGATTTGGGGGAAAATCGACAGTCTCGAACAGACATCACGCAGCTCCTGCTGGGGGTTGAGTTTTGACGACTTTGACCACGAGGAACTTTCGGGACTTTCGGTGAAAATCGTCGACGATGTCACGACCCGGATCGTAGTAATAATATGCCTCCCGACTCTCGAAACCCTGATGACATAACGTAAAACTCTCGTAAAAAGAGGGATAAGAATAAGAAAGAAGAAAGAAAAAAGAAGCAGAAAGAAAGGGGAGAAAAGAAACGAATTTCGAATAATGAGAAACCTCGGAGTGGGTGGTTAGCCGGTCTCGATCCCACGCCGAGTCGGAACGGAAGACGATCCGACCCACCGGAAGTTTGGACAATGCGACGCGCGCTTTATTCGGATAAATCCAGGTTTTATTGATGGGGAATAGATAAGGCATGTTTATGAGATATTTATTGCCTCTTTCAGATGCTAAACTTCCACTTTTACGGCAGTTTTCCTCCTTTCGGGGCTTATCTGACGTGGTGCCAACATTTATTCCCGCTCTCCTCTCTCTCTCTCTCTCTTTCTTTCTCTCTTTTTCTTTCTATTTCACTCTCACTCGCTCTCGCGTGCTCAAATCTTTTCCGATGTGTGAAAAAAATCGGTTTCACGACTTTACACATATATACCTACTCAACTTTCTACATAGAGAAGCACGTGTCTGTTCAAAATTACATGATATTATTCCGAAGTTAGAATAATGATACGGAAAGTCATGAAACTTACGGTGCTTTTTTCATGGTGATTTTCACGAGATTTTGATATTATTTACGGAGTTTTTTATCTCGTTATTTCTCTTATTACCGATTTATTTCTATTCCGTTTTTTCATATTTCGAGTCCCACGTAGGATATCATGCGACGCTTGGTAATAATGGGAATGAAGAGTCTAGACTACTCCGATAATTGACTCAGGTACAAGCTCAATATTTTTCAAACGAAGAAAATTGCCGACTCTGTTTTTTATTTCGTCTCAAGGGAATTTTCCATGTCACTACTTGCTGCCGTTGCGCTTTATTGGGAGTTTGGGTTGATGTTCCGAATTTGTAAAGTTCCGAAAGCCCTTAATTCCGAATTATTTGCTAGCGAAACTTAGAATTGAGAAATGAAAATTCTACGAAACAACCACGTATTGAATGGTTTGAAAATCGACGGATCAATGTGCCGAAAATTCAAAGTACGATGGAGCAAAGTTCCGATAAAGGAAAATTTCTAAAACTGAAATATGCTAACACAGCGTGTTTTACTCAAGTAAAACACCGAAAATCAAGATGACCAGGATTCCGAACGTAAGAACATCGAAAATCTAAACCAAAGAAATATGAAAGTGGTGAAATTTCCCAAAGCCAGAAAATCACAGAACTGAAAATCTTTGATCTCAGAAATCTTGGATCTTCGAAAAAATCAGAATTTCGATGCTTTAGATTTTTCAATTGTCTCGTTTACGCTGTTTCAGCACTTTACACTTTCGAAACTTTTCACGTTTCGTCAAAGCTTGATTTCTTTTTACTTCAACTTTCACCGCAAAAAATGTCTAATGTTGTCGCTTTCGGAACTTTTAAAATTCGGAATTGCAATCCCGTATATTCATGCCTGTTCTCATACCGACGACATATCGCTGCGTTATATATAGGCATGCATGCGTGTACGTATTTAACGGTGAAAAATTATCGCCTAATTCGGCGTGAAAGCAACCCTGCAGGATCAGCGACTGCACGAAACCCTTTATTCAGCCTCGCTCCAGCTATTATTATACACATGGCGAAACCTCTTCTCCTTCCTCCAGGTATACCTTGTGTGCTGCTTGCTAGATAATTGAATGCATTACGTCGCGAGCGGCCAGCACGCGAACCGCATTAAGCTCTGATAACTCGGGCGAACCGTTTTATCCACTTCTTAATCATAGCTGCAGCCATGGCCGAAATATATTTTGTAGCTTTATACGATCTTTCGAAATCAGTTTGCCTCGACGGATTTCTTCTTTGACGCATAAAATATATCGACGAGAAATAAATCCTGACAATTTTCTACATCAATCTTTCCAGTTATAACTCTAAGTTATTAAAATACGCTGTATATTGCTATATTATATTTATTATCTTACACTATATTCACACCTTAGCTTTTATCAAGTGAAAAAAACGGTCCGCACGGCGTAGCTGCGGTGCAAAAGCGTGCAATTTAAAATAATGCTATACGCTCGTATAATGCATTGCTGACACGCGTCGTCACGTCGCGTCGGGCAGCACAAGCAAGCGGATAATCTTATAAGGTAAAAATCTGCGCACCTTGTAAGTACGACGTATATAAAACGGCCCGCGATATGCATACTGAGATCCGCGATAAGTCGCGGCAGCAATTAAACGCTGTTTTGAGCGGCCTAATTTTTACCCAACACAGCTGATCTGTCTTCGAGCAATAAAGCAATTCAACGTTTGAATGATGACTGGGAACGGAATAAATGAAAATTAAAAAAAACATCGAAGATAAAAAAATTTTAAAAGAAAAAGGAAGAAAAAATAAAATTCGATACAGAGTAAAATAGAGAAGATAAAAAAAAAAATGAAAACAACAAAAAACAAGAAAGCGAAAGACGCGATCACCTCTTTATTCCGTAGATCAGGCAACGAAAGCTTGAAAAATGCCCCCGCCTTTCGTGGGGGGATGAAAAAGATTGTCTTATTCTGCAGGTACCAACCGCGGTGGCGAAATCTTTTGCACGAATGTCTCTTACGTCAAAACGAATAGCATTTCAGAGTCCCGATTTGGTTAGCTAAAGCTGTTTACCTACTACACTGCTCGCCCACACACATACACAACACATTCAAACACAGAAACAGGCAGGCTAACCTACCTCTCGCTATCTTCAATCTTTCCCACCCCATGCAGCCACCCCTTCTTCTCTGGCTCATTCGCTATCCACGCCACCTGCGGATATATCTCTCCGCCTCTTATAGACCTAAATAAGACCTTCGATCTTTTCGCGTATTAATCATGCTCACGAGGATCCGACATACGAGAAAGAAAGAGAGAGAGAGAGAGAGAGAGAGAGAGAGGAAAGAAACTACACCGAGAAGAAGAAAGTCAATAAATATAGCGCAGCTTGAAGTTCGTTGATTCTTTCATCCTCGTTATTATACACTTGATTCTGCATATTTTTGGGGTGGTTTTAACTCGCACGTATATAATAAACATTAGCCAGTAATTTTTATACGCCGGGTCTCTCAAGTTCTCCGTCGATATCGAGATGTTGTAAAAAATGGTGAACAATAAGAGAGAAAGAAAGATGGAGAGAGAAGCGATGTTCAGAAACCGAGTGTGCAGAGGGTGGGGGAGGGTTTCGTGCCGAAGGGTCGAATGTCGGATTGGTCGGTTCTATAACCACTCGAGTACCAGTGTAAATATCGATGACGAGTACTCGGGGGTCTCGAACGAGCGGCAGTGCCATTAAAAAGTATTAAGAGCATTATAAAGCGTTAAAAAGCTCTAAAACCCGGCGCTAACACGTTACACCCGTTAAGGCTGGGAACGATGGTCGGCATAAATGCGGCCGCTGACTGGCTGTCTGGGTTCAGGAAGCGGAGGGATGACGGCGACAGTTGGTAAGGAAGTGATCCTCCGGGTGGTTCTTACCGTTACTTGTGTACCGAACGCCCCCGCAAAAACCATCCCCGATCGTGCCGAGGCACAAATTCCCTTCATTGCAAACCATCGCCATCGCGAATCGAACGTTCAGAGTATACAAAATTAACGGCTTTAACTCGTCTCTCTTTCTCTCTCTCTCTCTACTCTCCATCCCCCTCGACCACGTTCTATCCACTCCTAATCCCACGGGAGATGAAAACATATTCTACGAGGGTAAATATCGATCCCTACCCCTTACACTGTACGTACAGAGAAATCGTCCAAATGGTGAATCAAGGTTTTCCAGAATTTTTTGAAGATAGTCTTGTACACCTTTTTTTTCACTTTGATTTCATCCACCAAGAGTCAACTGGACATGTTCGTCTTTGCGGCTAAGAGAAGGAGAGGAAAAAAGAAACTCGTGGATTTAGACTTTAGAACTTGCCGATCTCACGCTGCAGGTTTTCCAAGTTTATGGAGAAGAAAAAGAATAATGTTCAATTGGAATTTCAAAATACAAATTCAGATTCGTGATGAACGATTTTAAAACCCTTGGATACCAATTACATGAGAATGTGATGATTTTTTTCATTTTCGATCCAGTATGATGGATCCAGGATTAGGTACATGATTTTAGAAGTCTGATGTTGGATTCGTTATCGGTGACCTAAAAAACTTCCGCCTAACGATTTTTATCGAAATCGGTATATTTTATGATTTTTTTTTTTTTCTTTACATCATATTGGAACGCCGTTTTGGATTTCACAATCTGACTACCAATTTTCATCAAAATCCAAATTTTTTTAGTTTTTCTTTCAGCTTATTGGATACGTAAAATTAAAATTTTGCAAATCAGACCTTAGATTCGTGACTGGTGACCCAAAAAAATCTCACTGAACCAACTTTCATTCAAATCCATTCATCCATTATCAAGATATCATTATTTTTATTTGATTTCTTGGAATTTTGTTACTAAAATAATTGAAAAAGTACCGAACCGATCAAATCCAAAATCTGATCAGTTTCAAGTTTGGAAAACTCACGTCGATTGAGACAAAAAAATTAATTGCATACGTACATACACACAGACGTGATAACGATTGGACGTGATTCTCTAAACTTCAAAACGTCGTGATCTAGTGAAAACTCAATTTTTGAACCTTGGAGCGATTACAATAACTTCATTTTTCCTACGAAAACAGAAAACCGTGGCGTTAATAAATAATGAAAACGAAAATCTCGACAGCAAGGTGACAATGAGGCGGATGATAAATCAGGAGATTTTAAATACACTCTGCAGGTATTTTGAGACTCTGAAGAAGTGCCAATTAGTCGGGAAAAAAACAGTTGGAAATTGACTCTGAGAGTAACGTAAAGTGATACGGGAATAAAATCACCTCCTAATTTATTCGTTCCTCCTACATTTTTAATGCATCGCGTCTGCTCGTCTAGACTGTGAATTTCTTACAAGTATCACCGTATATCACGAGGCTGAAATCAGTATCTTTAACGCAACGAAGCATAATGGAAAAAGTATTCATTAGCGCGCAATATCGAAATGATTTCCAAGGAATTGGCTTCACGAAATATGATTATATTTCTTTGCCATTACGCTTTACCAAAATTCAGACGATACCAAATTTGCTAAGTAACGATTTCAACAAGTTGTCAACATTTTTCATAAATACTTTATCAACAATTACCTACAATAGAATTGAGTGAAACTCTTCAATTCGGCGTTACTCAAATCCGGGAGACATGACAGCTGCAGTTCCTGCAAATCCAGATGCTTCTCGAGTATCTCACTTCCAGGGGGATGTTTTCCCTAGTAACGGTCGACCTACCACCGGCTATACAGCAGACGGGATGCATAGCCGCGATTATATCGCACCGCAAGCTGAGCTTGCAGCAAAGCCCAGCCTTCACCGGTAATATCAGCTCTGTATAAATATTTACAGTCTTACAGACGAGCCGGGTTTCAGGGCCGGGAATCGGACGTGTAAAAGTAACGAGGGAAAGACATTATTTGCCGGCATTTTAAACTCATTCATTTGTGACGTCATATGCGGCAGGAATTCGTCGAGGTGGAGGTTTTTCAACAAATATTGAATAGGATCGAATCCATTTTCACGATCTCTTCACAAGATACGCAGCAAACACTTTTGCGCTTCTGCGTGTTTCCCGAATCGGATTTTCGTGATGATTAAAATTCTTTTATATACGACGCTTGACAAATAAATAAGAGAATAATGTTAAAGCTCGGTAAATCGATTCTTCGTCGATTCTCGCAGCTGCTGCTGCTGCTGCTGCTGCTGCTGCTGCTGATTCACTTTTACGTCGTTGCCAATATTGGCGTGTGGATTCCGTATTTATTTTATATTTTAATTTTATCCTATATCCGTCAATCCCCTCGCTCTCGTATCGAGGCACGCCGTTCCGCCGAAGCAATTATATTCAAACGTGATCGAGGGAAGGATTTTCCACTTTGGAAATGAAATGTTGCCGCAAGTTTTTTATCCTACTGGATATCGTGATAGGAAGAAATTTTTAAATTTTTTTTTCGAATAACAAAATCACTCATCAAATCATTTCAGATCATATACCGACTTTACCAGACATTTAATCGATTTTTCTTTAGAAACATAGACGAAGAAAATTAACACCGAAATTGAGAAAATTGCAGGATTTTCAACGTTTTTATCAAAAGAATGGTGGCTTCTATTTTGTGAGTAAAGTATTTTCACCATTCGAGGCGTATCATTTGATATTTTCTTATTTCTTTATTTATTTTTATTTTTTTTTTTTTTCATCACCTCGTACGTCTCACTAAACTTTTTTCTTTCTCCTCTTCATTTAATTTTCCATTCATTTCTCAGTTGCGGTACAATTCTGTGTTGGTATACGGCTTCCATATACATAGATTTTTGATAATTATACCTGAAGCCTGAGAAATGATGCTCTGCAAAGTTGAGAAAAACAGACAGAGACAGAGAGATAGAGAGATAGATAGAGAGGAATTAATTATCTTACGCATGATTCAGGGGTAAAATTGGTTTTAATAAAATTTCCACAGATTTATTAACCCGAGATATGCGTATATATATATATATATATACATATAAATTATTTAGCTGCGGTAATTCTTCAAATTTTTCACCCTCTGATTAACGGAATCACGATTCATTTAGGTAGTGCAACGAATACATTACGCAAGCAGCTGCACGCGTGCCTCTGTTTCATCCGATGATTTGATTATCGTTGTCTGTTTCATCGTTGCGAATCTCGAGTGCTTTGTACCCCTTGCCAAAATTGGCAATACCCGTAATTGGAGTTCAGTTTGCGAAATTGCAGGGGGTTTGAAGGCCGCCGGGTTTTGAGCCGGGAAGAGAAGCCAGTGCGGCTCGAAAGCTTCCCCTTTAATTTGCAAACAGCGGTGAGGTACACCTACAACCTCTTCGTAGGTATAAGGTGCGCAGAAAGCCGCAGGCAGCTTCTTTTTAAGGGTATAAAACATCGGCGACTGACGGGGATGGAAAGTTGCTCAGATTTTTAAGTTATTAAGTAGTTTAATAATATCTCCACGAGTTTCCACTTATAAAGCGTGTAGAAAATGTCGAGCTTTTTTTATACGTCGTTTTTTTTTCTTGTAAACGTGTCTGACCATCTTCGCGCGTTTTTAACACTTTAAGAAAATTGATAAAATTCACGGCGGGGGAAATGGAAGCAGCCTCTTAGAGTAGTAAAAAGACGCCGGAGAGAGGGAAAGAGAGAGAGAGAGAGGGAGAGAGAAGGGAAAGAGGTGGGATCCCTTATTCGGATGCTTCAGCAAACTTGGCCTTAGCCTTTGACCATCTCAAAACTTCCTTACAAATTGAATCGCTGTATAATGAGGACAAGACGCTCAGCTGTTATAAGCGCTAATTTTATTCCCGTGATTCACGCACCTTCTTTATATAAAGGTCCCATCCACACTTGAACCAGCAGCAGCTAAGGCACTTTGATCTCTGTTTTAATATGCTTTGGGGATATCAATTGCGAGCCAGGCAATTAATTTCAATTTTCGCGAATACGGGAGACGAATTTGTGCGGTGATTTTCGGCGTCTAATCGCAATTAGCGAGAGACGATGAATCGAGAAATTTATGTTCACCCCCGTAGTCCTAGAAGTTTATGTGTGTTGTGACATTTTTTTCGGAAGATTTTCTTGACTGTGGTAAGAAGAAGAAAAAGAAAGAAAGAAAAAAAAAACTGATTATTTTTGCTTATTGTTCACATTTTGACAGCAACTTTTGTTTGTCGTGCGATTCTTCGAACGGCATCATATGTAATATCGATTATCCGAATGCACTGCGAAGGAATCACTGGCAAATCCATTGTTCCCGATGAATAATACGTTCTCCTACACGCTCGTCAATATCGGTGATCAAAGAGAGCAACTTTCATCGATGTCATACCGACGTGTCGCATAAATCATGCGCGTCCACGTGTTGATCGTGTTGGTGATCGTCAATGTTGATAGATAAACGGGAAGTTCTTTCATAATTTTTCCCCCCTACGGTGGCGTTATTGTATATATCTATACATCGTGGAATGTCGAGTGTTTCAATTGGACCGAAAGAAAGGTAGGCAGAGTAACGACGCATTTTTTTTTTTCTCCCAAATGTTTGTGATCTCAAATTTTACTCTCTTTTAATTTGATATATTTATAAACTCACAGCAAGTACGATTTTAATTTCGATTATTATAATTCACAGCGAACGCGTGTGATTGAAAGAATTCTAAGGAAAAATATCGCACATTTTTTCTTCTCTGTTTCCTTGGAAAATACAGTTGAAATCAGTTATTTACCCACCTCATGTAACAGCGAAGGGTGGCAGGACTCGGGGTTGGGAGTTCGGATTTTTTTCTATTTATCTTTTTCCTTCTTCCTCAGAGGATCCCCGCAATCTCGGGTCTCGCCGAATCTGTCAACAAAAAGGATTCTGATAAGGGAGTTTTCAATATGCTATCCCTTCTCACCGAGGATGGAGACACAGAGAATATGAGAGGGAGAGAGAGAGAGGGAGAGAGTCACGTACGCTTGCGCACGTGCGTGTCGCAAAAGCTCGGGTGATAAGATGCGACATATCCTGCAAAGCGGGACGAGCAGACAGGATACAATAGCTCAACCCATGAAAGATAACAAAGCTTCGAAAATTTTGTCTATAAGACAAAATCTAAACCTTGGAGGTTGTTTAGAGGTAGCGAATATCTTTTACTGACGTAAAGCAAAATTTTCAAAAATTTTTCGCTCCGCTACCAATTAAGGAATAAAATTTTCTATTTTTGATCGTCTCATCGTGGAATTTTTGATTTTGTGGCCAAACTGCGCTCCGCTTGGTGCATCGCGATAAATTTTTAGTGTTCGATATCTCCGCCTCGTTTCCTTCAATCCATTAGCGGAACAGGCTGCTGCGCAATTTCGTTCCTAAGCATAAAATACCTTAATACCGTTTTTTCCACCGAGTCACGCGCACTTTTCCCTCGCCGAGGCGGGGGTGGCGGGGCGGCAGCATCCTCGAAACCTCGAGGCTCGAAGCCCGAATCCCGCATGAATTAAACTAAAAGCTCAGCCAGCCGCTGAATTCCGGGTTTCGCGTTAGGAGCGGCAGCTGAGAGGATCGGCGAAAGCGGGGGGTGGAGGGGGGGGGGGGGCGAGAAATTAAAATGTTTATGAATAAAATATCAAGAGTTATCGATTATATCTTGAATGTGGCGGATGTCGGGGGCGAGGAGCCACGTGGTTTAAGCTTGCGAGCTTCGACCTCCGTCGCTTACTTTTGGAACACCAGCGACCTCTTCCAGCGAAAGCTGTTCCGGGATGTCCGATGTCGCTTTTCAACTTGACTGCTTTTTTCTTCACCCCCTGCCCGCCCGCCTCGCACCCTCGACATTCTTTTACGATTTTTCCTCCCTTTGCAGTACTTTAAACCAACTTTACCAACCGACCCTTATAACCAGCGCGTGAGCTTTACTCGAACCTTCTACGAAAGCTCCTCCGGAGGATCGAGTGTTTGTAATTTTATCCCAGAGAGAGAATGAAATCAAGAGAGAACGAGTTAGCTATGTTATATATAAGAGAGAGAGAGAAGAAGAAGAATAAGTTGGAAGGAGCTACGAGAGATTGGAGACAATGAGTAAATTCCAAGTGTCAAGTTCCGGCTTGTGTCTGGCTTTTGAAAATTTAAAACGCTTATGTTTTATCAAACAATAATTCTCACCGAGGCAAAAGTCAATGTAATCAAGTCGAAGTGATTTCGGAGGAATAAATCTAATCGATTTGTGGGAATCTTATTCGTCTACACCTTTTGGGGGAAAAAGGATTGGTTCAAGGCAGGCAATTAGAAGCCATGGAAAAACAATGCGCTTCGTCGAGTCAATATTTAGCTAGAATACGTCGTCACCCTGGACCCGTTTTCTTCCCGCTCGGGGCATGCAGCAGCCTCAGGGCTCGGGCCGTGTCCTAATTTGCGAGTTTATCTATTTCATCATCTTTGCAGCGGATGGCGCGGGGCTAAGAACGTGGTTGAGGGAGGTTGAGAGGAAAAAAGGCGAGAGGAACGTGCTGAGCGCGCGGAACTAGACGCGGAATTTGATTCAACGTTTAAGGGGATCGATCGATCGATCGATCGATCGAGGCCGCGGGCGAGATAACAGAGTTTCGTTTTTCCTTCACCGCCATTCCACTTTCGTATCGTATTTTCTGCTCAAATATTTTATATGACATTACGAATCCAAACTGGGATGTATTCTGATGTCTGAAGTAGCACTCGCGTGTATATCGGCCGCAGATGCAGTTGGGAAAGTGCCGCTTTCCCACTTTCTCGATCTTCATACTCCAAGAGGAGTAAGACGTGGCTGCAGGACTAAAGCTCCAGAATAAATACCTACTCGGCTATATCTTCGTATTTAAAGGAAGACGCCGACGTCGATGGTTTCCTTGGGAAAATCCCGTCACCGTCCATGTGTGCGATGTTATATCATACAGGAAAATTCACCCCTAAGAGCTAGAAATGGGCATGGGCGATGCACTTTAGATCCATTTTATGCACACGGATCGGTACGTCATCAATTTGCACAAAAGACTGAAAATGTCTTGCAAGTTATTTCTTCCACATGCACCTTGGTGCACTATAGAGTTGCGCAAAACAGCTACGCAACGTATCAAAGTGGACATTGCAAACAAATTTCTGCCTCAGGTGAAAAGAATGAGCGTAGAACGTCTGCAAAGAAATGCACAGACTTGACGGAAAATCTTGGAATTTTACTACTATTTTCAAAGACGAGATGAAACGCGGAGAGAAACTGCCTCGGATCGAAGGTCCTCGCTATTCACTGACATCAGAGGCTTGATAGAGAGTCGCATTCTCGTTCGCATCTTTGTCTCCTGTAGGATAAAAATTCGCTTTCTTGACATGATAAAAAGCAAAGTGCTCAGGGAGTAGGTACCTAGGTATAAGGTATAAGGTACTTGCCATACTCAGCGCGATGAGCGGAGCTGCATCAAAGATCCGGGCTGACATCGTCGTCGTCTTATAGCTTGAGTAGTAAAAGTTGAGTCAATTCCAGCATCCAGAAATACTTCGACCTTCCAGGGACGCTGGTCGAAATCGGTGGAACGGACGCGGCATGGTCGACGGAAGTTGAGAGTGGTCCAGTCCAGGGGTGGCGGGACGAGGGGCTACCCTACGGGAAATGAGTTTAGAGTTTGACTTTGGGTCTGAAAGCATTTGGTGCGACAAGAGGTTAATGTATTCCATGGGTCGATGGTCAGTGGTCGAGCTTCGACCTCGTGACATAAATTAAAGTTGAATTTTCGCCGCGGTTCCCACCACCATTCTCTCAAACTCACCTCCCCCCCCCCTGCTCGTAGCAATTCAACGCCCTCGTACCACCGGGCAAAGTGCGAACAGTATAGATGTTCATGTTTCTGTTACTGGTATGAGAAATTCTTGGTCCAGGGATGCTGACAGTTGCGAGAAAGAAACTGAAAATGGAGGAAGGAGACTCTGGCGCATTTCTCACACGGCTGTCATGACGTTGCGTGATCGAAAATTTATTCATTCTATGAATCGGTGAACGCGTAAATTCCATAACTTTATTATCCGTGACGTGGTTATTCTTTTTTTTTTTTTCTCCTCTCGTCTTATCTTCTTTTCTTTGGATCATACTGCAGACTGAAAATAGTTTCGAAGGGTATAAAGAATGCAGCGTATCCGCATTCCCGTGCTTGTAATATTTCTCCTCTGAACTTTGTAGCCTGTGTTTATCGAGTACTGAGAATTCTCTTTTCGGAATCTTTCGATCTCTTCGCTGTTGAGGAATCGAAGCAATTTACTTCACCCTAATTTTCTGTAGAAAACAATTCCGATATCGGACTGGACTCATCTCTTTCGCTTTTCGGTTCGTGATCGGAATATTCAGATGCTGGTTATCTCTACGTGGAGAAAAATGAATTCAGCTCACAATCTGACGCGAGATTAACGGCTAAAGGTTGTGAATCTTTACTGTCGATGCTTGTTGGCGTTTTCTCAAGAGTTGCCTCACTTGATGAACTTTGGCATGTTACTTTGATGGTTGCAATTTCCTGTCGGTACACATGAAATTTCGGATATCACTGCATGGCGAATTTGCATTTTGAATGTTGTCTAGTTTTTATCAAATGCCTTCTTTTCCGACAATGATACTCCAATTTGACGATCGTTCGTGAAACGATTTTTTTCGTCAAAGCGAAATGCAGGGTGAATATAATACGAAGAGAAATGAAAAGAGAATTACTCTCGGGGATAAAGAGGCTCGGTTTGAACTGCCTTTGATACTGTTCTTCTCAAGCGCCTCAGTTGCTCGAATGATATTAAAAACTCCTCCTCCCCCTACGCCTCCACATCTCACAATTATACCGCCTCGGCAGTGACGGTGGTCCATACTTGAAATTTTTATTTTTCGACAAACTAGTCGACTGTCGCAGGTATAACCAGGAACCGGGGACGTAATCCTAACAAGACTAGTGACAGCCTGTGGAGTAGGGTGCTCGTTGAGGTTCAATTAAATGATCCAAGTCCCTGATTAGATTTCACGAGGGTCCATTCGCGGTATTCCGCGAGGAGATATCTGCACGTCGGAAACAAGGTGAATGGACTTGACGGTGACGTCCAATGATTCGACGAAGTTCAGCTGTGGAGGTCAAAACTTGGAAAGGCAAATATTTTGAATGGCGGATGTATGCAAAAATAAAATAACGAAAGACGAATTGTTCGAGATATTGATTATTGAAAGTGTCACTTTCAAAATTCAACATTTCGATCAATCAAGCGATTCACAGATCTAAAAAAAAATTTCCTACAAGTTTATTTACCGCGTTTTGATTGTACGGAAAGGTTTTTAAAGACGTGTTCGCTTTATCGCACGCCAATCGCACTTCGTTCACTTCATTGAGTTGTAGCGAAGCCGTGGAATGTAATCGAGTATAAGAATCGCTCACCGCCGAGGTCCTTGGTCCATGGATTTCCGGGGCAGAAGGTAACCTGCAATTCGCTTGACCTGATTCTCGCCGAAACTCAGAGCCCAGCCATCCCGGACTTGAAGTCCTTGTGGTCCTCGTCGCTCTTCACGAATGCCCAACTTTAAATTAATTGTCTACATTTGTTGCGAAATTAATTACACTCGGGTTATATTGTTTCCTACGACTCTGCGTGAGTCCTGGCATTATTGGCCCGGGTCTCGAGCTTCTCAGGCCGGTAACTTGGGGTGTCTGTCCTCGTCAACAGACGGATGAAACTTAGTTCACGGAGAACTCCGAGATCAAGACGCTGCGAGAGAGAGAGAGAGAGAGAGAGAGAGAGAGAGAGAGAGAGAGATAGTGTAAACCGAGGGGTGTAAACCCTTTCGCTCACTCCTCCGTAGTCTTCGTGGAAAGTGGATCGATATTTCACGTCCACGAATAGGTGAAACAAGTAGAAATCCCGACACCCTTACGTCGTTCAATAGTATCAGAATGAGGACACCGCGACTTTTCAGACTGGTTATATTATCGGCGGATTGAGAAACAGTCCATAAAAGTTTCTGAACTTGAAGTAGAGACTTGGTTCCACCTTAGCGAAGAATAAGAAGAAAAAGAAGAAGAAGAAACTCAGTCTTGTAAGCGGCGTTGTCATTATACGGTTTCAGGTTGAAAAGGAACGGCGGTTTTTCATTCTGAGCTCGGTGTAACGGAGCCAGGAGAATAGCTGCGTTAAAATTGCGGCGAATGTATTCCACTCTCGGATCGGGGATATTGGAAACGGAGATTGGCGATGTGGGATCAGGGAGCGGGTTGTGGATGCTGAGTACAATAACGTATCCATACCACGAGCAATGGAGACGTCGAAGGCCACGCTGAGTTCCGGTGTGGGGAGGGGAGGGCAAGTGGGCTACATACTAGGTCAAGTATTTTCGCGGATCGACGGATCGGAGGATTTCGGTGCATTCACTTGTCCTATGACGAATTCGCAGCGTCTGTCCATGCATTTCTACCTGCCAACTCGAATGCAGTAGGTATTACGTACCTACTACCTACGAGACATTTCCAGCGAGGTTGGATTAAGCACGTGACGTAATCACCGCTAAGGGTTCACCTCCTATTTCCCAAAGGATCGGGCCCTCGCATATACGGGGTTGTTACGTCGCTGTGTGCCGGCTTGTGCTTGTCTTAATCAACCCTAAAATGAGACAAGCAACGAACAGCACGTTTCCCGTCACACTACGAGGCATCCTTTTGGGCTACGGATTTTTCATCTATTCATTTTGTATTTATATAATATTTTGCACTTACATTCTCGAATAAGAAATTTCATGGTGATTTATTGATAAGCCAAAGGAGAAAGGATTCAACCATACAATACTGCGGCATGTCTACCAATTAATCCGTAACAAAAAATATGTTGGTATCTCTGAATTCAACAAAGATCGTTTTAGACAATGAACTTAAAGAGTTTCAGTACCACTGTTGAAATCCTTGGTTTTGCGATATTTGTTGGATTCTTTTGACGACTGTTTACTCGATTAAAGACACCTTATACATCCTCGACGGTGTGGGTGCAGGACGAAGGAGATCAGGATGATGGAAGCGATGAGATTCTGAATTCTTTACAGGCAGAGTATACATATGGATACGTACGACCTGCTGAGTCCCAGCCGTTGTGACGTGGTTGGGAAAAAGAAGAAGAAGATAGAAAGAAAGCAGGTGGAGCAGGAAGGATCAAGGAAGGTGGCGAAGGTTCCGAGTGAAAAAGGACCGCCGGCTGAGTCCGGTTGAAGGGCATGTTCCCGGTAACGGATGAATATCAAACGACAGGTCGACGAGGTGGGTGGGATTTTAAAAGCGGGTGAAAAATCTGCAATTCAATAGTATCTACCTACCTACTGTGGTTCAAGTTTTTCTCCCGAGGTCCTTATTCCATTCGTGGAAAACGCGTGCGCCTACGGGATATTAGAGGTACTCGCACGCCCGACCATACACCATATATTCGTGTCGATAAAATTGTATACCTCGTCGACGATATAAGAAAGACGACGAAGACGTCGCTTTCGAGTAACAAGTTTATCCCGCGTCTAAATCCTTCGGGATGCAGCGCTAATCCTCTTACTCGAAGGATACACAGACGAGATCCGATCTCGAACGGGAAGGAGCCGAGATACAAATTTTTATTTTCACATTTTCTACTTTTATTTGATAAATTTTCAACAAATTTTCAACCCTCCCAAAGAATCTCCGCGTTTCTTTCCCTTCATGCGCGACAGAAGCGGTCTGAGAAGCCCAAATCGTAACTCGATGTATTTCTTACACCTGAAAGCTCACGGATCATCGAATTACCCGGCAAAGCAATCGCGAGATTCAACTTTGCGAGAAAAATGGCGCGCGATAACACGTGCTAAAATTTTTGCTATGGGGATAAGCTCAAGTTTTTCCTCTTGGACCGGTAGATATATGTCGTTTTATTACTTTTACTGCACATTGTGTACATTGTATGTACACCTGCGGAGTACATCACGTTTCGCAAGCACACATTATATTCACCCGTGGAAAGTAGGCAGGCAGATACGAAATAGCCGGACGACTGGCTGCTCCTGCACGAGGGATGAGGGATGAAGGATGATTCTACGTGCCGTGACAGAACACCGTGAGAATTGAATATTTATATTTCTATTCCAGAGTTGAATAGGCTCGAGCTTTTTCCTCTCACTCGCTTCCCAAACCCTCTGACCTTACGGGGCGGAAAAGGAGCGGAAGTGATGTTTAAACTTCAAAATCTCACGCGAGTTAGATTGCTCCAAGGTTGATTACCGCTCACAATTAACGGCTTGCAGACACTCGTTTTGTCAAATCACATCATTTTCAACCGTTTTACGATTAGTTTATGCTTTTGCCATTTGACGTTACTCAGAGGTTTTTTAACCAAAAATCTTGTGAAATATATTTTCTTACTTAATTTCCTCTCGACTAGTGCCGTCAACCTTCTTCACGTTCCTTCTTCACCGCCATTCGATGAGTGTTGGAACGGCAAAGGCCGAAGTACAATTTTTCCTTAGCAGTCTAATAGCCTTTCGTCGCGGTGGATATTGACGATTGGATCGCCCTCTCATCCCCCACCCCCACCCCCACCTCTACCTCTGACGCCTGGAGAGATTTTATTCATTCTTCATTTTTTCTTCTTTTTTCCTCTCTTCCGCGTTTCTCGCGCAACTTTCTCGCAACCGTCCAGCAACAGCAGTCACAAGAACCGTTCGTTCGTTCGTTCGTTCGTTCGTTCGTTCGCCCTCTGGCTCACACAAATATTTAATCCGAAGGCAAATTGACGCGAAACGCGCGCTTGGCCTCCGGAATTAGATGAAAAATTCAGGCTCCAAAGAGAAGAGGACGAAAAGGAAGAAGAGAGATCTCGTGCTATGGCATCTCGACGGGGATGAGGAGAGGCTTCTTCGGCGCTCTCGGTTCGCGTCAAATCCTCATCTTCAGGGATCCTCATTTACCGCTGTTACTCTGCCGAATAAATTTTGCATTTTTCCCTTTCCAAATCCTCCGCTGTCCGTAGCGATACGTTACTTTCGTTCGAATATACCGCCAGTAACTAAAAGGCGGAAAACTTTAACCAGTTATAAACTAAAATTGTAAAAGATTCTCAAGAAAAAAAAAACGATTTCACGTCAACGAATAACGATCACGAATCTTCTTGTTAAAAATTTTGAAAATTCAACTACTAAAGCAATAATTTCTCCAGCTCGAGATACTGAAAGGAATAAGTCTCCTGCAGACGACTCCAATGAAAAGGTTGTGCATTCTGTGTGTGGATATAGTGGATCGTTGAATTGCGCGCGGCTTACTTATCTCATCCGCAATTTATGGTGAACCTCCTTCTCGTTTCTTTGGTGTTGTACATGTGTATGCATATCGTGCACGGTGCAGCAGCCAAGCTCGAGATATCGGGGCGGGAAAAAAAAGGAGGGTAATGTTCGTCGGAGGTGACGCGGCATTCCTCCTCCTCCTCCTCCTCCTCCTTCTCCTCCTCCTCCTCCTCCTCCTCCTCGTAACCCTGGAGGTCGAAGCTCCCCGAGGAGTAGGCAGGGGGCGCCGGGACGTCCTCCGCATTTCAACATCCAACGGGACTGCGTCTATCTCGAAATCTTTTGTACCTATCAGCCTATCCGCAGATAACCGGGACACTAGCTTTTCTCCGTGAAACGTTGCAGGGCCGGCTAAGCTCTGGAAGAGATATGCGGATTAGGAAATGCTTATCGTCGCGTCGCTTTTTAACACCCTGGATGGCTACTATCCCTTTACGGCGTCATCCCTAAGGACAAATCTAGTCTTTAGAGTTGGCGCGATACTCGAGCTACTATGAGGTTTAAATTAACTTTTGCTGCGCTGTAATTTTCTTACACTGTATACGTATTGTTGTATTATAATATTTTACTAATACTCTACGAATAATTTTAGCGTAAAATTTTTACCCGAAATTGTAATAATTTCTTTAGTTTAACACGTTGTTTTTTTTTTTTTTTTTTTTTTTTTTTTCAAATTAAATATGTTAATACAGTGAATCTCTTATACTTTTTTCTCTCAAGTTATTAATCGGAACTTGGTGATAAATATAAGTTGCAGGTGAATTTTTTTTTCACAAATTTCGAAATTCTATCCGTAATTTTGATGTCATTAATTATTACCACACTCGCGGAACTCCCAATTATAATGATCATCTACTCGATCCAATCACTCGTTGTCGTCAGCCGAGAATGAAAAAGAGTTGAATCGCATTTAGGAGATCTTATATGGCTAACAAATTCATATAAAAAAGTCCTCATGTTAAATTTGACAATTTCTCCAATCTACAAAGACAGACATCATTCCCATTCTTAGTACACACCAATCTATTATCCACCTTCCTTTGCTCACTTTCTAATTAAGCTAGCTCAAAAGCAGCTCTCAAGTACTACGAAAATCTACCCCATACAAAAAAAAAAAAAAAAGCAAAACACACACACACACACACACACACAAGTCATTCATCAGTCTATTACTTTATTCCATTTATTCCAAACGATCGTCAGATAAGTCGGATTGGATTTGCTCAATGCGATGTAAAAAATATGATATCGGTATGTGTAACGCATATGTTGAAAAGTCTGAACTAAAATTCGACTGATATTTGAACGTTGAGGTAAACCGGTCTTTTCATAAGCCCGAATACGCTGCACATGCAGAATGCACATAAGTAGTTGCACGTTCTAAAAGAGGGACAGGTGAAGGGGGAAGGGGGAAGAGGAAAGTGTACCACGAGACGGGGCGGTGAGGGTGGCTCTGAATTTCCGACTTTGGATCCATCGAGTGAAATAGCACGACTGGCGTGGAAGTAGCGATGACGTTATCCTATAAATCTCGGAGTCGTAGCTGTTGGCAGTGCATCGAGTCGGTTCAGGGTGCGATGCAGACGAGAACTGGGCCATGCAACGCGCGCTATCGATGCATCCGGGTGGAATAGCGACGCCACCCCCTCAAATCGCGCCCTCGGAATCCCCGAATGCGGGTTCCACCCCCTTCCACCCCCGACATACCTTATCTCTGTTCCTATATATGTATACGTAAATATAACGTGAAATCCGCGGTGGAGTTGCCTCTTTGGTTTCGAAAGTATTTCGACCTCTTATAAATTGTATAATATTTGATTTAACAATTCACGCCTCTAACAATAAGTGATTGGTTTTAGTTTGATAGATAATGAAATCCCACGTTTTTTGTATATTGATGTTTTTAAAAAAACTTCTGTAAGAATTTATATTCCACTTTCAGAGATCCGAATTGCACAATTGATATATCTCGATGTTTTGCTATTGTGAGGAATGATTGAAACAATTTTCGATTTTTCTTCGTTTTGCAAAAAATTTAACCCGCTAAAATGAGATTTTAACCACGCGGCGAGTTAAATATTACTATTGTTACTATTGTTATTTTTGTTATTTCTATTTGACAATATTTTTCATGCCTTTAAACACGAGCCACACTCTCGTAGAGTGAACTAACCGAGACGACGACGATGACGACGACGCGACGCGACGCGACGACGGTGGGGTTACTCTACGGGTATAATAATGTGCGAGAACATTCTCTCGTTATTATACCTACGGACGATAATTTATTCCAGCTAGTGTGTCCAATTAACGAAGTGGATGTACTCTCCCTTGAAATGGACAATTTCCCTAAGTGGATACGGCCTGTGAATAGATGTGTGCCAGAACCTGACGTACTGACACGAATATGCGATGTTATACGTATATACTTGTGCATGGATTTCATACGCGAGGGTTTAACACCGTCTTATATATATATACACACATATGTATATATAGACATACGACACACACACACACACACACACTGTGCTTCAGCCACGTTGCCATATTCCAATTTATTCAATCAATCGATCTACTGTTTATACGCCCTCCGGTATCTCGCGAATTACCAGATACGCGAGCGAATAATACCTACGTAGGTATCCTTCGTCCTCGTGCGTCGATCGATGCCACAGGAAATTTTATCCAACGTCATAATCCAAGCGAAACGAAAGAGAAAAAAATGAGGTAAAAATCGCTTTATTTTACCTCCGGCAATTGTTGGTTGTATAAAATATTACGTGAGTATAAGTTTTTATCTTTTTCTTTTTTTTTCTTTTTTCACTAGCTCCAGAAATAATCTACGCGGTTACGGAGAGTTGCGATTAATTTTTTAAACTCGATTTTACCGTCGATCATAGACCGTATCTCATATAATTTACATAGAGTATAGAATTCTTGGCACGGTGAGTTCTACACTCGATATTAGAGTATTTTTCACAGGGTGGAAAAAAAATAATTGCGATTAAATATAAACACCCAATTCGAATGATTATGCCGTCGAGCGTGGGTTTGAATTGTTTACGAATTGTGATGGTCATGTTATTTGAAATAAATGCACAATTTATTTTTAGACGTATAGAAACGTATACCACGTAACTCACTCTCCGAATCAAATTCTCTTCAGTCCTTCTTTTGACTCTTTGATGGTCTCTGTAAATCGTTACAGAATCTTAAACATGACTTTTGAATTCATCATTCGGAAGATCAGTTGTTCTGGCAAACGTTTCCCACTTTATAATATACGTACCTATTGTACATACCGATATAGTATATACTTTGCAAAAGCATCATCGCCCCCCCTCCCCCCCCCCCCTCCCGCCGCTACGTCGCCTCGCCTCGCCTCGCGTACTTTCCTACGTCCGGTTTTAGTTGAAGCTATACGCAACAAACTCCGGTTACGAGAACAACAGACCAATCTGTCCTCCAAAGTTTCACCGGGAACCGATCCACCCTGCATCGGTATGGGTTGAACACGTACAGAAGTGTGGGACAGACGCAGGGTGAGTGTGCTTCTATACCTATATATGCACGTACGTAGACGTGGCGTCGCCTTTCTCTCTTTCTCTCTCTCTCTCTCTTTCTCTATTTCTCTCTCGGCTACCGACCTGCAGCATCGCGTCGCCTACATTTTACGGCAGGTATCCAACATCGTGGGAGCGTGAAACTAGGGGATGGAGATGATGACACGGTTATACACGACGACCTTTGACCCCGGGTCAATTGCGAGGGATTATGCAACATGAGCGAAGGAATTTCTGAGACTTCTGCATCACGCTTCACGCGTATTACCTTTACGATGTCAGAGAAATGTTGTTACGTCGTATACTTCGAGGAAGTCTAGCTCCTCGTCTCTCTTACAATACTGAGGTATAGTTCGATCGTGAAAATTTGTTGATTTTGATAAAATGATTCTGAGTTTTTAATACTGATAAGAGGAATTAATATCGATCAGGTACGCTGAATGCAGAAGGATACCTTATTGTTACTGATGAGTAGAAGAAATAGATTTTCAGTTATTGTCCGGCTCTTTCTTATGTCAAATGTGAAACTTGTATTTCTGCACATTTATGACAAATGTTATGATTTAAACTGGAAGAAATGGCGAGAACAAGAAGATTATTGTAATAATTTAATTGCGAGTATAATCGACGAATGAATTTGTAACCGCAGGATAACAATGACTTAAATACAATCCGGCAATAGATGACTTATTGTTAGTTTAAGTATAACACATAAATATTTGCATAAGAATTTGCAAGATCGCCTCTCTTGCGGCATCGCAAAGACGACGTCCATACGGGTTTGAGTTTAGAATTTGTACACCGTTGATTTATTACTCGAGAAAGTTCCGGATCCTAGTTTCGCAGACTTTGCGCGTTATATATATATGTATATATATGTATATATGTATACGTATATATTTGTGTGCGCAAATCGCGTGTACTCGTTTGTACATACACATGCACACACCCATGTGGCTATGTCAAGTCTGCGACTGTGTAAATGTGGAGAATTTGTATTTTTATCTTTGGAAAATAAAAAGAAGACCGTACAGAAAACTCTAGGCCAATAGTTTTGCACGAGGGATTGGCTCGGCAATCCGAAAGACATAATTCACCCGCTATATAGCATCCTTGATATATGGATGGTCGCGTCGAATAGCCACGAGTTCTGAGACCTTGCCGCTCCTTCCGTCTTTCCCCCACCTCCACCCCCACCCCTCTCAAACCTCATCCCTTCGGAATGAGGGCCGCAAACAGAAACAAAGATACGATTTATGGCGAGCCACAGAGTTGCAGCTTGTTCCAAGATCCAACCGATTTATAATGTTCACCGAGATGTTGTGGCACAGTTCGCACGAATCGTCGTGTGAAACCAAGGAATCTTTCGCCAATTTACTTGTAACTTTACAGCAAGCTCATATAATTTTTTTTCTTTTTTTTCTTTCATGCATTTATTGTATCGTTCAAAGACTTCTTTTTTGTTACCTTTGTGCCGTTTTTAATCAATCATTTGCTTATTTTTGAGAGAAAGTATCATTTATCACTAAAGGATTATATCAAGTATCAAGTGTACTACACAACTGACGAACGAAATGAAGTTAACAGTTGGCGAAGAGGTTGGAAAATTTAACTTAATTGTTTACACGGGACAGGCGGATGAGAACGGAGAAAGCAATTTTGGGATGATCGTAAATTATGGGAGAAATCGCAGGCTAAGAAAAATCTCCAACCCCCCCCCCCCCTCCCCCCAATTAATCAGCTATATTTCGAATGGTTTCTGACGTAGGATGAAATTTGCTGAAAGCAGGACTTGATGGGCGATAAAATATAAGAAGGAGGTGAATAATATTACTTATCTTCCTGCGCCGCGTCTGCTCCTGACTCGAAATAATTAATTAGTATCCGGCACTTCCGGTGCAGGTCTCCTCAAATATATACGTCAACTATGTATAAGTACGTTATCCGTATACACCGTGTATGTATGTATGTATATGTATAACGCAACTAAGACCCCCGTGAGGCCTTATGAATATTGCGCCCTTATTAGCCATATACGCAGGACACGTCAAGTAGTTCCGCGAAAATTTATACACCTCCTGTAAATTATACCAAACAGCCGGTGGTTATGGTTATACGTATGTATATGTATATCTATATAGATATACCTAGCTGTAAAAACGGAGAAATTTGTCGGCAGAGTATCAGTTTGAAAAAGTGAATACTTACGATCATTTGTTTTACATTCATTAGTCTTCATCCACCCTTCACCCCCTCCACCTTCCTGTATATATATATGTACCTGTAAAACCGTCGACGACGGCAGGTCACCCCTGTAGAAAATCTGTTACGTAACTTTGGGAGACGAGGAGAGGCGAGTAGGTGGAGACTGGATGAAAAAAAATGTCAGGCAACAAATTGCGCTTTCGCCAAATTAGAGTCCATTTTCCTGCAGCGTTGTTTCATCGTTCTTTCTGTCTTTCTTTTTCTTTTCTTTTCTTTTCCTTACTGTTTTTTTTTTTTTTTTGTTATCTCTTTCATCGTTCAGGTATAATTTATTCTCTGCGTAGCGTAAGCGAGGAACACTTGCACGTAATATCGAAGGTGCAATTCGAGCTCCGATATCGCAACGTGTCGATCCAACGTCGATAATACAAAGCAATAGACATCGAATTGGACCTTAATGTCGGAGGCTGCGAAGCCGCAATCAAACCCGTGACGTCACGAGACCAGATCCCGGAAACAGTGGACGGTTGAAGCGAAGCCAATGCGATCCTAATTACCCTGCAGGAATGGCCTGGTCTCGCCTGCAGGATTTTGCAATCTAAACGGTGATCTAAATCGCCCAATCAGTGCCCGTCATTACTATCCACACGTGATTTAGTACAGGAGCAACGCGTTTCTCACGCGTCGCCATTGTAGAAAGCTTCGCGATAGCCCTGATAGGCTCTAATAGGAATCAACCCCGTGGCGCCTCAACCACCACCACCACCACCACCACCACCACCACCACCATCACCCTGCAGACCCATCCCATAGCCGAGACCCAATTAATCTGCGGTGTTTGGTAAACCGGTTGGTAATTTCACTCCCTGTGTAATACGCGCGTTTTGCCTCTCTCATGGGCGTCGTAGATTTTAACAAAACTACTTCCCACGGGAATATCGACTGGACAACCTGCCAGCCACATTCTGGATGTCGTTGATCTTTCGTTTTTTTGGATTTCTTACTCGTATGTTACCTACGACCAGTATTATTTATTCGATTTCTTTTTTTCTGCTCTCAGGTAAGCTCTCACAGTGATTTCTATGGAGGAGAAGGAAGAATTTTTTGGTGAGATTTAACGATGTTAATTTATTTTCATTCGAACCTCTCCTGATATTTTATTCGTGGACCTCGTAAGCTGTCCACGTGACTTATGTCGTAGATGTGCATTTTTACGATATTTGCACTTATTTCTTATACATATATATGAGCCATGATTCGCTCGGAATAACGCTCGCTTATGTCAAATGGCTTCTGGTTTTATTACTCGTCGTGTTTGCACACTCCCAAGAAGATGTCTGCGCTGCGTGAGCTGTCGCACATTTATGTACCTACCGACACCCGGGGAATCCTCGCTGCGCAAACATCACAACAGTTTCTATAATCGATTTCAGTCGCGTCGGGATATTCCAGACAGAAACCATTCCACCTGCGGACAGGTATATGAGTTATGATTATATTGTATTACAGCGGTAGCCGGATATTTGTCAAAAATATAACTTGGCTAAGTTATCTTATCGTAGTATCTTGTTTTCAAAGAATACATGGGATAAAAAAATTCGCCGATTAATGTCAAGAGCATAAATTTAAGGGACCTTCGAGTATAATTGATCAGAAAAGAATTATAAAAAAAAAAAACTTTCGAGCAACTTTAACGCCTGCAACAATTGCACGTCGAAAAAGAAAAAGAAGAAGAAAAAAAGCGGGGAAATGGAGGTGTTGAATCGCGGAAAGCATCGCGTTATAAAAGAAACTGAAAATATCGGCCTAGAAGCGTTATAACTCAGGTTGTAACATTCGGTAAACTGAATATCAAACTGCATACGGTGTAAGGTGAGAAAGCGTGAAAGTGTATTGAATGTCTAAAATATAGATGAAGAAAAAGATAGCGAAAGGAGGATGAAGAGTTGATGGAAAACACGAAGGCGGAAGAGGAGCAATTGGATTGCCTTCACCGAGGCAATCCTGGTTTAGAGGGTGCATCGATGCAGGGGGGGGAGGAGGGGGTGAAACCGGCCGAAGCTCTGCTCGGAAGAGCTCGGCGAGCTTGAATCGCCGCAAGGCAAAAGCCTCTCAGGGTAATTGTCTGTAAATGATATATCGTCAGGGGCCTGCGAGCAGGCCGCGGGATCAAGTGACAATTACTACCGCTTTTCTCCCGCTCTCTTTCTCTCTTTCTCTTTCTCTCTCTTTTCCGTTTCCTGCGGGACAATGACGTGTGCCCTTCGCAACCGCGAGCTTTGATATGCCTTCCTGGATGGGATAAACGTTCAAATCCCTCTCGCTGCACAGCGAATGCAAATGGTGTTGTTTTTTTTTTTTTTTTTTTTGTTATACAAAGCGTTTTGTGGGTTTCGTATCGCGCATATTTTCGAACTTCAATGTCTTTGTTGAAATCATTTGTTACACTTGGAAATTGAATCGTCGGTGAGTGGCAACAATGGAAGGATTGGAGGTTTTTCATTTCATCACCGCGGTACGTATATGCATATACATATAAATGTGATGGAAAAATTCCAGCGAACAAAAGACGTGCGATAACATGTGGTTGAGGATGGGAGGGAAAAAAAAAGAAATAAATAAAAAAAAACGTCATAACCGAATCAATTTTTGTTGAAAGTTAATCAAGTTGAGTGGTTCGTCGTTTCACCACGAGCGGCCATGCAACGAATGGTGTTTTCATCTCTGTTACATTTTACGTTTCCGTTGTATGCCGACGACGCGACGGTAGGAGAGAGGAATTATTTCCCGCAGATCTGCCCGTTCCGCATTATCACGTTTATTCATTTTAACGCCTCGGTGTTTTCCTCCCATTTTTTTTTATTTTTTTATTTTTTGCGACAAATTTTAATCATCTTTTATCATTTGCTGATTCTTTTTTGCTACAGTTTTTCTCAACGTTTTTTATTCCGCCTCTGCATCAACGCGTCGTCGTCTTTTTTTTTTTTCTTTTCTGTTTTTACGATACATACATAAATTTTTACCTCTGCGCGCCCTTCTGTTTTTCTTTGTTGTTGTTGTTGTTTTTTTTTTTTTTTTCTCTTTATACGCTTTTAACGCGAACCCCTTTCGCCTGCACTGATGTATCAGGCTCCATTCAATCAGGGCATCTTGTTTTAAGCCCGGCTACAAACCTCCAACCTAAGCGCCAATCATGTCGACCCGAGCTGATAGATGGTGCCGATTCACCGTAAAAGGATACCCTTCTATCGTCCCGTCGTTCCATCGTCTTATCCGCGGATCGGTGGATCACTGGATCGAGAAATTGTGATGCTATCCTGGTATTCTATTCGAGCTAGGCTACTCCGGCTCAATGACGCAGGGCTTTTACTCACGGCATGCATGCCAAGGGTTATCAATTACACCTAACCCACCCCTTTATAAACTTTAATCTTACGTAGACGCAACTGATCATTTTGCAGGCAACGTGGTTTTCAGTCGAGAGTTAACAGTGGATGGAAAAGATTCAGTACAATAAAGCAATCGGTTCGATGATCATACCAGGATCCATTTTTGGGCCGTCGTTTCTTTTTTTCAATCCCTTGTAAAAGCGATTTTTTAATCGTATTTATACATCGTTTCGTTTTTCAATACAGCTTATACAAATACTACGAATTAGCATGTCATTTAGACAAAATAAGGGTGGGATTGAAAATGTGGAATGGTTGGAAGAAAGAAGGACGTAGCAGTGTAAGATTTTGAAAATCGCGAATACTTATTTTATAACGTAGAAAATCGAAGGATAGAAAAGTTCAAACGTATAAATAGATCGACGTATAGAAAACCAAAATATGAAATCGACACGATAAATGAGAATATTGACTTCTTTAATTATCTCTCTATTTCTGTTGAAGACTGTACACTTCGACTTTCGGGATTACAAAAAAATTGACGAAAACAGAATTTTTCATATCTCCACATCTTCACCCTCAACTAAGAAAAATCAAGTACACCTTTGGCCAAAAACCATTCAACTCGAAAGACCGGAAAGAAGCTCCGACGCGAAAACAAGGGATCGACAAACCCCCTGAAAATAACGAATAAACAAAGACATAGTCGATAATCGAATTCGGTAGACAATCGACCTTGCGAACCGAAGTTTCGGGCAAGAGCTTAAATTCGTTTTGTAAGCCTCGATAAAATAATCAAGCGTAATAGGCGACCCACGTAGTCGATTCGCAAAGGCCGGAGCATCTCGTGGGCCGGGATGCTGCGCTGGACCGTGAATTTTGTATGTCGGATCGGGACTCGGACGGATGAGGCCAGCGGGAGTGCTTTGCAACGCGAATAACGCGGCGGCAGCGGCTCGAGCTTGCACGTCCATTGTGTCTGACTCTGGACTTTGGCCGACCACATCTAGCTTCTACTACTGTGGCCGCACAGGCTCGGAGCTTTACAATCACGCAGAACAAGCGTAAAGCCGAGCTTCGAGAGCTTTATTTGCCCTTGCTTTATTTTTCGACTCCGGGTCCATTTCAAGGTGATATCGATGTCATACTTTTGACTGGGAGATGCTGCTGCTACGATATGCATAGGAGGTTGTAATCTCTTCCGGAACACGGATGTTGTACGGACATCTAGGCAGGTATGAGGAGGAAAACTTTAAGCTATACGAAACTGTAACACTCTACAGACCTTCGCACACTCGCGATCTACTAAGCCGGGCTTCTACTTCGTCCTGTTTGTGAGCTTGCGTTGTATAAGTAGTTTGCAATATGCCCCGATCCACGTATTCCACATCCTAGTACACCTCGTGCATAAAATCACTGCTGATCCCCCTCGGTTCTCACCCTCACCCTCACCCTCGCCAAGACCGTCTATTTTCCAACCCCTATATGTATATATGTATATAGCTCTAGACGCCTGGCTTAATTTATTTTACAATTAACCGGCGGACTCTCTACCTTCGACGAGATAAATTAATTTGCATGAATAATTGGACGGGTATCGATTCACCGAAATGAAAAAGCTTCCGGGTACAGCTTGCAGTGAATTACTTCCGTTTTACCCTCGGACGGCGATCTCTTCGTTTCTAGAGCTTATCAGGGATGCTATGTATTTACAATTTTTTCATAAACGATCCACTGATAAACATTGTGATGTTTTTTTCACATTTTCATAAGATGCTGCGCAGTTTTTGCTCGCCTTTAAATACAGCCAGCCTTCGCGATGATACTGGGAGAGTACAAATTACCGAACGGTGACCAAGCTAAGCTTCTTCCAGCGGAGACGTTAATCGTTGGAAAATATGTGACCAAAGGAAAGAAGGGAGAAGCTCGTTCGTCTTGGGCAATCCGGTTTAATCCAACCGTCTGCCAGGCAGACGGAAGCTGCTAGCCGGTGTCGTTTTCCAATGTTGAAAATAATTTTTATCTCTTGAAATCCCTTCTCTTTTCTACCCAATAAGACGGCCATAATTTATCATGATGCCAAAATGTTCTCGACTATATTGCAAAACCGCAACACACCGGATGCTGCTCGACACCAAAAGCTCAAAATTGCGTTATTCACGTCAGGCAAAGTTCTGGTTGCCTTCTACGTAGGTATAAGTGCAGTCGTGTTGATTCCACGGTACAATTAGACAGCAGACGACGACGGTGCGCCTGGCTTACTGGTATGGCCGACGTACAGTGGAAACAAGCTTTGCTTGATTGGCTCGACTTGACGAGGTGATCCGTCATTTACAGGCAATTACTCGTAATGGCGGGCTCGGCTTAGGCTCGGCTTTATCGCCAGCTGACTGCACTCAGCATTGAGCTTGCAGGTTGCTCGAGTCCCGCGGCAGTTTCACTTCGGAGAGGGACTCGTTCTGCTGAAATCCATCCCATTGTGCGTATATGCTGGAAAAACGAAGAACCCGTCGAGAAGCTGTTATCTTTTGAAAACGGGTGATTTTGGTCGAGGTTGTTGATTATCATGGACCGACCGCGAACATTCCAACTCTGAGAGATTTGTGAGTCCCCGATCGAGACGCTACTCAGCTTCGTAATTTGAATTATTCAAATACCCTCGAATGGCTTCATCCCCGTTAGGTACCCCGCGCGGTGGCCAAAACTTTTCTTCCCATTTGCGTCGTTGTCGTTGGGGGACGTTGACACACTGAACTCGGTTTGTGTAATTGAAAGGGAATTCCAATGGCGCACTTCGTCTCAATAATAACGCGAGGGAAAATCCAATGATGAAATCCGGAATTCTTTTTCTTGTCAAAGTTATTTGCCGAATGGTGGGACGTGTGAAGGGTAACCGGAGAGCTTTTAGCCCCTGAAGCACCGACTAGTGGCACTTCGAATCTCCTCTGAACATGGGACGCGCGGATATCGGCGAAACGTTTTCCAGGTAGAATATCGCCTTGTGCCCACTATGCTCCATAGGAGACATTGGTCTGCTGGTGGTGGTGGTGGTGGTGGTGGTGGTGGTGGTCGCTCACATGCGACCGGGTTACGCCAGAAGGGGTGAAGGACGACGACGACGACGAGGGACGAGAGGGAGCGCATCGTCGACACTTTACTTTGTAAACAACGTCCTCTCCCACCGATGTTTTCATGCTTGATGAGAGTTTGTGGAGTAGAACGGCTACACCCAGCAACCGCCTGACTGACACCCTTATGACGTCACGGCCTCGTCAATGCTCAGCTTTTGATCGACCCCCCGTGAATTCTAATCCGTCATGCGAGTGCGTCGAGTGTTTGCCGAGAAAGAGATATTATTTTCCACAGCTTTGAGAGGAATTTTCACTTCGTATTCTTATTTCGCACGTATGTCAATTACACTCTAAGATTCTTTGAATGTGGAAAAATCGTGACTCGAATCTCTGGAATTTCATTCCATTGGAATCAAATTTCGCTTTCCAATGGCTTTCGCAAGTATATTTATAGCCTGGAAGGAGAGCGTGGTTATAGACTGTTTCTAAAACTAGTCTCGTATCGTCCACTATGTCTGCTTAGCCAGACACTCCAGTTACACGCTAACTTTACCCAAAGTAGGAACGGCGAATAAAAGGAAAATAAGGAAGAGGCAAAAGTTTGGCAGAAGAGGAAAGTCTCTCTTCGAGTGTGAGTGTCTTTCTGTAGGTGAGTTCGAGATAGGATAGACAGTTGGATGTGTAGGTGAGATCGAAAATCAGGAATTCTCGTCGTCTATAGAATGAAACTAAATGCGCGAAGATATACATCCGCGTAAAGCCTTGCCACAGTTGTAAGAAACTTGTTAAAGTGCTTTTCATTTTCTCTCTATAATGCTAACGCGGTGAAATGTAATGCCCTCTGGCACCAGCCCCAAAGAAACCTTCCAAGAATAACTGCTCGGAAAAGTACACGTCTCTTTTATAATTGAACGTCCCATTTTCTTTCGATCTCCTCTCTTTCAACGTTGGACTTTTGCGATAATTTCAATGCGAACCTTCACCCAACGCGTTCTGAATAAAATTTCCAGACGACCCGTAATGATACTTTAGCGATCCAGCACCACCACGTTCTACTGAAAATAATAATCGATCCGGAAAGCTTCGTGCTTTCCATGTCCGAGTCCTGCAAGTAATCCCCGTACCGATAGGTCGGCCTTCTGTTATCCAACTTCCGGGCTGGTCTTCACGTTCGTCTCCACAGCCTCTATTGGGAAGCCCCGTCCCGAGAGTAGTCCATTACGCTTTGTCTTTTAAGCACACAGAGAGATCGGGCAAAGAGGGTGAGGGAAAGCAAGGGGTGGAGGAGAAAGAGAGAGAGAGAGAGAGAGCGAGGGAGCTTTGTACGAGTCCACAAACCTCCTCTCCTTTCGACCGCGCGATGTCACCGCGCTTAAACCTTTCCTCCAACGATCCGCGAAAGGGTTCCACCTCTCTCCCTCTCTCTATCTTCCCTCTTTTCACGGGACCCGCATCCATCTTTGACCCAATACCGTCCGTCGTTCGACACCCCGCAGTGACGTGTCTATCGCCATGTAACGACGTGTCTTACGAGTATCGGTGAACGTCTTGGGTTCAGCTTCCTTCAGTCTGATTCCCAATTAATTGACTTTAAATTTTTTATACGTCAAGTTGAAGACAACTCCGGATACGCGGGCTTTCGGGTCTCCCCTCGTCCCCCCCTCTCCTCGTTTGGGATCGAGCTTAGGCGGCGTCCAGTGAAGATTAAAATTTAATTATTTACGCCGAGAAGCGGGCTGGCATCCAAAGCGAAGTTCAACTACGGGACAAGTCAGAATAACTGATTAACTCACCCCTAAATACGACCTGAGACTGCGTTCAAATCCTTCCGCGTAATCCGGGCCACTGGAGCAGATTCATCTTCCTTCGCAAAAAATAAAAGGTGGGGGTTTTAACCCGATTTTCGAAAAATACGAGTCGGTTTTTCGTCTGCTCCCTAATTTCCCCCGCATCGATTCCACCGGATCGTCCACAGCTATGGACTGACGGTCATGGGCTGGCCGATGGGTCAATCATCCGACTCTGGCTCTCATCTCTCGGGTCTGGCCAGGAGAGCTTCGCTTCTGTCTCCAACACCGCAGAGGCAACAGAGGCTAATGAAGATGTTTGTCAATACTGGCTCGGTTGACGGCCGTCTACTGTCTGCTCGAACCTCCTCTTGGCTGCATGCTTGCTTGCTGCTGCTGCTGCTGCCGATCCCTGACTCTCCGCGTGTTTGCCTGATTCTGTGTGTGTGTGTGTGTGTGTGTGTGTGAGAGTGTGCGTGGGATGGAGGCGGCATCTCGCCTGGATGCTCAATGGAGCCTGTCGTGTACCCAGGCGGGTGGGTGGCTCGAGATAGGTACAACATTGCAGGCCAATATTGAATTATAACCCAATTCTGTTAACTGACAAATTAAATCCCGCTGCTCGGAGCTGCCTTGACTGGTCCTGACGTTGAGCAGACGACTCGCTTCGCTCCCTCTTCCTTCCTTTTTCAACCCATGTACACATCAGGCGTATATCAGTCTGAAATTCGATTATCCTCATGTCTGATTCATCGAAATGGAATCGGGCCGTATGTCACTGTGAAAAGAATACCTACTCGTTCACCGGAAAATAGAAATTCCGCTGATCGCGGTCACACTTTTCTCTCTACCTGCGATGAATATTCGATTTGAGGTACACATATTTTCTCGCGTATATAGACGGGGGAATTGTCGGTTCCGTGGAGCCGTATAACCGGAAACGAATTACTTCTTTGATAAAATAGTACACAGTATGCAACACCTTGAAACGCTTGGGAGGTTGAACGCGTAGTGGAAGGACCGCTCCCAGATGAGATATGAATACAAAAGGGTCCTGCATTGCTCCTAAATTTAAACTAGAGTGTTGTAGGTACGGTGACAAAGCCTTGTGGAAAATAGCTGGCCGGAAGTAGTTTAAGGGTGAGACTCGGTGGAAACTGGGGTAAAGGTGGAGCGTTCGAGGTAGGTACATCGGGAGAGAGAACAAAAGATCCCTCGAGGAGGATCTTTAATCTACATCCTGCAGCAGTGGGAGCGCTAGCGAGAAACTCGGAGTCGTCAAAATTTCTCTTATCCCTAATTCTGAACTTCGGAGCCGTACGTTTTAGCCGCTTCTGATGATGGTATTTAGAAAGTTCTATCTACGGTGACCTTGAGACACGATTCGACGATGCCACTTTGAGACTCCGTTTCGTTAAGCCGCCGAGTCTAATCCGGCCAAGATTTTGCTTACAGAGCTACATACCGTTTTCTCTAGACAACGAGGGTCGAAAGGTCGAAGGAAGGCGCGGCGCCGAGGTTAGGTCAGATTAAATTTCCTCCGGACTCCTGTTAGCCGCGTCAGATCTTTATTTTAGCACTTTTATATCTCAGTGTACGTGCCTCCTCCTCCTCCTCATCCTCCTATTGCTCCTATCCGGCCAAAGATCTTAAGGACTTTGCTTCTCGTTTGAGAAACCTGATACGACTATCAAAAACGGACGTAGAAACCAGGGGCAAAGGTCGCGCCAAGAAAGAATGCGAATAAGAGAAGAAAGGGGAAGGGAAAGGCTTTTGCGTGACGCGACGGTGTCCGATCAAGGATCCAACGAAATTGAATTCGTGGAGAAATTTTTGTTCCTTCTTCGAGTTCACCAGTCTTTATAACCTGGGAATTTATTCGATTATTCATTATCCGGTCGAGTAGCTAATTCCGGTAATTAGCTTCCTGGGCGTCGTCGTTCGTTGGACAAAGCTCATTACTAAAGCAATGTAATAAATTACCGACGTTTCGAATCGGGTGAAGCCATCGGAAATTTACGCGGCAAGGCTTCGCAGTAGCGCGAGAATCGTGTTTAATATTTTTTCATTCCCATCGAGCAGGCAGGGCGAATATTAATATCGCCACCAGGCGGGTTAAGGTAATTGATGTTATTTAAGAAAACACGAGGCCCCACACTTTAACCGTATACCTACATATAACCGTAGTAGTACGAAAGGAACATTGGAATTTTTTTTATTCTCTTTTCATTTCACTTCACCTTCTCCATACTTTAGAATTAAACCAGCCACCAAATTACACTCGTACCCAGCAAGACCTGTAATTATCGAGCCTGCCATAACGTTCGTCAGCAGGAGGAGGGGGAGAGTATTAGCTCTTGAAGGACTAATAAAGTAAGGAAACATGGAGACAGGGAGGTGGCAAAAGAAAAAGAAAAGAAGAAAAACAAAGAAAAGAAAAAACCAAACGTTCGTTTCATCGACCGGAGCGGAACAGTCTTTCGTCGCGTCCCGGTTTCTGCCAGCAGCGTCTGACATTGCCATTCTATACGCGGATGAATTAATCCCGAAGACCCGAATGATGTAGATACTCGAGAAAAAGTAGTTAATAATACAGAAGAGTCTCCACCTCACGACAGGGCTGCAGCCAAATGACAGGCAAAATCGATACTGACTCCATCCCAGGTACGGCCAAGTCCAGACTGAATGTTCTACCATCAGGTGGACGTGATGGTACAGGTACTATCACTGTGGACTGACGATATAGCTCAAGTTCATAAATAATCACGGCGTAGGTCGTTAATCATGGCCACTCTGACACATTTTGTTTCAATCACAATCATGAGGCTTCCTCGTGGTGGGCGTATCGTGAACCAAGGGTGTCTCTCTGCTTGGGGGTAACTTTTGGGGATAGGGGTGAGCGACGGTGAAGAGGAACTCGAGAAGGGGTAGCTATCAAAGAAGAGTCCGTTGGCCTGTGGCTTTAATTGCTTCTCCGACGATACGATCGTTCGAAGAACTCAGAAGTGGATGAATTTTGGCGTTATCATCAGGATCAGGGGAGTCGATGGGTTGATTGGCTATAGAGTGGCCAAACTTGTTGACACATTCGGGGAAACGTCGAGAGATATTTTCGAGTGTTTTTGCGCGACGGAGAGGTACGAGGAATTAAATATGCCAAGTTTATCGTCGCTTAAAGCCAGGGCTTCTACTACCCCTCGAGGTAGAACTGCTATCGCCACTCTTCCAAGATGGGGGACGGGGAAAACGAAACGAAACGAGGGCGCAGAGATGAAAGCAAAAACTTTGGAGATGAGAGGAGAGGGTGAAACGGTCGAAAAAGTACAAACGCCCACCAAAGCAGTGTGTCGTTGTTTGGATAGCTCTGCTGCCGCAACCCCACGGCTTGTTACCGCAATAGTTTACTTACAGGGCGAAGCTGGAGCGAGGGGGTGGTGGTCGCCTGGCCGATCATCAATTTGAAACTTTTCCTAAGTAAAGTTTATCTCGCGCGAGGGATACGCTAGCCTCGAAGAGAGAGAGAGAGAGAGAGAGAGAGTTGGTCGCCTGCACGTCCGTTTATCCCATCACCAAGTTGGTCAACTTCATAGACAATGGTCGGTGGGCATTCCATTTCTGTGTCGACGTCGAGCTGTGGCTACGTGGGTAAAAAAATGAAGACAACGGGGCCGAGAAAACGTCGTTCGAACGTGGAAAGGTCGACTTTGGTCCTGGTCTTCCATTATTTCAAGTGCGCTTTCCACAGGTCCTTGTAAATATTTTAGCATTCCTAAGAAGGACGTGATAAGGCTGCAGGAGGAATTTCTTCGAGTAACGAAACACCGCGTTTCGACGGTGGATTCCGTTCGAACGATGAAGTCATCGTGATCGTGATGAGCTCCATGAGCTTGGTGAACAAGGTGTGGAAATCGGTTTGAAATCGGTGAGCAGATATTGCGGAGTGGCTGGCGGTGGTCAATTGCAGGACGTTGCAAAGGCAGCCAAATTCGCACCTGTCTCCATCAGACAGGTTCCGCACAACCACTGATGGAATCCGATGGGCTGCATGGTTGTGTCGTTTCGAGGGGACGCGACCAGGCGTGGAAAGGGTGTGGTTTGAAGTTGGTACCGTGATATGGGAAAGAGAGTCCCTGCAGGGTTTGGGGATACAATTAAACAGCAGCCGCAGCTAATGGCGCGTAGAAGTGGATGTTGCGGTTCTGCGAAGGGTTGCGATTTAAGGCTTAGTCTCAACGAGTTATCCCGAGCCAAGGCTCTCCCCGATATCATGCTCCGTCCATCCATTCCTCTCTCTCTCTCTCTGTCTCTCTCGCTTCAAAGAGTGATGTCAGGAATTTAGATGTCTAGTGATACAGTCGGGGACGATACTCTGGAGAAAGAATTGCATCGCGTTTTGGCTGTTATCCCCGATTTTCAGAAAGAGGTCATTTGCTTTCTCTGATTTGTCTGTCTAGCCACTGCTTTCGCAACTGGTTATGCAGACCAATTAATTAACAGAGTATATATGTATAGGTATACACTCTAGGGACAGAACAAACTCCGAAGAGACGTGGAGTGCCAACTTGGCTGTTATATTATATCAAGTAGGCTACGGCTCTGGTCCAAAACAAGCTGGGTAAGATGTTTGCGCGTTACTCGGCGAGGCGTGATGAGAGCCAGTCCAGGGCTGCTTGGTTGGTTGGTTGGATGGTTGGTTGGTTGGCGGGACTGGGGCACAAGCGACATGTGTTTTCGTGTTGGTATTTAATTCGGTGGGAACAGGTCTAAATTCAACACCGTCTTACTAATTATACGGTGCTTTATAACCGACTACAGCGACTAATTACTTTGAACAATTTTGAGTTCACCTGTAGCGTAGGTGGTAGGTGGTAGGTGGTAGCCGGCAGTGCTTACCCGACTCTGTAATTATACTTTGCAGCGACACTTCTCCGTTTAGGTTAATTTCTTTTATCTGACCTTGAGAGGCTCGCCGAACATCGAATGCCGAATTCAACCCGACCCTCGACGAGGTTCCCACTTTACTCGAAAAGAAGCCTCGAGCCGACCTCACTTGACGATTTTTCCAAATCGCTGCATTTCCGTTTCCGGCAAAAGCTCACCGGCACCGACATACTTTGTGCTTCTTCTTCTTCTTTTCTTCTTCTTCGTCTCTTTGACGCCCGGCGATAATGGTCCTCGGCCATCTGGCGGTGGTCGCTGACCCGGAAGCGGGGTGAAAGGTCGAAAGATTCTTCATCCCTTGTCTGTGAAATCCGAAGGGTCCTAGATACCGCCAAGGATGATCTACCGCGGTTCCGAAATAAATAGGCTGGGAAATCGGCCGCGGTACATCGTCGAGCGAACGAACACACGAGTCTGCATGTAACGGGGATCGGGCGAAATAAGGACGAGGTGGATTCGAGTCAGGTGTCAATTTCGGATCTCCGTTGCATAAAATATAATACGACCCTATAACCGCCGGCGACAAGGCGTAAGGGGATGACGGTGGCTTGTTAGAGGGCGTCCCTTGGGTTCGTTACGTTCTTGAACAGCATGACACAGTCGACCAATTACCCGGACGTTAGACCCGCGGGTCAATTTGTACCCGTCAGAACTGTTGTGGAAAAAGAGGCGCATGTACGAGGGAAAAACGTTCGACCTAGAATCTCGGCTTGACTTTTCTTTTACAAAAACAAGTATCCGCATGCCTTCTATTTGCATATCGGTCACACGACACGCGTTTTCGTCTATTTTCAATCCCTCGCCGTAATGCTGAAGGAAAACACGACCAGGCGGAGACCCTTCTTGTCTTATACAATCGTTATAGGTACTGATTGTGAAAGAGAACTGAAATAGGCCAAAGCTTTCATTTTCGTAATCCCCCTTCCCCTCCCCCCTTCCCTCCTGCACGTTTTGAATTCTTTTCACCGGTGAATCAGTCCGTGTGATTCGCTGTAGAGAAGCTCGCAGAGTTTACGCTTCTCCACGGTATGGTAGGCAGGTTGTGTATGAGTTTGCCTGCGACTTTATGACGGAACTAGTCTCTTTTCCTTGTATCAGAGTCAACATTCAGGGCATTACACGCTTGGCGAAATCCTCTCTACCCACTGTCAGATATACCCTAGGTGGAATTTTCGTCCTCGGTGCCTCAGGTCGCGTCGACTACTGCCGCAGTTGCACAACTGTGCAGGCAGAGAGAGAAGAGAGAGAGAATTGCGGTGAATTGAAGCCGAGAACGTTTTGAGGCGCGAGAGGCGATGAAAGACGAAGGAGACGAGGAACTAGTCTCAAATGGCAATTTGAAATCAAATTCTCTTCAGAATTATATCCACAGACATCCAGTGCACTTCGGTTCGAGTCATCGTCCTCCCTTCTTATCTCGTGCCCAGGACGTCAAAGTGACGCAATTTCAGATTCTCACTCACGCTTCGTGCCTTGATTAAAGTTCTGCAATGTCTTTGCGCCTGTATATCTACCAATGTACGCCCTGGAAGGACGAGAAACACCGCAACTGGATACCCCGGGGTAAATAACTGCAGTTTCGTTCCGCTGCGAGGCGGAATATTCTCTCTCTCTCTCTCGGAATATTACACCAGCTGCGCCTGCAACGATGAAAACGAGAGCGTCTCTCAAGCGTGTGTTGGAAAATCTGCGAAACTTCGCACTTGTTTCAACGAAATGAAGAAACGCGCTTTGCATACGCCAATCGATCTTCGATCACGCCGATGGAATTTGCGCGAGGGTGCAAAGTACAGGCTAACCGCATAACAACGCTCGAGCTTTGCAAGCTCACTTTGAAGGTAATTTCCAAAGTTCCTGAAACACGCCGTAGTATTTTCACCTTAAGTCTATTACGGGTTGCAGCAGGCGGTTAATTCACCCTCGAAGAGGGGAGCTGATATTTACTCGAAAGCAACTGCCACTGCCTTCGGAGAAACTTATCTTTACCATATCTGGTTATACTCGCGTACGGTGCACGTGGCGAAGAGTTTTCTGCTGCTGCTGCTGGTTCTCATCCTCGATTTTTAAACCCCTCTTTTTAGGGGTCTGGAGGAGAAAAAAAATTACTAGAACAGAACGATCGAAGAAGCCGCAGGGTTTAGGATTCTGTTCTGCTGCCGAGAACGTTGTGGTTGTATAAAGACAATAAAATCGGCAAAAGTTTTTCCGCCATCAATTTTCATCCACTCTCACAAATTTCAAACAAAGTTATATAGCAACCGGCTCGGTGCTGATGAAAGTTTAGTCGTAACGGCGGTGACCCGGATGATATAAAATTTCTTTAACGTTTCCTCGCCCCTCAATTTTTTTTTCTCGCTCTCCTTTCTCTTTTGGCTGCTTTTCACCCAATTCTTCGTTCCTTATTCAACCCCTTCGAGGAAAACTCGGACAACCGGTATTATGCGTTTGAAGTAACGAGGCTATCCGTCTCCCTCGTCCAGCCGATTCGTTTGTCTTACAATCCGAACGTCGCGGAACGCGGGTTAATTTCGATTATTAACGAGGGCATCTGTCGCACGGTGGAGTCTGTCAATAAATCAAAGAGACGTTTATGGACTTTGCGAATCCACGCGGAACGGCTGGATAAATCCGTGAGAGGCGGGGGCTAAGGATTGGATCTTGATTGGGGCTCGGGACTTTGAGACGCGGGCGTTCCGGGTCAGCCCTGTGAAGCTGCCGAGAGCTGGCCAGAACCGTTATTAATTCGAGACACGAATTATTCCGGGCAGCCAGGCCGGGTTCGCCGTTGCACAATCATTTTCCACCGCCGGGTTATAGCTGCTGAAATAGTTTCCCGGCCCCGGCGTCTCTATCGCTGCCCAAATTTCAGTTTGTAATCACTTTTGTATCCGCGCGCGTGCACCGGCTGTTCGATATACCGTATCATCCACGCAACGAAATTTTCTCTCAACCCCTCGTGCGATATTTTTCAAATTCAAATTCACCGACGAACGAGGTTGAGATAGATTTTTTTTTTTTTTTCTTTTTTTTTTTTTTGTGACACGGAAGCGGAGAAGCCCCAAAGAAACCGGAAACTCTCGTCGTAGATCAAATCCCGACCGACATCCGGTGTTGCATCGCTATTCGGAAGTATAGAAAACGGCGGATATGCGCTGTGGCGATGGGAGACCAGGTTCTATGGGGTGCAACGTCGGGGCGAGCTTAGCAAAAACGTAATCTATGACTTGAGCTTTTTATGCACCTAGTGCAGGCATGAATCACTCGTGACATTTTTAACAACACTGCATCTTGATCGTAAATTACTTCAGCGCATGCTTGATCGTTTCTTTGTGCAGGATATTACTTTTGTATTAAATTTATACTTCCGGTGAGACTATATTCATCATAAAATTCACCTCCAAGTTCACCATAGGTTCTAAGATTGTACTTCTGCGGGTCACATTTCAGAACCCGGCAGTAAAATTTCGTTGTTTCGAAAAGATATATTTTCGTCTATTAGATCATCGAGATCCATGGCACCCCGCGATCGCGAGAAAATCCACGGAGGTTCCATGGTTGATATCCTTGGTATAGTATAACGCAGAATATCGATCGAGAGCCGTTTCCGTTTTCCGGTTTCTTCCTTCCGTCGGTTTTGATCATCAGATAAAAGCGATGAATTTAGGTCGGCGCGGGAACGGATGTCGTTTGGAATTGATAGGCAAAGTATAAATATTTATCCACCCTGCAGTGACAGCTGGGCATATCCCTGATCGGCTCCGGTTCGCCGGTATTTTTACTCGTCGCTACACAGCGAAGATCAGTCATGTACGTATTATTTAACGCTTTTAACCCGTAGGATGGATTTACAATGGCGCGCGTGGTAATTTCACGCGATGTATAAATTGATCAGGAAATTAGCGCCGACGCTGTATTACCACGGCACGCGGCATAGCTGCACCCTGCAGCTTTTATAATTAACTCTGTTCGTTTAATTTTAACAATAATTGGTACTGAAATTAGCTCGATTTCATTCGAAAGGGAGGGTGGGAGGGTGGCCCCCACCCTCTTCAGGAATGACCGGACTCTCGAGAACGCCGCGTGCGTTTAATTTCCAAAATCCATATCTGCGGTCAGGTACTCTCGAGCTGCTGTACGGAATAAAATTTCCACTCACCCCCGCGCCGCCATCGAATTCGCGCAATTTTTCGCAGACCTGCACGGCCGAGACTTTTCACCCACGCGGATATTGTAAAAAGTATATATATATATATGTATATATTCACCCGATTCGTAAATATAGATATTAAAAAACTAACAAGCTCGGCTATAAAAATACGGATTTTATACTCGGAGTGCGCTGCTCCGGGGGATTTAACCACTAAGTTTGTCGTCTGTGAAACAGTTTCAATTTCCGATATTAAAAACGGCGAAAATCGGGGAAAAAGAAGAAGAGAAAAAAAAAATGGAATAATGAAATAAAAGATGAAAAAAAAAAAAATAAATACGGGTTAAACGGAAGTGAATTTACGGATATAATCGTTATCACCGACGATTCGCTGTGTCAGGCAGCTGCGCTCTAATTGCAGCTTCCCTTATCATTTTTGCCAATTCTTTTCGCGGTTAATAATCCTGTGCAATCGTGCAGTCTCGTCGAACGAATCCCCGGTCGTGCAAAATCGCCATTTTTACTCTCGGTCCCTTCCTTCTTTTCTTCTTTTACTCTTTATACTGTTACGTTCTGGGAAGAACGTCGCGAGAAATCTTTTATTCACTGCGTGATTTTCGACTTAAGACCGATTTACAGACTTTGCGATGTCCAGTTTCACGGACTTGGATGATCTGCTCGTATTGATTTCTCGTTCAGCCGGCGTCAATCTGGAATTATGTTGTTGTGGAGCGTGCCAACTATCATCATTAGGCGTGATTAAAATAACTCTTTTTATACAACACTTTAATTTAAATACACATTTATTAACAATAATAGGTTCTTTCTTATTGCGAAATAACGGGCGGTACGTTGTACATGCAGATCGTCGATGCAAGATCGTCGCACATTGTAAGATGGTAATTCTGTCTATAGATCGATATCGATCTTAGAGCTATGCTGTGGTAATTGCACGTCGACGAGTTACGGTACCGGAAGGAATCCGCCGTAAATATCGACTGGGACGTAACAATAGCTATACTCTTCTCTCTGCAACCGGATGCCGACGACTGACGCAGGATCGACGAGGTGTCAGTGTTGAGGCTGCTAGAAGACGGATCTTCAAGGAGCGAACGCGACGTCGAGCTGCAGTCATTCAATCCATAATATACCCAGGAGACGCTTTTCAAACGCCTATCCAGACTCGGGATACTACTTTTCCTGTCTTTTCTTTTTACCTCGAGTTTAAAAAAAAAAAAAATGTTTTCCCCGCAATTTCCGGAATCTATAACCGATCGGTTTTTTTCTTAATTAAATCTGTACACGTTGAGCTAATTCAAGCGCTTCTGTCAAGGGTAGGATAATAAAACGCAAGAGTAAAAATTTGGTCTCGAGGATTTATTAGTTCATTTGAAATTTTTATTTAAATTGCTTTTAACACGCATTGGTTGACGCAGAGTTACTGCAGTAACTGGTCGAGGAAGCTATGCGAAACACATCTTTAAACTTTTGGGGTTGGAAATGAAATAAATTTAGTGAAAAAAATAATACAAATTAAAAAAAAAAAAGAAAGAGAGGGTTGCGATAAATTTCGAAATACATATACGTTACAAGTGGTAGCTGCTTCTGTTTCCGATAGATTCTTATTTCTCTTTTTCATTCTTTTATTTTACAACTTTGTGTTTCTTTCGCTTGGTAATTCCTTTATGTTCTTTTTTCTTTCTCACCCCGCGCGGCTCGAAACTCTACCGCGAATTTCATACACTCGGCACAATCGTTTCACGCGCACTTTAAGACCTTCTCAACTGCGAAATTTTTATTCGTCATCGTGGCTTTATTTAATGTACATATACGTAATACATATTTTTATAATGCTTTGTGCGCAATAATTTTCTTACGATATTTTAAAATTTACGCAATTCTACGCACACTTGCCCTCCTACTACTACTACCACTACTACTACTACTTAAACCTTTTGCCTGCATATTATCATGCGATGCGGGAAATGGAGCGGAAGTTGAGAGAGCGGAGGAAAACAACGACGGTATGTACGTTGTACGTGTATAAATGATATATTTACGTGTATATGTATACCTATATATGTTTGACGGGGCGCAGTGGGTAGAAAAACGCTTGCACGCGATAAAAATTAGCCGACTTCTCTGTCCAATCGTACGGTAAAATCAACGCGACACATGCTATACGCTCTGGTTAATTAGCTCTACGACTCGGAGCTTGTTCGAGTTGTATAATATACTGAGATTGAGTAACGCTGAAATAAAAGCGTTTAAAACCGAAGGTTATCGTCCAAGAAAGAAAGAAGAAAATATACGAAACAAATTTCTGATCTTTTCTTCTGCAATAATAACTAAAGCAATAACTGTTCTCTACTATTGTTTCAAAAATACATAATCCCACCTTTTGCAAGCATTTGTTTGCATACTAGTTTTTTCCAGTTCAAACGCTTTCGCGCGAGATTGATTTTCAAGTTAAACTAAAAAATCAGCGACGTGACAACGGTATTCCGTTCTGGATTGAAAACGACGCGAGCGAATGACCGACCGGCAAAAACCGGCTCGCCCGCCCGCAACGAATCAATGGATTCATTTAACGGAGAAGAAACGGAGTTAGCGGGAGGAAATTAAAAGAATAGAGTGAACGCCGGATAAAAGCAGTGTTCGCCCAGGAGCGAGCGCGAAATTTCGTTTCACGGATGAATCCGGGTGTCCGCAGCATCCCGGGGATTATTTGTTTCCGATTCATTCGTCCCGCGGGATGCGACGCTCTGCGTCTGACAGCCCGATTATAATAACCTTCGGGAAGTCTAATTTCTGCGAGAGCTGAAATTCCGCAAAGAACGGTCCTCCACCTTTGTCTCGTTTTGTAACACAGTAGATACCTGGAATATTTTTTCGACGAATAGGTATAAATCCACAGACGAACGACATCGACTATTTTGCGAAAATAGTTCATCGGTGAGTGGGGAAATGACGGGAGGGGGGAGGGGGGGGGGCAAGAAGCGAATAAGCGCCATGGACCGGAAGTCGAGACGCGGGAACCAGCGGACGAGAGGAAATTACGTCGCTGCAAACGGCGAGAACTCGCTATAGTTTCTACTCGCCGTTGCCATAAGGATTAATCATTTTATCTCGCGTACTTGATTGTCGGACTTTACCTTATGTTCTGTCGTTTCTGCGGAACGTAAACGAATTTCGAACGTTGTTATACAGTTTGGAATTTTTATCTTTCGCTTTGTCATTGATTTTGTACCGCGGTTGAAATGGTGTCGATTTCGTTTTTTGGTATAATTATTTTGCGAGACTAGAGACTGAATGAGGAATGAAATCGAAGGATCGTTAGAGAGATTGATAAAAGTAATCTATAAAAATATAGGCTTGATCTGTGAGTGAATATATTGGGGCAGGATCGTTTCTACAGAATTTGATTCTACAGAAGATATTTTGCCGTAAAGTTCGGTTTTACATAATCATTTTTGGCTTCCAATTACTACAGAGATATTATTTCCAATTGCTCGGTTTTACAGGGTTCATTTCTACAGAATTACGACTTGCAATTCATTTCTAAGGAAATTGAGGTCTGCAAGTCCATTTCGTTTTTACAAGTTCTTTTTTACAAGTAGTGCTACAATTGAAAGGTTCGTTTATACTAGTGGCGGTCAAATGATTTAAATTAAATTGAATTAGGTTAAATTAAATTAAATCAAAATGTACGAAATTGACAATTAAATGTATGAGAAAACGAACTTCCAAACCTGAATTCTGTAGAAACGAACTTTTCCCATTTACTCTGTAGAATCGAGCAATCTAAAAGAATTCGCCTGTAGAAACGACTTTTTAGGAGAATATCTGTGGATACAGCCCTAAAATAATTCTGTAGAATCGAACTTTGTAAAAAATATCTTCTGTAGCAACGATTCTGTGGAAACAGTATCGACTCAATAAATTGTTACCGACACATAATGCGAGATGCAATTTCGATCATTTAATTCGTGAACGTGGCGTGTCATCGACGCGTCAAATCGTCGAGTTTTTCCCCTCTCATGAATTTCAGGGGTTTATGTATACCCATACAACGACTGATCGTTCTCGAGAGTCGATGCTCTTCGAAGGGCTGGATAAAGGGGGCTGAAGAAAGAAAAGGGCGAGCTTGGAGTTGAAGGATTGCGTCTGACAGGTCGTCAGTTTCCGCCCTAATCGGCCATTTATTGCAAAGACAGTCGGATGATTGTGTAAAATATTTACAGACAGAGACGCAATTTGCACAATTACCTGAACCTCGGGGTTTTCTTTTCTTTGCCTTAATTTTCCGGGGAAACACTCGATGTTATTTCGACGCGAATTTGCGGTTCTTTGACAAATGCTTACAATAAATACGATTTTAGAAAATATTATACACCTGTAATCCTGTTACAATGGTTAACGTATATAATACTTTTGCACGATGTATTTACGTTACATGTAATAATAGAGCGGGAAGATACCGGGAGCGATTTATCATTGAGGGAGAAAAATTTCCCTCTCCCATTCGGACAAAAACTAAACAAATAGTCTCTCTTTCCAGCAACGGGTAGCTGGCGGGAGAAAGATGACGTCCTCTTCTTCTTTCTGCGCGTCTCCTTACTACTCCTCCTCCTCCTCCTCCTCCTCCTCCTCTGCTTCTTTCATTCCCGTAGATCGTCGTATACAGGAGCGAATAGGCAGGTCACAAAACGCGGAGCATGAGTATGAGAGAACGTGGGACGATCTCTACTCTCGCGATTCCGTTCAATCAATGCCCCGAAATCCTCTTAATCAACTCGGATACACCGTTCCCAGGTGGGATTCGATCCGGGGTAGGTATACAGTGATTAAGGGAAAAGAATAAACGGCTCGCGGGTCGTGAAGCGAGGGAGGCGAGAGAGAGAGAAAGGGAAAAAGAAAAGCCACCCGCTTTTCGCGTGGCAGTTGGAAGATAGAAAACCGGACTTGTCAAAGGCGGAATTAAGCGACCATACAACAGGGCGATAGACCGAAAAGGTCGGCCCTCGCACAGCGATACATCGAACAGCCGGGGTCGTAGGACGCCATCTTGGCCGTAAAACAACCTGGCATAAAACCCCGGTAAGACAGATGAGTGGCCGAAACTGCCGCACCGACTGTTTCCCTGGTAAGCCGTTGGACGATTTTACGAGATTTTTACGACAAAAAATTTTCCACCTACCTACATTGTGTGTAGGTACATGAATACATATAATATACATTATCCATTCGAACGATAATAAATATGAAATAAACAAAATTTTCGCCCGTGAGTATAATTTTATATATGTATATATATATATATATAATCGAATGCGTTATGAAAAATTAATTTTCATTTCGACAAGGGGGAGTCATTGGCAGGGAATTGACTCTACGCAGGTGTAGGTGTACACCGTCGGGGTTTGTGTCGAGGTATAGATGCGCAGGTGGGATCTCTTCTGCATTCTCGTTATTCACCGGGGGTGGCACTACGTCCTTCTCTTTTATTATCCGCTTTTGGTTTCGCGCTAGGTGAGGCGGTGAACCGCCCCCCAGATTTCCCATTCAAGTTGGCACGTTACTTCGCAACCCATAAGTCACTCGGTGCCAGGCCAAAGAGCCAGCCGGAGCACGGGCGAGAGAGGGAATAACAGGGAAAAAGAGGGAGGGAGAGACTCTCCAGAGATCCGGGGGACACGGAGAGAACCAGACAGAAGTATGGAGGAGGGCTACGAATATCCGGCAAGTAATTGAATTACAATTGGTTTTCTCTGCAACGCTCTCTTCTGCGATATTCTTTTTACCCCGTGGCTTGATCGCATGGAAGCCCGCGGAGTTGCAAAGACTTGTGTGGAACGATCCTCAACAGGATCAAGAGGAATATTTTCATCACCTACTGGAGTTGCTGCATGGGTCAATCGGATTTTATGGGAATTTAAACTTAGCTTTCAAGAGTTGTGATTATTTATTAATATAACAATAATAATAATAATAATAATAATAATGAAATTTTAATCATCGTTTTTTATCATTGAAAATAACTGTTTGGAATGTTTTTTTTTTTTTTTTCTAGAGTTAAACACGCGTGTCAGGTCAGATTTTCCTTAATTCCGTAACCAGAGCGAAAAGCTGGTTTTCTTGCTGTGAGAAAGCTTCGCGCAGCAGGAATGATTAATTGTGTCTTTTCTGCAGTTTGGCGAGTATCTCTTAATGCCTGTTCACCTGGTTCTCGTGTTATTTGGCGAAGCTAGGCGAAGGCGAAGGCGAAGGCGGAGCGGCCATGGTGGAAGACAAGTTTTCTAACTTTTATGTAATTCCCTGAAATTACTTCTAAATTAAAAGAATGCTTTAGCGGATTAAATTCTCTAAACTTGAGTAAATTCTCGTTTGCGTAATTGTGAACAAAGTCGCCACTCGACTTTACCGCCTCCCGCCCTTCAGCTGCCAGTCCGCAAAATCTCGGCATACTCCGGCATTCCCCCATTTCTTCCTTCACCCCCACCCCCACCCCGACCCTCAACCTCAACCCCAACCCCCGACTTCTCTCTCGGTGAGCAAACTTCTTGATTTATTTTGCCGAATTTAACGTTGATTGTATTGCGGCATTCGAATGGAATACATTAAGTCATTTTCATATCTATTATACTTCGTGACGTTTTTTTCTCCTGTTTTTTTTTTTTTTTCTTCTGCGTCCCTTTCATCACCGCGCTCGTCAGAACGACTCTCAAAAAATTTTTCGCCACTTTTACTCCAAGTCTAATTTACACCTGTGTCTCCTCAGCGTTTCTCTTTAAATTGTACTCCAATTTCATTTCTCTCTTTTCATATTTCTTATAAAATTATCACGATATTAAGAAATGGTAATTATTTGTATAACCGTAAAGCGTTATTACATATTAAAAAAAAATTTTGCAAACTTGAATCAATTAGCAGTTGTTTAAAACTGAAAAAAATTTCTTCACGACTGTCGGTTTCTGATTACGTTATAAATTTTTCCACACAGGAAGCAGCCTGTGAAGCCGACGGATGAAGATTTTCTTAAATTGCGTAAATATGCGGTGTTCTTCGTTGCTGCAGGGCTCCGTAAATATTCATGGGATGAAAGGCGTTTGTATAGATGTATACAATATACTAGGGTGTTGACGAATTTTTGCCGCTTCACCCCCCAAATCAACTTGAAATAATTCGAAAACAATTGCCAAATTTTTCAGATTTTTACCTCAACTCTGGGATAGTCCGCTTTGTGATGGAAGATTCTTATGGAAATAACATGGGAAAAACTTGTTTCTTCGGTATATATTTTGTTGCAAGAGTAATTATATTTTGAAAAATTTGTAACTTCGAGGTTTTAGTAGGCATCAGTGCTACTATCTGTAAAAAAATTTACATCACGATACCAGCAAATCTAGACGAATTGCATTTCCTCTAAATCAAGAAAAGTCAGATTTCAAGAATGTGCAATTCGTCGAGATTGCGTTGCATGATTATGTGAATTTTTTCCTAGACATTAGCACTGATGCTGACTAAAAATTCACGGCTAAAAATTTTTTTTACCATCATTACTTTTACAATAAAATATATACCGAGAACAAAAGTTTTTCCCATATTATTTCCATAAGAAACTTCAACCACAAAGCGGACTATCTTAGAGTTGAGGTAGGAATCTGAAAAAATTAGGTTGTTGTTTTCTAGTTATTTGAAGTTGATTTGGGGGATGGGGTGGAAAAATTCGTCAACACCCTAAACAAGGACCACCCTACTATATCCATATATATATACGAGAATGGACATAACTGTCAATGTGAAAATTTACACGCTTGGTTTTCACATTAAATTTGAATAGAAAAGAGATCCGGCATTTAATTTGCTAATTGCAACAGTCCAGCGCGAAAAGAGTCGGGGAGGTGGGCGCGTGTGAGTGCGGGGGAGAAAGAGATAGGGGGTGAAAGGGAGTAGGTGTGAGGGAAAAAATTGAATAAGTTCACATCGCGTTGATGAAGGGCTTTCGTGTTTGATTTCTGCTTTTCATCCCCATCCACGCGTATATGTATATGTATACATGCGCGTAACGAGAGGGGTTTAAAAAATTGCCTTCTTTTTCATCCGCCAATTTTCCCGGGCACCATGTTTGGATTATTTGCTTAAAATTTCTTGGAGAATTTCCTCGGTTCGAGGAATACCTCGATTAATTCCATTTACATATTCGCACGAGGACACACTAACTCTCGATCATATATTACCGAGCTCTGGCTGCTCTGGCGCAAATATTTTTCCGCTTGAAAATTCATCGCCGAGTGTACAGTCTGAGATAGGTATACAGAGGTAGAAAATTTTCTCTCTCCTCTCGATTCTTCGACACGGCGATGTAAACGGCTTTGCATTGCAAAGCGAGCGGCACCTATTCGTTCTGTCAAAGTTCGAAAACATTAGAAAGTGGGAAAGAAAGAAAGAAAAATTAAGGTGAAAAACAAAAAACCCCAACTAAAGTAAGAATATAAGAATAATTGAAGAAAAATACTCGCACTAAAGTATCGCCTGACTTTTTTCTGTTTCAGGACGATCACCGACTTCTCCGGTCTGAATTACAAAAGGTGAGTAATCGGCCATCACTTGAGAATCATATCGACTTGATATTGGTGACGTATATCGAATGAGGCGTGACTGTGGCAACGACACGAGTTAATTGCGACGCCGTTTGCTGTATCGATTCATCGTCGGATAAAATTAAGGCTGAATTACTACGCTTATAATTAGCACTAGTGGGCTGGCCGATGTTAAATCCATATTTCGGGTGACTTTCGACGGGTGGGGGCGCAGGCGAAGGGCTTAAAACATGCAGTAATGCCTCGTTAATACCAGGCACGCGAACGAGGGGGCCCATCTCGTAACGACGGGACAGAAGTTACGCTCGAATAACGACACGAGGCTAAATTCAAGCTCGTTATTGGCTAATGCCGCCACAGTAACCAGCGTCGAGCGAAAGCTCGAGTTTCAGAATTTTTGATAACTCTTGTCGTCAGGATTTTAAATCCGACATTTTTCAAAGAGATTTGCTTTGACAAGAATCCACGATTTTTTTTTTACAATTTTATCACGTACAAGATAAACTCGTACATTGCAGCGTCTTCGAAGATAATTAATTTGAGGTTTTCTATAGATAAGGAAAGCTGGGGCAAAGTGGGCCCCTTAAGAAAATAATGCCTGAAATCAGAATAAAATGTTTGGCTTTCATATGAACAATTGTGTTAAATTATTATCTAGCTTTCTCGAGAAAAAGTAATCGTAAATTCAAGTTCAGAAAATTATTTCACTTTGACTTTGTTGAGAGTAAAGCACAACTTGAAACGTTTCGCGTTATGAGCTGTGCAATTACTCGAGTAAATGATTTTCGAATAATTCATGTTTAATACAAAGTTGAGGTGGTTAATTTTATCCCTTGTTATTTAAAAAATTTCAAGAGGCTCACTTTGCCCCCAAATTTTTTGAGATTTCAAAAATTTTAAGCTGCCCACTTTGCCCCACCCGCCCCTATAATAGTCACCCACGCCAAATCTACAAACTATATTTTCGCGCGTCTTCACTTTGTCATCTCATTTTCAGCTTTTGTTTTCATCCGCGGACGAAAGAAGCTGGAATAAACGGCAGAACAAACCGTCTTTTACGTTCCTCGTAACGCGACTCCGCTCCTGTCATCCTCCCTTCTCCCTCCTCTGCAGCTTCGGGATTTTCAGGATCCATCTCCACCGTGATTTTTCGCTTTTCATCCCCTCTGCACACACCTGCATCCACGTGACTCGCGAAACACATTTATTTTCTTCCGTTATCATCCTACCGAGCAGCCGATTTTATTCTTTCTCTATCCGTCAGTTACGTGTATCGATTATACGAGAAGGCAACACTTTAGATTTACGTAGGTGCGAAAATTCGCACTAATCGCGATGAGTCCTCGCGAATATTTTGTCAGCGGTGCTGAAATTTTTTTTTCCTGCCATGGCTACTGAACTTCTCGTTTTTTAAATTCCATCTCCCCGAGCGAATTAGACGAGAGAGATTTTCTTCGGTTCTTCAAAAAACAAAAAGTAAAAACGAAAACGAGGCAGAAAAATTCACCATTTCTTCAAACCCACCAAGTTCTTCACCATCGTCATCACGCGGACCGAGATCACGGTTCAATTTCATCTCAATGCAGTTTATACACTCGATGTTAACAAAAGTTTATCCACCCGACTGCCTGATTCTCCGCAATGCAAGGGTGCGGGTATATAAATTCGTTCGAGGCGGAGTAGCCGGATCAATACCCATACTTTTTCACACAGACATTTCCCGCTGCTGAAAGCTTATCGCGAGTTCGAGGTCGGGTGAGGTGGGGGTGGGGGTGAGGGTGGGGGATGGAAAAAAGTGTAGCGGTAGGTATAAAAGGTAGCTCTAGAAACGCCGCCGGTATCTAAACAGGGTTAAGAAAACTGCAACGAATCAGGGTAGGGGTGAAAAATATTTTATCAATGGTTCACGAGAGAGAGAGAGAGAGAGAGAGAGAGAGAGCCAGTGTTGCCGGTGTAACTCACACACACACGAACACACACACGTGTCTTGCAAAAACGTCGGGATTTGCAGCGCGTCAACAACGGTATCCTACTTCGGGCCTTGGATGATGGTCTGTACTTATTACGACCGCGTGGAAAAGGGTGGTAAAACTAGAGAAGGCGCACCTTGTATGAAGCACCTGGCCGTGCGTCTCGTGCAGTAGGGAAAAACCACTCAGGAAGGAAGATTCTCCGCTCTTGAAATAGAGATGAGAGATAAAGAGAAAGGGAGGGTGAAAAAATGGGCCCCAAGAAATTTTTAAGGATTTTTGTTTTCGTTTCATCTAATTTCGAGGTGCTTTAAAGTCGCAACTATTTTATGCAACAATACGCATCGGAGTTGAAAAATTGTCACCCCGACGTGGCAATAAAAAAGGATATACATGTATTATAATTTTTTTTTTTTTTTCTCATCCCCTATTCAATATCGTAAAAAGCACCAACTTTCATCCCGCGTCGCAAAAGATAGAAAAGTAACAAAGTAACTCTATGAACTAAAAAATAAGGGGTGGAGGGGGTGGGTGGGAATAACTAATCTCCTTCTGGTGCGACAGAGTTAGAGAAATATTATTCGAATTTCCACGAGCCCCAGACCGCAGCTGCAAGCTCCACGAAACCCTCGGGGCTAACGTGCAACCCCTGCAGAGCGCGTTTATGGTTTCTGGGGCTTGCATAGGTGCGCGCATAACCGATGTAAATTTGACCCGTGGCCGCTGCTGTTAACCTCCGGTGTTTATCTTCAGCTGTGAGCTTTCCTGTTTGCTCGAATCACCCCCCGCAGAAACGTCGAACGTCATGCACGACGGCATTCGGCAGCTCGTGTGTTTGGATTCACTCGCTCCCCCCACTTCCAACCCTCTGCATAGGGTGAAACTCACCCTTGCGCAGCGCTGTTTTTACCCCTTTTTTAACTATTTTTCTTCTTCCTCTTCTCGCATCGAATCGTACCTGTCTTATCACTGCACGTCGCAAGGCATGCCGGTAAATTAGACGCAGATGGGTACGCGAGATTCCACTCAAGCTTGACGGAATTCACTCTTTTGTGATTATACCACGATTTAGACTGAAAACCTGACACCTTGGAGGAAACTTGAGATCGGTTTTATACGGCGAGAAACGGCGGCTTGGAAAGCAAGTCGAATTACATATTGCGCTTCGATCTATTCAGACTTCTTCAAGAATTATTGGGTGAGAAAAATTATGTCGCATGTATGTGCAAGTTGGAAAAATAGGGAAACAATACCAATTATCGTGTATATTCATAGGCACCTGAATATCGATAAATTTTCAAATGCGACACCTTTAGGTTATAGTTAAACAAATATCTACAATATTTGTTATATCTACGTAAAAACATTGATTTGCCGGCATATTTCGAAAGCGATGTTTGCTTAATTCTTCCCCCCTTTAATTCGCCGCTCTACTTTTCAATGCCTCTAGTTTCTGATGGTTTAATTAAAACCCCTTTGTGCCGGGAATCGTCGAGCTTCATCGTTGTGCCACGTGGCAAAGCCGATAAGCTACTTTGTGCAAGCTGAAACAAGTATCGGACGTATTTACAGGCCGTTATGACGACCCGGGTTTTACACTGACATGTTCGTTAACACGTGCCGACCAGTGCTGGCATCCCGGCACCGAATTCACCCATATAACACGTGAATAATAATCAGATGAGAGCTGGATTGTCATATTTCCTTCCTTTTTCTTTCTCTTTGCTTTTTGTGTTCAGTATTTTTGTGCTTCAATATCGTACAGCTTTCACCGAATCATCAACAACCCTTGATGTTCGGTTATTTGACTGAAATAACAAAAAAAACTTTCCTAATCGCGAGCGAAGGATAATTATAACCGTGTACAAATGAAAATTACCGAGATTCCTGAAAGAATATTTTCATTTTGATCTTCGGTGTGCAACAAGAAGTTATCTGTACGAACGATTTTCTAACCGTGCCGGCGTCTTCTTTTTTTTTTTTTTTCTCTTCCTATGCGTAAAACGTAGACCGAAGGAAGAAATTTATATTTCAAATCCGGTTAAACACCGACGAAGCAGGGGAAGAAATATTGAAACAATTTTTTCCCACCTAGCTCGTTACGAAACTTTGGTTGTATAACAGGGCGGACAAGGGGGAGGGGGAGGGGTGGCAGAGGGGTAGGCCATGGGGCAAAGTCTTGAAGTTAGGAGTTTGATGCTAAGCGGTTTTGCGGGTACAAAATAGGGTGAATAGAGTGATTTAGGAGTCTTTGCTATACGGCGACATTAACGCGGCGCTACAGGGGAGATAGCCGCAGGCATAAATACAGAGCTGTTGAGGAAAAGTTGAGTGACTATATCGAGTCGGTCGAGTGCAGCGCAGCGCCGGAGACAAAAACCCATAAATCTTTCCTATAACCTTAGTAAATCGCGTACGCGTGTAACGCGGGGGGTGGCTCGTCGAATCCTTCCGTCTGTACGCGATAAATATCAGGAAAACGGGGGAGGGGGAGGGGGATGAAACAAAAAATTTTCCGCAGCAACCTCCAACGTTTTTTTTTCCCACATTTTTGCAATTAGCAAAAATAGAGTCGAGCGCTCGACGTTCCTGTAAAACCGCGAGCTCGACGCCGCGGCGGCGTTACTCCCGGCACTTTGCCAAATTTCCCTACACGATATATCGGCGCCGGAGGCGAGCTGCGTTATCGAGCGATTTATATCAGTGTTTTGTGTAATTTGTGGTCCCGGCTTGCGAGTGGCAAGGGGAGGAGTCGAAAGTACTAAACGCCATCCCTCGGGACCGGGGACGTGATCCGCCTCTGTTTGCTCGTCGGTCAAAGGTGCGACCCTTCCAAAGCGGGGGTTTTTCGAGTTGCCACGCTTTCCCCTTTCCCTCTGACACGATACGCGAGAGGTGACGAAGGAACGATCTTACTCTCATCCCGCATTTCGGAAACGATTCCAGAGATGATCATTGCCTGAAAGTTGAAATGGCTAATTTTTTATGAACCTAGGATGAAAATTATCATCATCCAGATATGACACGAAACTCCCTAAGAATTCCCTGAGAATTCCATAATTTCCATGAATACTGGACACCCTGGTAACGCAAGGACAGATGGAATCTAAAGGCAAGTCAGTTACATGCAGGACTCAGGGAGAATCACCCGACGATTTTATACGCGTTAGGAAGCAGCGTGAGACGGAAGCTGGGAAGGGTTGCTGCAACTCATGGGGTGAATTTTGCTGCAGCCAGGGGGAAGAGGATACGCGGCTCGATTTCTTCCGGGCGAATTTGCAAAAAATTGCGTGCACGTAGCCGCTTTAGATCTCTCGGCAAATCCCGGTATTAAGGAGTTGGGCTTTCGCTATCATCCCCCACCCCGACATCCCCGAGAGGTTCAGGGCTGCTTCCGCTCTAGTTACGACTCCGCAAGCTCGCAAGCCGACGTTCAGCCGTACATCCACCCATCCGACCATCCGACCATCCAACCATCCACCCTCCCCACGTACCTACACGATGCTGGTGTATATAACCGAGGTTTGCGCGCGGAAATAGATTGGCGAACCTTACTTGGCGGGGAGCGTTGCTCTTTTTTATCGTTAACTCAGAGGCGCGAGCGTTAGGGGCTGCCGATCCGGGGAACAAATGTTTTGGCAAATCGACGCGACCCTCAACCGATAGCCGAACTCCCTTGAAAAGGTCAGACGACCCCCGTTTCTCCTTATCCTGATTCGCGATTTATGCATCGTCGTTCTTCCGGGTATTTTTCTACCTTCTCTTTTTTATATCCTATAGATGCGTGAATCCTTGCGACGCTACTCGATTTTCCTTCGATGCAGGTGTATCAAAAGAATCGATAAATCAATTGTTCGTTTTTGTACAGGGAAAAAAAAGAAAGCCACAGAAGTTTTTTTTTTTTTTGTGCATTTTTTCGGGTAATAATTGTTACAAGAATTGCAGTTAGAATTACTTAATTATTTTGGCAAAGTCGAGTTTTACAAATGATTTTCGAAATATTGTCAAATATCAGTGTAATTCCAGCAAATTTTTTTTTTTTTTCTTTGATTTAGTGTGCTTTCAAAATTTTTAAAGTAAACTCATCACCATCCGCTCTTCAAAAACGTTACGCTACAGATAATTCTCCGTTCAAAACGTATGGAAAATTGTAGCTACGAGATGAGTCGACGAAAAAAAAACCGGTTATTTCCTCTTTCGAAACGCTACGTGAAGTTCATTTTTTATTATTTTTTCTACTTTGTTGATTTTTTTTTTCGAAAAATAGGCGTTTACCGGAGACTCGGGGTTAAGTCGAGCCCGGAACGCGACTTACGTTTGCGTCGTGCGGGCGAGTGACACAAGTTGAACTCGAAACTTAATTTCGCTTCCTTGCAGGACGAGGAAGACTCCGTCGCATTTAGTATTCCGTCACGAGACGTGCAGGGGGTTGGGTCTGCAGCGACGTCGAGGAGGAGACGCCGCGACGCGACGCGACCCGACGCGAAGCGAGGGCGAGAGGAAATTATCCAAACTTCTCCTTACACAACCTCGCGTCGTCCTTATTCTGTTGTGGCTAGGTATGGATCTGCACGTGAACGAGGCATTTTTATGCAGCCCGCGTTCTTCTCCGCGTTCATGTATTATGTACATTTTATGCATACACATATGTACACATATTTTCTCTCTCTCTTTCTCTTTATGTTTCTCTCTATGTATATTGTTACGTGATAATATACTAGCCAGGTCTGTGATAATTTACAATATATAATAAATACGTTTTTGTTTGAGTTCTGCATCCCCCGTAATTAATAAATAAATGAATAAAAATGATCGTTGAACAACCAAATTCTATGGATCGCAGGTTAATTGATCCTGGAGGCGAAAGGAAAATGAATAAATAAAAGTCGAGGGGATGTAAAGTTTGGGTGGATTTTAGGCGAGTTTGGTATTCAAATTCGGGCTGGAGGTCGGGGAGGAGGACGTCTGCAGGTTGACGTCAACGCGAAAGTCAAGCTGTGCAATCCGGTCTCGTTTATAGCTGAAAGTCTCTAATTAGGAGGAACGGCGAGGAAACAAGTAGTGATAAAGAGAGAAGTTGTTCTGCAGACAACGCCGAGTTTGTTGCAGCGGACGTTTTAAGGGGGAGAAATATCTCCTCGACCGAGTCTCGCGTCTCTGATGCTGCTGATGCTGATGCTGCTGAAGCTGCTGTTGCGACGGATCGACCAGATTCCCTGGGATAGTTTCCCGGAGATTTTCGAACGCGAATGGAATTCGGATTCTGTCCAATAACGAAAACGAGGTCCGGCTTACGCCTCACTGTTTTCAATTCTTGGCAAATTTTAGCTCGCTTTATTACTTCCGGAAGTACGTAAGTTAGGTACCTGCTACGTGAGAGATCCGGCGAAAGTTGAAAACGGGAAAAAAAAAGTTAAGAAATAAATTGAGCTGAATTGTTTCACACCGATTTTTTACCGATCTTTCACGTCACGTTCGTTCGTTCGTTCGTTCTGCTTCGACACACACTATATATAACTACATGTAATGTAATACATCGGCTGCTGTCAGAAGAACTTTTTTAATGGCTTACGTATTTATGCGCTAAGTTATACTTGTGTGACACGATACTCAAACATCGGGGTAAAACTTAAAAGTCAACGTTTTATTCCGTACACATTTCGACCGACGAGGCTATCCGACAATTTTCAAACTGCCACGTGACATGAGTTTTTGATTTGTGATACCGTTTTTTTATTCCTTTCTTTGTGCTATTTTTCCTTCAATTTTTTTCTGCAGATCGAGATAATTAATGTTAATCTATGTTCTCGGAATAACTCTGTGATATATACCTTGAAAGTTGATATTTTTTGATAGTGAAATTTCTTGTCAAAAGTTCGTTAACCTGAAATCAAACATAATTCGTTATTTACACCATAAATAATTTAATTTGATTTCAGACACATCAGAATTGCAATTATATTTTACACATCGATATAATCTGGTGAGCGTGGAGTGGATTGCAATCATTCATTTTTATTTATTGTTCGAATATCGCATCGATATAGGTACTATATTCTATATATATAAAATATACGTGTGCACAGGAATAAACATAAGTTATACATCATATACATAAAAGTGACGCATTCAGTTGCAGGCTAGACGTGATTTGATTGTTATTTCTTATTCTTTTACATGCGGGGTGGCACGGCTATCAATGCGCAGGGTTGCGCACGAGCCGACATATATATATATATATACAGACACACTTATGAAAAGTGTATTTATTTACACGTCCATGTACCTACATCTATAAGGTTTGCACAGCTGGGTTATACAAAAGTAAAAAAATCTTATTAAAGTGAACAAAGGGCAGGTAGGTGAGCAGGTGTTTTGAAATTCAAATTTGACTTTTATGGTCGGCGCTGCCGCCAGGCTGCGATTCGAGTTCCCCGGTTTCTGCGTATGGATACGTATAGCGTGTATATATATGTATATTTATGTATGTATGTTACGTCACAAGACATGCAGCGTGTCCCACCGGAATTAAACCCTCCTTCGCCTGGAACGCTCTAAAAATTCGTATTTCGAATTTAATCAAATCGGATACACTCGAATACACGGATAAAAATGACATTTTTAGTGCGCGGCTTGGATTTGATATATATTTTAGAAAACAAATCGGCTTTCCGAGTCTCACTTTTTTCACTGATATCCTCAAATTGCTTTTTTCTATTCCGTTCTTTCTCCAATATTGTTTATGCAACAAGGTTGCGGTTTTCCGTGCAACAACGTTCCAAAACGATAGATTTATTCAATCTTGATATACGAATCAGGATTTGCAATACTTCGGTTGACTTCATCCTGTACGAACAGAACAAATTTCTTCGCCATTTTTATCGTTTTCTTTTCTATTAAACAAACTAATCACAGTCATACGCAGAAACGGTATTGATAAAAAAATTCTTAACGTCTGTGGATAAAAATTTAATATGCTTATTATTATATATAATTCTTTTCGATCTTCGTGTTTCCATAAAGTAATTCGTTAATAATTTCATGCAACATATTTCACCAATTATTTATTAAACTGTAACATGATCAGGGAAGATCGGTTCATTCTCTCTTCGATTGAATGATCACTACGTGACCATGAAATCCGTGCACCCCCTGTGATAACTGGCAAAGTGAACCCCTGACGCACAGGTCGCTTTAACGGGCACTAACGAAGGGGGATCCAAAGGCTTCAGCAAGCAGCTTGCTATTCCATAAGTATATAAGCGCGTTAGCGGTGCGAAGTAGCAACCCTCCTAATTCGCGGTCCATTCGCAAACTCTGCTGCATACTCCGTTTGTCAGACGGAGGTTAAAGCTCAGTTGCGAAGTTCAAACTTTCTTGACATTTCCACACGTGGGCGAAAAAAACGTGGCCGAGCAAAATTCGACATCCGTGGGTGTTCCGCACGCGAGAAATTTGCGAACGTTTGCAAAAATGAGGGTTTTTTTCTTTGGTGGGGCGAATGGGGAGGGAGGGAGGGGGTGAAGTGCACGTAAGGAAACCAAAACGAGCCCGATATTATACGTTAGCCTACAATTTTATAAAAACCGAGCAGTCCGGATTCTTTTTCAAATCTCGACGGTTCACTTGCGACCCTGCAAAATGGCAGACGTTTTGGCCGCGGTCTAAAGGCGGGGATCTTACGATTAAAGCCGCGAGAACAAAGAGCGATGTAAGCCAAAATAATTGGCAATTACAAAACCGGGCTCGAGATATTAACTTTATCTTCTTCCAAGGCGAGGCGTTACGCTTTTCCATTATTGCGCGCGATACCCGCTGCCCTTTCTCTCTTCTTCTTTATATTCCTGTTTTTATGTTTCATTTTTTATTCTCTCATTCCACGATCTTCTCTCGCCGTTTTATTTAGTTACTCAAGGTTTTCATCCACCTGCAATAACTCATTTGTTTATTTACTCGGTTCAGCTTTTCGTTCGTTGGCAAGATGATGAAAAAATAACTATTAATTCTCTTTTGGAAACAGAAACGTTGCTGCGTTGAGTTTCGCATAATTTCGGTTCATTGATTTTGAGCGAAGAAAAGAGGACAAATAAAAAAAGAGAAGAAATCATGTCGTAGTTCTCAATCAATTTTGCAAAATTTCGACGAGTTAAATATGCAACTTTTTATTCCAATTTGCTGATACCTGCTGCTTATACTATCAATGAAAAATTTTAACACTTATTTATCAACGTCCAAAAAAAAAAAAAAAACAACATACTTTGAAAGTAGTTAAGGGGTTTAATACAGTCAGGAGGCCCAAAAAATCAATTTATAGAGAATTTTGTTTGAATTTATTTAAGTAAAAAATTTGTACACATGTCATGATAAATTTTAAATGTATTTTTAAATTTTTTATTTGTAAAATTAATTATTTTGAAAGCTGCTATAGCTGATCTTCGGGAGTACCTCTAAAAAAGGCGTTTTGCGGTGATCACCATATCTCTGGACTGAATAATTTAAACTGAAAAAATCAAAAATACTTCGTTAGTATAATGTATTATCTTGTAATTGATCGAAGGAATAAACAAAATAATAATTTTTGACAAGATGCCGGTTTCTCAATACAAAGAGTCGATTTTTGATAAAAATTTAGGCTTCAAATTGTTTATAAAATAGAAAATATTTATCGGTGAGAAAAAACCTTCGATTAATTAATAAAAAATATACTTAAAAAGCTTGTGTTAAAATTTGATACTGATCGGTTTAGCCGTTTCCGAGAAATCTAGCTCACCGACTTTAAAAACACCAGTTTTGAGAAAAACGCGTTCAAAGTTTCAGAAGCGCTTTACATATAGTAAAAAAAACTTTTTTTTTCAACTTACATCGAGTTGTCAATATTTGCCGGATTGACAAGAAATTTTCTGCGTGTATACCTAAATCTATATACATAACGAAAATAAAAAAAAAAAATCCATTTTTTGAAAATTTTAACTCGATAAAGATTTTTATTAATTTTCGACGTATAAACTCGAAAATTGTTTTTTCCTTTGTTGTAACCTGTGTTATTTAATGAATATTGAAATCTTCGGGATGCGCATCGAATCATCAAAAGCTTGAGAAAGCTCAGTCTTTCTCTCCCTTTCTCTTTCTCATATTTTTCTCGCAGTTGATGTCACGTGACGCTGTATCCGGCGAAGCTGCGTGAGCGTCGAAACGATACTCGGGTTCTGTATGCGATCGGATTGCACGATGATTGCTATCCAATCAAGAATCATCCGATTTGCCGCTCTGCGAGAGGCGAGACTCCAGAATCAGGCGTACCAACGAACCTCCACTTCGCTGCTATTTCCCCTGAAATATGTTTCGTTCGTCGGCTCAGTCGTTCAGCGATACACTCGGCGTTACGAATCCAGATCTCAGCGAAAATGAATGGTTCGTTAATTAGCTATCGACCTAAATTACACGAGTTATACGTACGATCCGAAACGCAAGCCCGCGGTTTAAAAACCGGCCCCGATCCGCGGGGGTGTGAATTTGAATTACCGGCTTTCAATTTTTCACTCTATTTATTTATCCTCGCGATTTCAACCAACCGGTTGGAAGTGTTTTCACTGGGTTAAATTAGTTGCTGCTTTTATTATCGACGAGCTGGTCTATCGATATTGAATTACGCAAATTCCGATACTGCAGTGCTCTCCACAGGGATCGAGGTCTCGACGAAATAGTTTTACACTCTGCGTTTTTGAACAGGATCGATTTTTTAGATTTCTCTTAACTCTTAACGATTTAACGATAGGATGAAGTTTCTCGAAAGATTCTCGTTTGTCATGTAAACATAAAAATTGAATATTAAACATAAAGTTGAAACTTTTAACTCTCTGTTTTGCTAACAAAATAAATGAATAAATAAATAAACAAATCTTGGAAACATCCAACAGTAATTCCGAGTCAAGCAGCTTATAATAGGTGCTAATATTTTACACAAAAGAGAAATCTGAAGTGTCGTATATAGGGGATGATGGGGCAAAGTGGGCCCCTTAAGAAAATAACGTCTAAAATCAGAATAAAATGCTTAATTTTTATATAAACAATTATGTTAAATTATTATCTAGCTTTCTCGAGAAAAAGTAATCATAAATTAAAGTTCAGAAAACTATTCCACTTTGACCTTGTTGAGAGTAAAGCACAACTTGAAACGTTTCGCGTTACGAGCTGTGCAATTACTCGAGTAAATAATTCCCGAATAATTCATGTTTAATAAAAAGTTGAAGTGATTTATCTTACCCCTTGTTATTCAAAAAATTTCAAGATACCCACTTTGCCCCCAAATTTTTTGAGATATAAAAAATTTTAAGCTGCCCACTTTGCCCCACCCTCCCCTGCATACATTCACGTACAGTGTCCACGATACACATACCTATATAGACGTAGTTTCTCCCTCTCTTCCTGTCATTACGTGAGGAGTTTTCGGGAAGAGGAGGGAAAAGTTTAAAACCTCCCGTAAAGAAATATTCCCGTATACCCGTGCATACGTACATCCACACAGATTCTCGCACCGGCTTAAGGCTAACGCAATTTTCCTCTCCGCCGGTGGAAAGCTCAGCCGGAATCCCGGCTCAGTGACCTCCCGAGCTTTCGTTGGTACAGCGAGGTCACCAGAGAGATTTCTGGTCTGCACCACGAGCGCCGCGCATTGAGACGTTGAATTTTTTCCTCGGTTTTCCGCTTTTCCCTTTCCAACCCACAACTGCCTGCCGTTATTATTGCTATCCTCCCCCACCTTCCGCAGCTTCCCTCGCTCCGGGTCTCGACTGACTTCTGGCTGCTGCCTCTCCGGCCCGAGATTAAATCATAACGTATTTATTAAACGGAGTGATTTAAAATTTAAGAAATATTGAATTCCCCGAGGAGGGAAGCCGAGGCTGCGGCTCTGCCTTCGCATCGCATCGCATCGCATCCTGCGGGCACGCTGAGTTTGTTATAGTCACGAATTCGTCACTTTCCGCGTGATGAACCCCAGGGCGAATAGGAAAATCAGTTTTTTCTCCTCTCTTCCGCTTTCCGCCTCTTCCAAATTCAAGAAAAGCTATATTTCTCCGGCAGGCTCGACACGTGAGAGCCATGGCAGTTGGTAGGGAAGCTCTGGATAAAATCGAACGGCGGCGTATCCGCCCATCTTGCGTTTCTCTGCTCTCTCTCTCTCTCTCTTTCTCTCTTTCTTTTCTTCTTCTCGTGAAGAAAAAAAAATATAATGAACAAACTTCAATGCTGCAATAAAGAACGATAAGTAAGAAGGGAGAGCAGTGAAAAAATTAAAATAAACTTACCTAGTGAATGCAGCGGAACGCGATCGTTATTCGAGAGAGCGGAGGCGCCGCTCTTGCGCCGAATAAAAAGGATCCTGTTTAATCGCTTTATCGGTAATACTCTATTTCCTTGCCAGACACGTTTGTATTAATTAAGAAGTAATTAATCAGAATTAAATTGACTCAGACTTCACCTCGGGCGAGCCGGAAGAGAGAAAGAGAAAGATGAAGAGAGGGAGAGGGAGAGGGAGAGAGCCGGCAACCCGACTTGACAGACCCATCTTGGCAGCCCTCAGGACTCGATTCCACTCTCTTCCTCCTTCCTCCTTCCTCCTTCACCTCGCTCCCCGCTCGACTACAGTGTCAATATTTAAGGAGATGGTAATTCGTTTAAAATTTCAGCCATGATTAATACTCCCGGCACACTCCGAATTCATTGTATTTGCGCTCGATTTGGAAAGGAGAAATTACTTGGCGAAATTACTTCTCGTCAGAGGTATATACTCTTTAATTATTATTACACACCGTCGCGTCGTCGGTGGTCAGATGACGATGATATAAATTAAATTAATTATTATTCCTGCGTTGAAATGGAATAAAACCACTCAACAATACATGTGTATGTATACACACGTATAAACTCGTCGTCGGCAGATTTTCTCGGCAGAAACAACCAAAGAAGTAAATAATAATAATCAATGAGATAAGGACGTGAGTAAAAATATGGAAAACAAGAAATATGGGAATAAGAGAGACGAACGACAACGTGATTAGATCAGCGATAAAATGAAGTGATACACAGCGAGGACGAGAATTCTTTTACGATTTGCTCTATGAGCGAGGACAACAATACGCTTGTCGCGTGGTCTGGATGCCAATGAAGAGAGGAGACAAACTCGGGGTGAAATTCCCGGGAATCTGCAGCCGGGAACGTGTCCAAACGTTATCGCCCTCCTCCTTTACCCCATCCGACTCACTCGGTCCATCGGCAGCAGCTCTAGCAGCTTCCCTCTTGTCCCGTACTCAATAAAACGGAATTAAAGGATTTCATACCTCTTAGAGTGTCGCGAAAAATATCACCGTCTCGGAAACCTCGTTCAGACACCCTGAAACGGTCCGTCTAACGAAAATAGCCGTCGACATGTTGTCTACGATCATTTGATTGAAAATTCTCCCCAAGTGATCATCGGATCAAAATCAATCATATTCCTCAATTTAAAATTTTAAGCAAAATTTTCACGAGTCGTGCAAAAAAGACGTTGAGACTTTGCAAATCGGGTTGACGCTAAGCGTCATTTGGGGGTTTGAGCCGGGTTCGCATCGGCGACGGTGCTGATGGGGCGTGTGGGGGGGGGGGGGGGGGGGGGTGGAACAATTATGCAGGAGCGTCCAATTACGGGTAACGGCCTAGCGGGCCCCCCAGGAGTCGGTGCTGCTATCTGAGTCCCCCTCGCGAACCAAAGCCGACGATCTGCAGCCTCTCCCCTCCCTCTTCATCTCTGTTTCTCTCTCTCTCTCTCTCTCTCCACCTTTACCGCCAGCCGGGCAAAGCCAATGGGATTTGTGACTGCAATTTCTCGCGAAAAGAACCTTGCCCGGCTAATGTGTTGGCCGGTAGCCAGTTTCTTGCAACTACGGACTGGCAACTCCGTCGAATCACCGGATGAATTTTTCACCTTTGTTGCACCTGAGAAATTTTTTTTGACATTGTATATTAACGGGTTAAACTTCTGGTTTACCTGTGATCATGGAGGTATGGTGGATGGAGATTTTGAACGTTCTCAGTAATTACCGCACAATTTCATTAGAGAATTTTTATTATCTTATTTACAATGGCAGTCGATAAGGAATTATACCTATAGTGAAACGAGTATCGTTGTACCAATATTCAAGCACATTGGTAGAATTGAGTACAAGACAATGTGGTGGGAGTGAATATTTTGGAATGTTATAACACGGCTCATTTTTTTCTTACCCTCTTAACGTCGGGTCACCGCAAAAGGGTGACAAAAAAATATATAAAAGTACAATTGATTAAATCCAAATAGACCAGTATAAACAGGTGAAGTAGATATTTTGGTTACAGCAGCTACGAAACTCTGTTCAAAAACCGAAAAAAAATAAATATTTCTTCAGAAAATGAATTGTTTTCGTCGATGTTTTTAGCAGAATTTTCAATTCCCTTTTTTTTTCTTCTGCTCGAATGGCAGTTATATTTTTTTTTTATAATCCTTCTTTCCAATTGTACAAGGAAAAGAAGCCTCTAATCAGTTGTCGATAGGAATTCCGCTAAAGAGCATAAAGTATCCACGGATTAATTTACATTTGAGGTTAGACGTGTTTAAGTGGGGGGGGGGGGGGGGGGCAATCAGTGGTTAGGATTGCCGAAAACTTTAGCGGCGTGGGGGTGGAGGGGGAATGCGAAACTTGAATCAAACGGGGGAAATAGTTGACCCACTATCGGGACGTCGTAAAGTTCGTCGGGGTGTTCTGGGTACCTAAGTTTGCGCTGTGCTGCTGCTCGATTCTTGAGAACAATGGAAGGAGGGTGGAAAGCTCGGAACCGGGAACCGGGAACCAGGAGGGGGGGAGGAAACCGAGGTACACGGGCGCCACCACGGCTACTACTTTGTTTTCCGACATTCCGACGGTCTCGGATTCACCCCGTCCACCCCCTTTTATCCCCCGCCCTCCGTGCTGGGTCTAATCCATATCAAGCCACCGAGGATGAAATTTACTACTTTAATAACACGCCCTGACCTCCCCCCCCCCCCCCCCCCCCCCTCTTTCTCTCTCCTTGCTCTCGCCGTCCTCTGTGCTGCAGGTAGACGTCCTTGTGCAGCTTAGCGTCTGGCTGCGCAGGAACGATTTCGGGAATTCGGGTCAATTTCTATACCCGAATTCACTGCAATCCCTCGTATACGCGACCCTCGGTCTGATCTACGTTTCATAAAAGTCAAATTTATTCGCCTTGCTTTGAGGGGCGTTATAGGTATATATAACATCGTTGCGGTTGGTTTACACGGTGTATACCTGATCAGGCCAAAATATATTTTCAGATTTCCCCTGCCGCGTTCCCTCGAGGTATTTTCTTTTCTTTTTTTTTTTTTTTTTTCTTCTCGTCTGAATCAATTTTTCGTCGCTGTACCCGTACCGAGCTTAAGATTCATTCGCGTTTTCGAGTAATCCAAATAATTACTTTCAAATTCTTGTCGAGACTCGATTGAACTCGTTTTTCGCACATTTATTAGACTTTCTTAGATTATATTCCGAAAGCAAGTTTCCTCATTGTAGAATTAAAATGCAATAGTTAGAAAAATTGAGACTTTCAAAGCTCTGCAAGTGTAATAATTTGAAAAAAAAAATTTAAACATGTGAAACAAATATTCTGGATATCTAAAAAAAATTCGTAACAGAACTATTCATATCCGGAATAGATATGCGTATGTGTGTGTGAAAAAAAAATTCTCAAATAGCATTCACGAGCGAATATGAATGGTTCCGAGTTTCACTAAATAGTTTTCGCACAATACATGAACCTAAACCAAATAATAAATTATCCGATCTTTTATATTTTATCGTCCGATAGCTCACGAAATCCGTTTCCGATGGCCGTGCCGAAATATAAACGTAGAAAAAGAATCAAACCGTTCGAGTGAATGAAAGAAGGTCGACAAAGAACGCGAAAATCGTCGTGTATTGAATTTTCCACTCTGTGATCCGTTTCGTTGAATCCGAAACTCCGTCGTACGGAGGAAATACCTTGACGTTGAAAAATATTCAACGAAATACAGGAGGATGATGAGTGCATTCAGAAATTCGGACGTGGAGTCATCGCGGTCTTCAAGGAGTCCTGCAATGTCAACATGTTTCGCAAAAAGCCAACGTGCAGTATAATTAGGCGATAAATATTGGATTTTACAGAGTATTAAATATTGAAAATGTATTATCTAAATTTTAAAAGAGAAAGAGAGAGAGAGAGAGAGAAGAACGGAAAAAAACAATCAGAAGAAATTGCGAACCGCTTTTGCGAAGAGATACGTTTTTCCTCGTAGCTCCCCCTTCCGCTAAATATTACGAGCATGTTAAATTCCATAAAAATCCGCGGAAACGCCATTTTTATGCGAGACGTTTATGAGGCGAGTAATAAAAAAGGGAAATATAATTTGTTAGCTCGTTTTATGAGGAAAGTTGAAGCGGCAACTGCCAATCGCCACGCGCCATACGTGATACAAGCTTGCAGGAATTCGCACATGAATTTCTAATTTCCACCAATAAGAGCCATAACGATGATCGTCAAACTCTCGGCTCCAATCACCGCAATTATGCATTATAAACTAATAAGCTGAGCTTTGACTGCGGAATAAGCATCGGGCTTTGCCAAATCTAGAGGAAAAGCTTCAGCATTCTATATATATATATATATATATATATATATATATATATATATATATATATATATCAGATCCAACTATACACCCGATTCAAATCTAATTTAATAGTTGTAATAATATCCGATTCGAGCCAACGCAACGCGCTTAACTTTCGCAATACCAGAGTAAACCGACCCTTAATACGAACGAGACTCACACACTTACACGCAGAAATACTCGCACGCAATGTTTGTACACACAGCTTATACCGCTGCTCAAACTTCACGTTCAGTGTCGAATTCGAGATCGTGACGAGCGCACGTCGCGAAATTGTCGCACCGGAAGTCGCCTCGTAAAGGCTTGACTAGAGCTTGATGTTTCTGCGTGTGTGTGTTTGTGTTTGTGTTTGTTTTTTTGTGGGAGTGAAGTGTCTACAGTGCATGTGCCCCGCATTTATTGGAAGGAGAATGGCAACGGAAATGAGGAATCCTGATCACCGCAGCCTCTAAGGTAATCAGCTTATACAGATAATCAGGTTTTAGTATGATTTCGCGTATTTCGAAGCCGGTCAAGTCCTACACGTCAGTGAATAATTCAGCGATGGACACTGAGCTAAAAATAATGGAACGCGACTCGATTAGATCAGTAGAAATTAATCGATTACTCGATTATTTCGTATTTTTTTTTTTAAACGGTGTAAAATTTTCTAATTGTACTTTAAAAATCGATTATTTTTTGTCATTCTTATTGCGAATAGAGCACGTAGGTACGAATTGTATCGAGGGAGAATGAGGAAATCAAAAGGGAACAGTGGAAGGTGCAAGGAAAAAAGTTTGTAGATTTCAACTTTCTTCGGACGTAATTTTTTATTGAAACGTTTTTGCCGCAGTTCGCATCCTCGTGGGCGGTTTTCTTTTATACGTCTGTGTAACGGTCTTTAACGAATAAACAGTAAATGAAAGAAAAGAGAAAACAGGGAAAAAACAAACTGAAAATAAATCTAAGACGGTCCCCCGATGCGCCATTGTTTTTTGTTTTCTTCGCACAGCTCGCCATTCGTATCAATCACATTAATGATCGGACTACGCTTTTCATTAGCGTTTGAATTAAGAGTACAAAGTACGACGTCTTGCTTTGAAAGAATAAGAAAACGATCCGGAAATAAAAACAGCCTTGTCTTGGCCTATTTCTTAGATTCCTCGGTTTCCCTTCCTCCTCTTCGGTAAATTTCTAAAAATGCTCCACACGAGACAAAGTGATCCAGGGTTTGTAGTTTGTACCCTGATGGAATACCTACCAGCCCAGGGAGTTTCTCTCTCGACGAACTTCCGGTCACTCGAGAAGAAGTTGCGTTTCTTTTCTCGTACTACGGACTTTGCGCTACTTTCTTGGTTTCTTCTTTCTTCTTTCGACTTTCTTTTTAAACTCCTGACAAATAAAATTAATCAACGTCGGGCACGACACAGCATACCTGCAACAAATTTTTCGAAGCACGCTCAACCTCGTGATTCCTAATTTGGCCGGTTAGTCGCGATTGTGAACGCAATTCTGTCGCCTTGTGTTTATTCGGAGAGTGATTGTACACTAGGGTGGTCTTTATTTAGGGTGTTATTTTTTTGCACACTAATACGTTTGAAATTGCTATTCCGTACCTGCATTGTATGCGTTTCCGCCAAAAGAGAAGCAAGTTTTACGAAAATAGAATTCTGCTTACAAACGACGGAGCCCTCGACGCTTTCAGCTGCAACCAATTTCGAAAACTTGAAACGCGTTCAAATAATCACCACCCGAGTCGTGACTTGTTTCGAAAATAATCGTAGGTACCTACGCAGAGAAGAAACTGTTAGTTGTTGAATCGATTTTACGAGTTTAATTTCAGTTTCTATTTCCACTACCGAACATAAAAAAGGATCGATTGAATAAAATTGACTGTATCGCTTTATTATCGAGATGAAATACGACGACGTTTTGGGTTTTTTTCTTCATAAACGCGTAAGATTGCAACGATTACATGCCCTTTTTTTTTAAACCATTTTTTTCTCATCTTTATCTGTTTTTTATAAATTTATTCTGGTTATTTTACCCACTGCATAGCCGCAGTGACGCGGCCGATGATCCGTCGATTGAAAACAGACTTTTTCATCCGACAGTATCGAGTCGATTTCGCCCAACGTGTTCTATTTTTGTCCGTCTTCGCAACTCTGCGATAACGCACGTATCGATCACGTTGCTTACGTCTAACTATACCGTCGACGGAGACTCTGCAACTTAGGTCCTCCAAGAGGTTTAGTACCCATCGCTTTCACGAAAATCACATCTAATTATATTGTATACAAATATTCACGCCGATTATTCGAGAGGCTGCAAAGGTTAGATAGAAAGTCCGGCAGCGGAAGACTTGACATTTAGTTTGAATATAGCACGAATTAATCCGAGCCTAAAGTAAATTGGAAAGCCACTGTAGGTAGGTACACGTTGAAAGCGTATATTAAAGAGCTTGCAGGAGGAACGACTAACAAGTTTGATGTACGTTTCCAATTTGTTCAAAGGCACAGAGATCAGTTCCCGAAAGTAAGTTAATGCGCGAATATAATAAGGGCTGGACCGAAGACGAGGGTTAATGAAGGGTGAAAAAAAAAAAAAAAAAAAAATGCTGGATAAAAAGCGTCCGTGGCTTTTCGAGGTCCGGAGCTTGCAGGCTGTCCAGTCGACGTCGACGTCGACGTTGTCGGTGCGAAGTGAAAAATACACCAGCCTACTTAAAGCAATTTTCAAGGGTACAAATAAGAGTTCAGCAGCTTTTGAGCCAAATTGGCCCTTTGTTCAGTCGTCGTTTGGGGGGGGGGGGGGGGGGGAGGGGGGGGGCGAGCTAGCGTTCGGTGGGATTGAGTGGTGACCGCGTAGTGTGCATGACGACATCGCCGGTGTATTTAAACCTGAAACAATTTCACCCCCCACAGACCCTCTAACGGTTATGGTTTCGTCAAATTGACCGCATTCACTCAGTCTGGATGCGTGCATGTCCCTCACCGGTGTTAATTGCACATGCGGCTGGTCTCCTCCCCCTCCCCCACCCCCCTCCGCCCCTCGACGATCTGCGGTTAGGTCCGTCAAACGCAGAGCTTGCAGTTTGTGTCGTTGCACGGCGACGCAATATTCGCATGCTGTTGCTATTCCGGGTCCTTTAGTTTTGCACGCGGTTTGAAAAGTCGAGAGACATTAAAAGAGCGCGAAAAATTAGCGCCGTTGAATAAGCGTTGAGCGAGTCGAGGATAAGGCAGAATGCAAGAAGAACCGCGTTGATACTGCAGGAGCCACCAAAGCTCGACGAATGGTTGGTAAAGAAGGGATTTCGCAACCCCTTCGACGGGTAGCCACCAGTCGGCGAGTCTAGGGGCTGACGGAAGGGTGCCGACCGTCGTTGGCTTCCGGCGCTCAGAGGGGTTCTTTATCCGCTACCAAAACTGCAGGATTCTTTCTCCTCCCTCAATGTTTTCCTCGATGTATCGCCGAGTCTTCTTTCGACATCCATGAGATCCAGTCTCCATCGACAAACTCACCCCCAAACTCGCTGCCTCGTTTCTGCGATAGATGGCACTCGCGATTCGCGTTTTCCATGCGCGAATGAACCAGAGTGACGTTCTGCCGAGAGGAATATCGGCGTGTTCTTCTCTCTGTTCAATTGATAAGTGGGTGACGGAGTCGGAGAAGAGGGGAAAGAAAACATTTCTCATATCCAGTCAGTTTGTATATATGTATATACTCGGTGATGCGGTGCAGTTCAATGATTTCGCTGCGATAGGCTATATCTTGCCGCGATATTGTTATCAGTTTATTCAGTTGATTAACTTTATGTTCTCGACAATTCACCGTCCGCCACCCGCCTTCTGAGGCTCACCTACACCTCCTTCCTACACATGCGCAACTTTGTCGAAGGCGAGGTGGATGCACGGATCAATCGAATCTCGAAGTTATAGCATTCGTTTTACTGTGTAATGGTCCCTATCTCCCGAGCCACTCTCCCTCTTCATCTCCATCTCTCTCTCTCTTTTGTTCTCTCTTTCTCTCCATGCCAATACATTGATCTCAAAAGTACGTACCTCACAGAGAATGAGGCTACCGAACACTTAGTACTTGCACCTTATATTATCCTTGGTTTAATTGTGGCAGAGAAACCATGAGTTTTGGTGGAATATCTTGAACTTTGCTTGGTTGGGAATGTACCTCGTCGTCAGGTAATAATCATCCCTAAAGTTCACCCCAAATAATGACCAATGGAATCTGAGAGGATAAAAATACTGCTGAACATGATAGTCTATTAGCAGTCAATAATTGTCAGGTTGGTTTACCAAATCGAGATATATCAAAACAATCGATTTTTGGGGTTAAATCTTACGATTAAAGGTGATTTCTACCCCTCGAGCGACAGGTAAAAAAAACACACGTCCGATGTTTCTTAACGCCTTCCAACAGATCACAGAGTGAAAGTATAATCGGTGAGTTACACTTCGGGTACATTCCATTATTTATGAGTTGAAGAAAAGTCTTACAGCCTTTGAGCAATGAACATCCCTAGCGGTAATCATAGCCATGCATGATGATTATCAGCGAAGGAATATATATCCCGAAGGTGAGATTAACGATCGAGGTAGAGGTGGCATTATTAATCGGGAAGGATCGAGTCTTTCGTTTTCCCATTTTCCGCCGGTGGAGTGATTAAAAAGTTGATCCTCCGGGTTGTCTCATCGAGAGAGAGTTCTTCGCCCCACGCCTCGTCAAACAACCGGGGACAATATGGCGGCGAGTAATCGTCGAGGAGGTGGATGGATGGTGCGCTATCCCGATTCTTGATGAAATCGAAGAGGAAAGAATAAGAACGGAGGAAAGGATTCCGGGAGGGTAGGGAGAGGGGACGACCGTTAGTGTCGGATTACCAACGTCGCATTGTGAAGTGCGGACACGAGGAGGAGAAAGTTATTAGAAATACCTAGCCAACGAGTACAATGCGATTTCTTCCTTCCGAGTCGATGAATTGCGGAGGTAAGAGGGAGGCGACAGCCCTTTCCCCTCTTCCCTCTTCTCTCTTCCCTCTTCCCTCTTTCCTCTTCCCTTAATCGATCATCTTCCAGCAAGCCCGATAATCAGTGACATCATCACACACATCGTGGCACACTCAGGTGTCTCACCCTTCGTCCCACGTGCTGACGCATTGTAGGTAGCTACATAACTTGATCTGCACATACCGACCGTTGTTGCATGCCTGCACCTATACCTATGCGCAGATGCAGTCGCTAGACGACGGGGCTATACACCATCTACGTGGAACAATCCTTCAGGCTATCCTGCTGCTGGTGGTGCTCCGATCGGGCGAAAGGGAATTCTCTCGGCTGAAAGCGCAATTATCGTCTAGGTACGGTACATGTACGTTATAGATATACGTTATACGTTATACGCTATACGTTATAGATACACATGTACCTATGGTGTTGGTACGTACGTGTACCTATACATATTACATACATACATGCATAGGGATGTATATACATAGAACGGGTTGTATTTATTCGCTTGGCACTAGGATCGGCAATCAATCTTTGACGCATCGTCGCATCCTGTCTTTTTCAATTTAATTAACTCTGTAACAAATGCAGACGCTGATGTCAAACAGATTTGTTGCTGTACTGTCGGCTGCTGTTTTCTCAAACAACCCTTATCGACTCTGGCTTTAACCAGTCAGTGTCTCTGTGTCAGTGACTTTGGAACAGTCGGAAATGTCATTGTCGGAGTCTCATTGTCAGTGAAGTGAATTGAAATCGTTGAAGTAAGATTTGATGAAAACTTGTAAATTTCGAAGGAAAACTTCAATCGCAGCAGGTGTACTCGTGTTTTACTTGAGTAGGTACATCCGTTCAAAGTAAACTCAGAAAAATGAAAAAAAAAAAAAAAAAATTGCGGGGTGGTTGGATTTCCTTTACCCTCCCCCCCCCCTCTCCCCCCTCCTTTCGATCTCATCGATTCTTTTTTTCACCCAATTATCTTCCAATCTCTGCAAAACCAAATACTTATTACAGATGATCGTATGTAGTCATTTGGCGTTGAATTGAGGAACATTTTTTTTTCTTCCCCATTTCTCTTCTTCTCTTTCTTCTTCGTTGTTGGTTCGCAAAGAGTTAAACCGAAGTCGACGTAACTTGACCGCAACTTGTGCAAACCATTATTTTCTCTTTTTTTTTTCTCTTTTAAAACGTACTGCAAAAACGAAGGAGACGAGAAATCAACCCTACGTTAGTCGAGGTGTGTAAATAATTTACTTTCACTCGTTCCCGAGTGCAGTGACGGTTCCCGAGCGTTGGCACCTCCTACTACAGGGTTGAGGGTAGCACAAGGCGGTTGGTTATCTTGGAGAAACTGATCACAAATCCAATTATAGGTGAAACTGTTCCCGGTGACGTCAGGGCCTCCCTTTGCCAACCCTTCTGCGGGGGTGAGATATATATATATATATATACATATATATATATATCGGATAGCAATTATCCCCACCTCAAGGATCTCGCTCGTCAATATCGCGTGTATTTTTTTTCTTCTCTCTTTACCGGGGCTGGGATCCAGGGGGTTCCAGTTCCGAAGCTCGCACTCATCTCTTTTGTCTTGGAGGATTTCCTCGACTGTCAACGATGACGTCTCAAATGGAACGAATTAGACTTTCGTCTCTTCCTCCGGGGAGGAAAGCCGCAACGGCGCCTGTTGTTCTTTCCTGCAAATCACACGATCGTTAAATTTGCATTTCGCGACCAGACGACTCGGTGCAGAAGTGAACGAGAATGGAAGACGCCCGAGCTAGAGACTCTTGAAGGAGGCAATGGTCCGCGACTTAGAACTTATTACAAAGTCATATCATTCAGAAATGCACTTCCGTATACGTGTAGTGTGTATATATTGTAAATATATTATGTATATGGGGTGGATGCCGGGTGGGCGGCGAAACAGGAAACGTTTCCTTTCCTTCGGGGCATAAAATCTTGGTAGAAAATCGTTGCGCTTGATATCGTTCGCCGTTATCGTAACTCCTTACTCACCTATATCTACGTACATACATAGAAAAACAATGAAAATACATCCCCGAGATACGTGCGGCACTTCACCTTCCATTTAACGTCTTACTGCAGCGATCCCACATGGATGATGTCCTTTAACGCGTGCACATATGCGGGTATCGCGTCGCTTTTCCGCGATGCGTGCAGTTTATTTTCATCGTTGCGTATTACCAATTATTAGTCATTTTTCTTTGCGGGTTAGAAAATAAATTTTTATTGTCTAACCATCTAGTCCACAATTTCTGTTGCCAATAATTTAGTATAAACGCGTCGATAACTAGAAAAACTTAAGATCACGCGAAAATATAAATAAAATTTTCGAGCCCCGTCGAACGATCGGCTGCGAGCGACACTTTCCTCGATTATACGGATATCTTGAATATTATATCATATTTGAAACGAAGCGGGGTTACGTCGCGGCGACGCGACGGCGCGAGGAAAAAAACAATTTCAATACCGGCTCGTAATTTGCAATTAAATTCATTCGTTCCTCGGGGGCGGACGGGGTATCGATTATCCCGGATGTGTTTCAACCCCGCAGGAACAGACGTCCGCTCATTCGTTCGTTCGTTCGATCGTTCGTTCAATTCGATTCCTATGTTCATTCTCCATTAATGCGTACGTACAACGTCAGGTCTGCAGACTGGTGCAGCACGCCACGCCGCCGGAAATCACCGCTGCCAACTTTTAATTACTAATGTCAGTTTCTCGGTCCGCTGTGCTCGCCCATACATTCGTTACAAAGTTAATTTATCGCTTTTATACACATTGCATGATATGTATGCAGGTATAGGTGCATATATGTAGGAGATATTATATCTGCGGGACGCGTGTAGGCGTGAAACAACTGCGACTGATGTTCCGACACTTTAACGAGTAGCGCTCGTCGGTTTTACGATTCAAACACTTTATCAATTTCTCATTTGCTCGTCACGTTTTTCCTTCTCTCTGTTTCTTTTCTTTTTTTTTTTCGTTTTAAACTTTTTTTTTTTTTCTTTTTGCTCTTTTTTTATTCGTACTAATTTATACCGTAACTGAATTTATCAGGATTTGAGTGATACAAATTTGCAACGCTGTGTAACCGCAGTCTAATATACTACGACGTGGATGAGCTATGTCAAATGTCAATATCCGTTACAGATATATCATGCGCGAGTTTGAATTGTATACAATATTTTTTTTCCCCCCCTCAGACAACGTGAAAATTAATTAAACTTATAACGAGTTAATTAAATAAAACCTGGTGTTGGTGAACTTGATAAAACATCACGTCAGTACTTTATTCAATATTTATCAGTCGTTATTCGAAAGCATGTCCGTCAGCTATACTTTATATATTTATACCAACCTCGAGTATATATACATTATTCAATGAAACAGGGGTTGGAATAATGATAATATTGTTTAAAAAAAAAAAAAGAAAAAAGAAAAATTACTCTCAAAATATATACACCAATACACCAATTTATATTTCTGTATAATTTTGCTCTTTCGAATTTGCCTACAATTATTTTTATTTTTCCGCTACTATATTTATCATTTTTCGCTCACCGCAGGGGTGCAATAAAAAAAAAAAACGTAGCGCTACGGAATGAAAGGAATTTTACGTTCGTACACTTTGACGAGATCTCTGCGCATCTGGGACGGGCAATCTATTCATTCGCAGATACGTTCGATGTAGTAAAAAATTACCACCTATTCAATCCACTTGCGAATTTTCACCGTCTATTTACCATATACATACGTACCGTACACGTACATACCGCGTGCTTTGACAGAGCGAATCGAAGGTTGACTTTCACCCGGCATAACGCCACCCTGGAGTGCGGAATTAGCCCCTGAATGAGAGGAAATTTCGCAGCAGCCTGCATGGCGCATTCCAGCCTTTATCGACCCCTGCAGGCGTCTGTCTGTCTGTCTCTGTAATATACTGAATTGGACTGATTGTATTCTCATGTAAAACACCCGACCCACCTAATAACCGGGCAGCAAAAGAGAGAAAAGAAATGGAAAAAGAAAAAGGCAGTCGCTGAGCTTTTCGTTTAGAATCGTCTTTACGTCACACGAGAGGTGAAAGGGAGAAACACAACTTATAACGCGAGTCTCAACCCTTGGTGTAAGAAAAAAAAAAAAAAATGAAAAAGGAAAAAAAATTAACCAAAGATCACTTATACTCACGTCGAATTAAAATTCCAATAATTATTAACCACATTCACTGGATAATGATGCGTGTTGCGAAAATTCTATCGATACAAATTTTTTTTTTCAATTCAAGTTAACACTTAAATCAAGATTTATAAGTCAATTTTCAACTACGGTAAATATCGTTATCAAATAAACTCTGTACTAATCATCTTAACAATTATAATTATCGCTATATACATACATACCTATCATCATTAATGTTTCTTCTTTGAAAAAACTTTGCGCCGCACGAGTTAA